>NW_027468848.1:3223138-3243138 GCF_046254945.1 Alosa pseudoharengus
GAGACGCGTGAGTGCTGTGAGTGAGACGTGTGAGTGCTGCGAGTGAGACGCGTGAGTGCTGCGAGTGAGACGCGTGAGTGCTGTGAGTGAGACGTGTGAGTGAGACGCGTGAGTGAGACGTGTGAGTGCTGTGAGTGCTGCGAGTGAGACGCGTGAGTGCTGTGAGTGAGACGCGTGAGTGCTGTGAGTGCTGCGAGTGAGACGTGTGAGTGAGACGTGTGAGTGCTGTGAGTGAGACGTGTGAGTGCTGTGAGTGAGACGTGTGAGTGAGACGTGTGAGTGCTGTGAGTGCTGCGAGTGAGACGCGTGAGTGAGACGCGTGAGTGCTGTGAGTGAGACGCGTGAGTGCTGTGAGTGAGACGTGTGAGTGCTGTGAGTGAGACGCGTGAGTGCTGTGAGTGAGACGTGTGAGTGCTGCGAGTGAGACGCGTGAGTGTTGCGAGTGAGACGCGTGAGTGCTGTGAGTGAGACGCGTGAGTGCTGCGAGTGAGACGTGTGAGTGCTGCGAGTGAGACGCGTGAGTGCTGCGAGTGAGACGTGTGAGTGAGACGTGTGAGTGAGACGCGTGAGTGCTGCGAGTGAGACGCGTGAGTGCTGTGAGTGAGACGTGTGAGTGAGACGCGTGAGTGCTGTGAGTGAGACGTGTGAGTGAGACGTGTGAGTGCTGTGAGTGAGACGTGTGAGTGCTGCGAGTGAGACGCGTGAGTGCTGTGAGTGAGACGTGTGAGTGAGACGCGTGAGTGCTGTGAGTGAGACGTGTGAGTGAGACGCGTGAGTGCTGTGAGTGAGACGTGTGAGTGCTGTGAGTGAGACGTGTGAGTGCTGTGAGTGAGACGTGTGAGTGCTGCGAGTGAGACGCGTGAGTGTGGCCGCTGTGTCTTTTTTCACTGCTTTCTCTACCTTTACTTACTTTTATATTTTTTTCTTTGTTTGGGTGGTTTGGTTTGGGTTTAAGGTTAAGGTTGGGTGGGTTGCTGTGAGTAGTTCGCTCCGTTTGCTACTTATACCGAGGCGTCTGCCCCCACCTGGGAGCATGGCGGCCTTAGGTACAGGAGTGTTTGGGTCCTTAACACGGCGACATGCCATTAAAATAACAGCTAATGCCAGCGTTGAAGAATGTAGCTTGGCTGTTGGTGAGATGGTCGTTCACGACAAAATCCTTTCCGCGGCTCGTATGAACAGGGCTGTTGTTTTGTTTCTCGAGACGGTAGAGTTGGCAAATGATGTGATTGAAAGGGGAGTAGTAATTGATGGTGTTTTCACCCCAGTGCTACCTTTATCATCACCCTCTAAAAAACTAATTATTTCCAACATTCCGCCCTTTATTAAAGATGAAATCCTAATTGAATCTCTTTCCCGTCATGGCAAATTAGTATCACCGATAAGGAAGATAGCGATTTCAAGTAGCAATCCACTCCTTAAGCATATTGTGTCGTTCAGACGTCAGGTGCATATGATATTAAAGGATATAGATTTTACTCTGAATGTGCCCGTAGAGGGTTTTCATTATTTGGTGTATGTGTCCTCCTGTCAAATGAAGTGCTTTGGGTGCGGCCAGGTTGGCCACCTAGTGCGGGCTTGCCCAAACGGTACAGGCACTCCCGCTGAAGGCGAGGGCGAATCCAATAACGAACAGCCCCCCAGTATTAATGTTCCCAATGGAGAGGGTGCAGAAGCTAGTGGTGTTCAGGCAGAGGGAGGGGAGGAAAGTTCCTCTGCCGAGGTGAGCCTCCCGTGTGGGCCTACCCTTGCGGAGCCAGCAGGGGAATATGCAGCCCAGGCTGAACACGAAAGCGTAGATTTTTCCCAGAATAGCGTAGCAGGGGAAGATGATGATCTGACAGATGGGATTGATTCAGGGGACGAAGGTTCTCAAATGGAAGCTGAGGTT
The DNA here is from genome assembly GCF_046254945.1 of Alosa pseudoharengus. Classification (NCBI taxonomy): domain Eukaryota; kingdom Metazoa; phylum Chordata; class Actinopteri; order Clupeiformes; family Clupeidae; genus Alosa; species Alosa pseudoharengus. Next base: position 3,225,030 of record NW_027468848.1, read on the forward strand.
GAACCTGTTTTTAAAATGCCCCAACAAGGTCAAAAGCGAACACAAAGTGATGAGACCGTGAAGGCAAAAAAGAAACTTGCGCGAGGACAAAATAAACCCGCTTCGGTAGAAAGTGATTCTGACTGTAGTGTGGACTGTAGTTTGCGCATGAGCGGTTACCCTACTCAAGAATACACTGTGCAGGACATTAAAACATTTCTGAAAGAAACGAAGCATGTTAGAAATGTTCAGATCGACAGCTTTTTCCCTGATATTGAACAATTCATGGCCAGAACAAAGCAGTTCATTTCTGACGGGCTTTTTTCTAACCCTGATACACTTTTGGGTAAGGACGGTAAATCAAAGAAGGCAGCATGTCCCAAACAAGCAGCATCATGTGTTTAATCAGAGTCAAGCAGCATCATGTGTTTAATCAGAGTCAAGCAGCATCATGTGTTTAATTATGCAACTTATTTTTCTTTTTCTTTTTCATTTGTGTTTGATGGGTGATTTTGTGTAGCTTCCCTAAATATTAATGGGGCTAGGGATCCCTTGAAAAGAGCCCAGTTTCGACTCCTGTCACGTATTAAGCGTCTAGATGTCGTGCTCTTGCAAGAGACGACCAGCGATGCAAGGAACGCGACTGATTGGGCTCTAGAGTGGGAGGGTCTTTCTCTTTTGAGTCACAACTCCAACGTTAGTGGGGGAGTCGCATGTCTTTTTTCAAAGAGCTTTACTCCCATTTCTTATGAGGTGGTGGAAGTTATAGAGGGAAGATTGCTAAAAGTTAGAGCTGTCTTTGGGGATCGTGTTTTTGTTTTTGTTTGTGTCTATGCACCAACTACAGCAGCAGAAAGAGTGGCATTTTTAGAAACATTGTCTACTGTTTTAGCTAGATGCAATGGTGATGAATATTGTTTATTGGGGGGGATTTTAACTGCACAGAGCAGGACATGAACAGGAATCATGTTGAGCCGCATATGCTTTCACGCAGAAAGCTTAGTCAATGTATGCAGACACATGACCTAAGTGATGTGTGGAGGAATTTTCACATGGATCAAAGACAATATACTTGGACTCATGTCCATAGTAATATGATTTCCTTAGCAAGGCTTGACAGGTTTTACTGCTTTAAACATCATCTTAATATTTTTAAGAACTGTGCTATTACTCCTGTAAGCTATTCAGATCATAGTTTGGTTGTGTGCAGTGGGTTCCTGAGCTCAGTGAAGCCTAAGAGTGCTTATTGGCATTTCAACACCACCAACCCATGATAAGGAATTTAGAGATGTTTTTAAAGCTTTCTGGGATGGTTTTTGTGAATGCAAGGCATCTTTTATCTCCTTACAACAGTGGTGGGATTTTGGCAAATTACAAATCCAACAACTGTGTAAACAGTACACTCGAAATATCACAAGTGACAGAACCTGGTCAATTGAAATGTTGGAAGCAGAGTTAGTAGAAATTCAGAACTTGGCTTACTCTACTGGGGATCATGATGACATTGACAATTTGGCAACCAAGAAGGGCGCCTTATCTGAGCTGCTAGGTGTTAATGCACAAGGAGCGTTGGTCCGTTCACGTTTTCAGTGTGTGGATCAGATGGATGTGCCCTCAAAGTTTTTCTTTAGCTTGGAGAAGAAAAATGGCCAGAGGAAATGCATTCATTCTTTGCAATCTGAGTCTGGAACACTTTTGACCAGTGTGCATGATATTCAAAATAGAGCTGCACAGTTCTATAAAGATCTTTACGGGAGCGAACTAAGCGGAACTAAGCGGTGTACAGGCTTACAGTGTGTTCTTGAGGGGATTGCCTCAGGTTTCAGAGGAATCCTTGGCTGAACTTGATTCCGCTCTGACGTTGGAGGAACTGGAGAGGGCCCTTAAAGGTATGGAGTGTGGCAAGGCCCCTGGCCTGGATGGAATCCCCATAGACTTTTATAAGTCTTTTTGGTCTGAGGTGGGGGAGGATTTGCTTGCAGTGCTTAATGACAGTCTTGCTAAAGGACTTCTGCCCGTGAGCTGTCGTAGGGCAGTCCTCACGCTTCTACCTAAAAAGGGGGATCTCACTGATATAAAGTGCTGGAGACCCGTGTCGCTCCTGTGTAGTGACTATAAATTGCTGTCCAAAGCACTGGCTAACAGATTATGTAGGGTGATAGATCAGGTCATCCATCCGCACCAAACATACTGTATTCCCAGTAGATCAATTTTTGATAATGTTTCTTTAGTCCGTGATGTCATAGACATGGCTAAAATTTTGGGGCTTGATGTGGGTTTGGTCTCTTTAGACCAAGAGAAAGCTTTTGATAGGGTGGAGCACAGCTATCTTTGGGACACTTTATATGCCTTTGGATTCAGTGAAGGCTTCATTCAGAAGGTCAGGGTTCTGTACAATGTTGTGGAGAGTGTTCTCAAAGTCAATGGTGGTTTAGGTGCTCCTTTTAAAGTTGGCAGAGGGGTAAGGCAAGGCTCCCCTTTTTTCTGGTATGCTATACTCTTTAGCAATAGAGCCTCTTTTGCAGCAAATAAGACTAACTTTGAAGGGTGTATCTGTGCCTGGATGTAATGTACCTCTTCGGTTGTCAGCCTATGCTGATGACATAGTCTTTCTTATTAGTGGGGGAAGGGATATAGAGATGGTTGTTGACATTCTTAAGGTGTTTGAGTTACTCTCATCGGCCAAAGTTAATTGGTCAAAAAGTGAGGCTCTATTGCTGGGTCAATGGGTGGAGGGAGTGCCCAGTCTCCCAGATCATTTGAACTGGAGGAAAGATGTTTTCAAGTATTTGGGTGTTTTTCTGGGGAATGATAAAATTATGGAGAAGAATTGGGAGGGGGCAGTTGAGCGGATTAATGGAAGGCTTGAAAGATGGAAGTGGCTATTGTCAAAAATGTCATACAGGGGACGGGTACTTATCATTAACAATCTGGTAGCATCGTCCTTCTGGCATAGACTAGCCTGCGTAGACCCTCCACCTGACCTGTTGCAAAAAATTCAGTCTGTTTTGGGGAATTTTCTTTGGGATGGGCTGCATTGGATACCTCAATCTGTTCTGTTTTTGCCTAAGGATGAGGGGGGGCAGGGCCTCATACACTTGCATAGTAGGACTGCAGCTTTTAGACTGCAGTTTGTAAAAAGGCTCTTGACAGGGCCTACAAATGTTGCATGGAGGTGTTTGAGCTGTGCAATATTGAAAATGGGTGGGAATTTGGGGACAAATCCTTGTTTTTGATGAGACCAGATGCAATGGTGTGTTCAAATCTGCCACCATTTTATCGTAGTTGCTTGAAAGTTTGGGCCTTGTTTAATGTCAAAAGGTTTGGTCCTGCAGTCTCCTTATATTGACTCCTGAGAGAGCCTGTGGTTGGAGGTGCACGTCTGGATATCTCCTCAGCCAATTTCCCTTCGCTTCAGAAGATGCTGTGTGGTGCCAAGATCCTTCACTTTGAAAGATGTAGTTGACCGGACAGGGCCACACTTTGGGAATAGGAGGGGGCTTGCTGATTCCATGGGACTGAGGTCACTTCGGGTTGTGTCGCAGCTCCTGGAAAAATGGCGTGCTGCCTGCACCTTGGATGAAACTAAGCTACTTGTGGACTATTGTTCAGGGGTGTGTCGTCCTGACCAACTGGACCCTTTTCCTAGGCTGGTAATTTCACCCAATTTGGATGGGTGTACAGGTCCACTTTTAACATCTAGGAGCCCAAACACTATGTTGCTGAATATGGTCACGGGGAAACAGCTGTAACATGCCTGTGTAAAGGTGTTTAATAGGAAAGGTTTAGAGAGCAGGGCTGACACTCCCTGGAGCGCTGTTCTCAAACTGAATAGTGGGGTGAGGCCCGAATGGAGAGCACTGTACAAACCACCATTGGCTAAGAGAGTGGGTGACTTACAGTGGAGAATTCTTCATGGAGCAGTGGCTGTCAATGCTTTTGTTTCAGTGATAAACACAAATGCTAGTCAGGAATGTCCTTTCTGCTATCAAGGGGAAACTGTCTTTCATGCTTTTTCATTTTGTTTAAGGTTAAAACCTTTGTTTTGCACGCTACAAGGTTTATTTTGTGCTTTCAGTGAAGAGTTCTCCACAGAGATGTTTGTCCTTGGTTTTAAATATGTCAAAAAAAGACAAAATGTATGCAAACTTCTGAATTTTATCCTGAGGCAAGCCAAAATGGCTATTTATATCACAAGGAGGAATAAGGTGGAAAACCTACCAGGAACTAATGTTGTTGTTCTGTTTCCTGCCCTGGTTAAAGCCAGATTTTTGGTTGACTTCCGGTTTTATAAGTTAAGGCAAAATCTGGAAACCTTTGAGGAGGTGTGGTGTACCAAACAAGCACTTTGCACTGTGACTGAAAATGAATAGCTTTTTAGCCATCTTTTATAAAAATGGTTTTATTATCTTTTTCATATCTCTACTTTGTGATGACAAAGAGTGATTGATTGCCCTGTTTTTGGTTTTGTAAAACTGGAATAAAGTATGGTTTAAAATCTCTCTCGCTCTCTTTCTCTCTCTCTCTCTCTCTCTCTCTCTCTCTGTGTCTCAGCAGTGTGTTGTCCAGTAATAGATGTCTCCCATATGTTTTTAAGAAAAGATATGTAGATTAAAGGATTAAGGTATGGTAGTATGGTATTACTTGTAGTTATGACTGCTGTGTGTGTGTGTGTGTGTGTGTGTGTGTGTGTGCGTGTGTGCGTGTGTGTGTGTGTGTGTGTGTGTGTGTAAGGTGAGAGCTCTTACCTCTGTGCCGGTTCATCCAATTCAATCCTCTTTCCTCTCCACAGTGATGGATGTCTGAGTCCTGGAGAGAGGAGTTGAGCTGTGAGGTGTTATGTGCTGTCCCTTATTTCCTACTCTCCCTCTCTCTCTCTCTCCCTCTCTCTCTCTCTCTTCTTTCCATCCAGTCTTCCCTCCCTCTCTCTCTCTCCCTCTCTCTCTTTCTCATGTGGGGAGGGACTCTTGACCATTGTAGTGTCATATGATGTGGGGAGGGACTCTTGACCATTGCAGTGTCATATGATGTGGGGAGGGACTCTTGACCATTGCAGTGTCTCATGATGATAGCTGACAGCTAGGAGGGATTCCTGAGGAGGTGAGGTGAGCTCAGGTCTGTAGGCTCGCTCCTCTTTAGGGCTCCTCTGCTCCTCCTCTCCTCTCCTCTATAGCACTCCTCTGCTCCTCCTCTCCTCTCCTCTTTAGGGCTCCTCTGCTCCTCCTCTCCTCTCCTCTATAGCACTCCTCTGCTCCTCCTCTCCTCTCCTCTTTAGGGCTCCTCTGCTCCTCCTCTCCTCTCCTCTATAGCACTCCTCTGCTCCTCCTCTCCTCTCCTCTATAGCACTCCTCTGCTCCTCCTCTCCTCTATAGCACTCCTCTGCTCCTCCTCTCCTCTCCTCTATAGCGCTCCTCTGCTCCTCCTCTCCTCTATAGCACTCCTCTGCTCCTCCTCTCCTCTATAGCGCTCCTCTGCTCCTCACTCTGAGGATTAATGATTAAGTGATTAATGCTCCTCTGTGCCGCCGCTCTCGTCTCTGTTCACTCCTCCTCCTCTCCACATTGTGCCCAGTGAGGGTCACTTACGCTAGACGCTGGCACATTGTGCCCAGTGAGGGTCACTTACGCTAGACGTTGGCACATTGTGCCCAGTGAGGGTCACTTACGCTAGACGTTGGCACATGCAGAGCAGAGTGGAGTGCAGGACAAAAACAAGTTTTCTCTCTCTGCTCAATCTATCTCCTCCTCTCTCTCTCTCATTCTCTCTCTCCTCTCCTCTTTCTAATTCTCTCTCATTCTCTCTCCTCTCCTCTTTCTAATTCTCTCTCCTCTCTCTCTCATCTCTCTTATTATCTCTCCTTCTCTCTCTCCTCCTCTCTCTCATTGTCCTCTAATTCTTTCTCCTTCTCTTTCCTCTCTCTCCCTCATCCTCTCTCTCATTCTCTCTTTCTCCTCTTCTCTCTCTCCTCTCTCTCCCTCATTCTCTCTCTCCTCTTGCTTAACCTGCGTACACATTGCTGGTGATTCTCTTGTGACCTGTCGCTTGTTGAAATGATTTGCATTGCTGATTGTTATTTCACCTGTGGTCACTGGTGTCCATCCAACACTCGCTGGTCTCTCTCTCTCTCTCTCTCTCTCTATCTCTGTGGTCACTGGTGTTCAGGCGCGTAGCAAGCGTGGGGGATGTGGGTGTTATAACGTACACACTTTTGCTGGAACACGATTCTATCCCCCACACTTTTTGTCAGATTAAAATGAAAGTAAAATATGGAAATAAACGCTCCCGTAAAGAGTTGGAACCGTATCTACCATAACGCACACACAAAGAGACACAAATAGGTCTGTTGATTTTATTGAACGGTCATCCAGCCAATCACATCAAGTTAGCCAGTGAAGAACCTGACGGCTCTGATCAAATTCAAAGTGTGCATCTTTCAACATGTGCTGCTGCTGGGTCTGCATTATAACGTCTGCAGTGAGCAGATTTCAGATTTACAATATTGAAATGATAATTGTTACCGCATTATGCTAATTTAGTAAACCAAAATTCACTGTCTGACTGACAGTTTTTGTCACAATGTATAAATGCAGAGAGTCAAAGTGAAAGCAGGGGTGCGCGCACCAAGGCACTTGTTTGTGCAGAAAGACCTTTGGCTACTGTTCTCAGAGCATTATGCTTTCTCTGTCTATGATCTGCAGCTTTTCTCAAACTATGGGCCTCCTCAACAATTAACCTACTGGTCCACGTAGCCGCGAAATTAAGTTATGCCTGGTGCTTCACACGTCTGATCTGATTTCACTGTCAATGTGTGTGTCGTAGTGCTACGTCTTAAATACAATCGCGTTCCATTTAGAACATCTTATTTTGATCTTACAAACGGAGGCGTCAAGACACATTTGAGTTCTACATCTGAGAACTAAGATTTCCAGCATGTAGAACTCAAATAGAACCCTTAGAGCGCTCATGCAATGTGTGTGTCCCTGCAGCAAGTGAAACTGGAGGTAACGTGGGCTAGAAGCAACAATAGTTTAAACAACAACGTGGCTTTCTGTATCAATGGAAAAAGCATATAGACTGCTAATCATAATCTTTAAATTGACATTAATTAAGCTGGCTATATGCAACACAATTTATTTATATTCCCTTTGTTTGGGTAGACTTCAAACGTTTTTGAATTTGAGCTTACAGTTCTGTCACTATTCTGTGTCCTTTACATTTATTTAATAGGTATTAGTGATACCTCGAAATTAGGCTGCTGTTTGTTAGGGCAATTTATTGTAGCCTGCTAACCCATATGCACAAAACATAATTTCTGAAATGATTTTTTGATTTATAACATGAGATATGTCTCCATGTAGGGTAGTGTCAAATAGTGAAGTGATAGGTAGATCATGTAGGCCTACATGTCACATGAGCCACACATATGAGGGGCGCTGCTTGTTCTGTCCCTCCCAAAATGCATTAAAATGGTGTGTTTAGCAATCAGAATTTCTATTTCTATCTATAATTTTTTTCGGGGTAGAAACTGCCGGACACCAATATAGTCCGCACTCGCTGGTCTCTCGTCACTGGTGTCCAGAGTGGGCCTTCACTGTGTGGATAGATCTGCTCTGGCCATGCTCCAGTGAGGATCAGTGTGTGTGTGTGTGTGTGTGTGTGTGTGTGTGTGTGTGTGTGTGTGTGTGTGTGTGTCTGCTCTGGCCATGCTCCAGTGAGGATCAGTGTCTAGTCATTGCATCCTAATGGGCATAGACTTTGGATTTTTCAACCATGGTGGTATTGACCGCTATAGGATTGCTATACATTCTACTTGCCACTGGTGTACGTTGATATTTATGCCTTTCCCCAAACTCTAATGACAGTACAGAAACAGTGTCTTTGCATATAGTGAACACAGCTGCGCATTCTTCTTGCTCCGGTTTCAATGATTGGATGTTTCCTGGTGTTGATACTCTGTCTGAGGGTGCTTGTGTGTGTGTGTGTGTGTGTTTCCTGGTGTTGATACTAGTGTTCACGCTGCTACAGACACTTCAGAAGGGGCTCTGGTGTAAGTTCCCTTCTGAAGTCGGACTTGTCCACCCCTGACATCTCTCTCTCTCATTGTTTCTGTAACTCTCTCTCGCTTTGGAAGGTTAGGGTCGTCTGGAATGTCATATGAAATTGGTCATGATAGACAGATGCTTTTTTAAAGTGAGAGGGAGAGCTAGAATACTGCGTATCTTATGCACTGTTCAAAAGAGTATCAAAACTATACTGTTCAAAAGAGTATCAATACCATACTGTTCAAAAGAGTATTTATACTATACTGTTCAAAAGAGTATTGTAGCGATCTCACCCTCAGACAAGATTCACCTTTGGCCAGGCCGGCCATTTATTGGAACAGGAAGACTCGGACGTACACAGACAACTACATAGGGCAACACAGGGGTAGTCTCAGCCGCACATGCTACACACAATAAGGGTTTACCACACACATCAACACGAGGATAAACACATGAGGTACAACTAAAGAGACTAACACGCTAACAAATACACAACATGGTAAACGTCAGAGGTGGGACCAAGTCACTGTTTGGCAAGTCCCAAGTAAGTCCCAAGTCTTAACAGTCAAGTCCAAGTCAAGTCCCAAGTAAAAGCAGAGAAGGGCAAGTCGAGTCCAAGTCCAAGTCACATCAAAGCCAAGTCGAGTCCAAGTCCAAGTCCCAATCTCTTTCAAGTCCTGAACAAGTCATCAGGTACTCTTCACTTAATAATGCCATTATTAGACTATCGATCATAATTTTAGCACTTCCATCTAATCCACAGTATTTTTTTTATAAATACAGATTAAAATATGTTCAATGTTTCTGTCTTGTAATCTTTTACGAAATATGACATACGAAATACCTGTGTAATATACATATGTGCATACCTGAGTAATCTGTACAAAACGGATAGCTACATGACACTCAGCACAGCTGCAAATATATATATATTGTTTTTCCAAATTGCGGAGCCCACTGTAAGGATGAGTAATAATTTGACTGATGGCAGTTCACTGCGCTAGGATTTGCCTGCAAACTATTTATTAGGCTGTCTGCCAGTGGCGACTCATAAGGGAAGCCAAGGTCAACACTTCTATATTATTTAAGTAAAAGAAAATAATGACAGTAATTTTGTTTTAAAGTATTAATTTCTTAAGAAATACTACACATTTGATGCTGTTTATCTCATTTGTAAATTGTGCACTGTCACTTTAAGCCCATTGTGTGCCACTGTCCACACGTTCTCATAATGATCTTTTTTTACCAGCTCCATTCAATTATAGCCTATGGCTAGTCCTCAAACTCAAACATTTGTGCCACATGTATAGCACAATATTAACAATGATAAGCATGATATTAAGTTGGCACAAATAGCTTTCATTCCTTTGGAAAAAGAAGCATGTATGACATGATGCTCGCTTGACATTTTCTGTTTGCAATTAAAAGTTAATTATGAGCCTGGTAGCCAGTAGCCACCTAGCTACAGTAGCTGAGTGGAATGTGTTAAATAAATCATAGGATACTTCAAGACTCACCAGTTCCATTACACAAAGGCAAAGACAACTCTTCATATTCTTGTCCACTTTCCAAATCACAGTGAGTGCTGCTAGTATGTCATAGTGACCTGGATCTCATAGTTTATAACAGTAGGCTAGTGAGAACCGGATAAATTCGCAATCTCCTCTAATCTCATATTTGTTGACTTCACGATTTCCTTTTATACGTTTCTTATATTTAAAACAAGTAATCAATCATCATTAACAATGACAAGCCAGCTGGAAACTACTAGTTTTCTCTCCCTCTCGTGCATGCTTAGATGCGTTCTCAAATAGGCTAGCATAAGTTCAAGTTGGATCTTAATGGAGAGGACTCGAAAAGTATCATCTTTATGTAACATGCTGTTGGAGCATTTTGACATGAAACGTTCTCTAACAAGAGTGCAAATCAGTTTGCATTAAAGCTACTAGTGATTGGCTAAATGTTGGTCCTTCCTCTGTCTCTTGGTGCCCTACACACAGTGTGTAACGCGTGTGGGGGTAGCCGCAGCACTGACCTGTGCTCTGGCCGCTTGTCTCCGCTATTTTTTTATTTTATTTTTTTTTTAGTCGCGGAGGGAAAGCGTCTCTGGGGTGACTGGTCCACGATCAGGACATTTAGTTTTTGATTCGAGACATGTCAAGTCATCACAAGTCAAAGAGGCAAAGTCCGAGTCAAGTCTCGAGTGAATAGTATTCAAGTCCAAGTCGAGTCGCAAGTCATGCCGAATTTTATCAAGTCAAGTCTGAAGTCATTAAAATCATGACTCGAGTCTGACTCGAGTCCAAGTCATGTGACTCGAGTCCACATGTCTGGTAAACGTAACTACAACTATTATAACCGACATTACACATTCTAGCATTCACTCGCACTGCATTCTGGGAGACACTCATTCAACGTTAGACATGTACATCCACCGACGCTACAGTATCAATACCATACTGTTCAAAAGAGTATTTATACTATACTGTTCAAAAGAGTATTTATACTATACTGTTCAAAAGAGTATTTATACTATACTGTTCAAAAGAGTATCAAAACTATACTGTTCAAAAGAGTATCAATACCATACTGTTCAAAAGAGTATTTATACTATACTGTTCAAAAGAGTATCAGTGCTATACTGTTCATAGGGGAGTTTAATGCTGCTTCTGTTTTATTGGTATAATCATGTCAGAACATTATTTAAAATAAACAAGTTCTTAATCTTTCTCTCTTTCTCGTTTTCTCTCTCTCTCTCTCTCTTTCGTTCTCTCTCTCTCTCTCTGCAGGTGACTCTCTGCTCAAGCACAACGGCATGAAGTTCACCACCAAGGACGTGGACAACGACCACTCGGAGAACAACTGCGCCGCCTTCTACCAGGGCGCCTGGTGGTACCGCAACTGCCACACGTCCAACCTAAACGGCCAGTACCTGCGCGGGCAGCACACGTCCTACGCCGACGGCATCGAGTGGTCCTCCTGGACCGGCTGGCAGTACTCGCTCAAGTTCACCGAGATGAAGATCCGCCCCACCAGGGAGGACAACCAGTGAGCCCGGCCGACCGACCGACCGACCAACCACAGGACGAGGAGAGGGAGAAGAGGAGGAGAGAGAAGTGGACGAAGGGAGACGTACGACAAACAAACCCCTCTGTGTGTGATCTAGTGTGAGAGACACTAACACTGACAACGAGAGAACTTTACGGACGATGATGATTTAGTAGCCTCTATACCATGTGACCCTCGCTCTGTTCCGACCCTCCTGATCCTATCCCAGGATTCCTTAACCTCCGCCCGCCCCCGGTCAGACCCTGTGGTCATGTCGTTGTGTTTTCGTGCTCGAGCCGATTTTAAAAGGCAGCTCTCTGCTCTCACTCTCTTGGTCATGTCTTTAAATATTATGAAGACGCATTTCAGCTTTTTGTCCTTAACAAATGTGTTTTTTGTTTGTGTGTTTGTTTGGTTTTTTTGAAGAAAAAAAGTAAAAAATATAATGAAAGCTGTGACATTTAGCAACGTTCCATGTAGCATTTTAATTTAGGACATGGACTCTTCTCCTCATTGCTAGGTATGAATACTACTGAACAGGTGTGTGTCATGCAAGAGAAGACACACTGATCTCTCCTCTCCAGAGACATTATTTGTGCTTCAGTGTTTATAGACGTGTCCCATTTCTAACTCCGTGTCTGGGGCTGGTCACTGCAGTGCATGTGCGGAGCTGACGTCCGTCTGAGCGCTTTAACGCAGGACTGCCCTCACCTGACGTCCGTCTGAGCGCTTTAACGCAGGACTGCCCTCAGCTGAGCGCTTTAACGCAGGACTGCCCTCAGCTGAGCGCTTTAACGCAGGACTGCCCTCACCTGACGTCCGTCTGAACGCTTTAACGCAGGACTGCCCTCACCTGACGTCCGTCTGAACGCTTTAACGCAGGACTGCCCTCAGCTGAGCGCTTTAACGCAGGACTGCCCTCAGCTGAGCGCTTTAACGCAGGACTGCCCTTACCTGACGTCCGTCTGAACGCTTTAACGCAGGACTGCCCTCAGCTGAGCGCTTTAACGCGGGACTGCCCTCAGCTAAGCGCTTTAACGCGGGACTGCCCTCACGTGACGTCCGTCTGAGCTCCAAACTCCCATGCGTCTCTCGGCTTGCTTACTTCTGATTAATCTGGTGAAGTGTGGGAAGCCACGGAGTTTGGAGTGCGGTAGCAATCACACCTGCAGTATGTGACAGCGGTCAAACGCACGCTCTCCGCTCGCTTAGTTCTGATTGGTTTCTGTAGCGTGGAGGCCGAGAGGTGTCTTAAACAGGGTACGGCGGTGGTCACTCTGGGGGGGTAACAGCAGCAAAAAAGTATCGCCACACTTGTACAAATTTCTATCTGGTTGCCAAGTGATGATTAATGCCTTCAGTGGGATGGACACAGCGTTCATCTACATTATTAAGGCGGCGGTCACTCTGGGGGGGTCATCTACATTACAGGTCATCATGTTGGTGCTCTTGTCACATCAGGGCAGGCTGAAGAGAAAGGCGGAGAGCCGCCTTCAACATTTTAGAGCTGTCAGCGGTCAGTGGTCACCTAGGCCAGTCTCTGCATGTGTTAATGCCGCGTTAGTGCCGTTTCTTGGCCATTCTCCGCCATCTACAGACACTGCAACAACCTCTATTAACTTACTACTTGTGTTCAGAACCAGTTAGTTAGTTAGTACTCAGCACTGAGTATTTCTGAGTCCTTTAAATACACAGTTACTGACTCACACAGATCCAACAGCCAGAGCCCCAGTCACCTCAGTTACCTGTGATGGTCATCTCATCTCCCAGAGTTACCTGTGATGGGCATCTCATCTCCCAGAGTTACCTGTGATGGGCCATCTTACCTGTGATGGTCATCTCATCTCCCAGTTACCTGTGATGGGCATCTCATCTCCCAGAGTTACCTGTGATGGACCATCTCCACATCTCTCCCAGGTTTATTTTGCATTCTTTCTGCGCGGGCACAGCTTGGATATTATTTATGACGGCGATTAGCGGCGCCAGTCCAGTGTGACTGTCCTCATGCTGGTCCAGCTGAGCTTTTATTAATGACGCTAAAACGCAGAGAGACCAAGTTAGACGCAGAGAGACCGAGTTAGACGCCTCTTTTCCACTCAAGCGGGCACTGAAATAGCGCTGGCCATTGACCAGTTCAAGTTATGGGAAAGCAAATCCCCTCCCTGCAGAGCCTGTTGTCAGGAGCACACAGAGTAAAACAGCCCAGGGAGCCTCGTCTCCTCAGATGATCAAAAGCACATCACCACTCTCAAGGGCATTCAAATCCATCCATTCAAATGTGTATGAGTGTGTGTGTGTGAGTGTGTGTGTGTATGTATTTGTGAGTGTGTGAGTGTGTGTGTATGAGTGTGGGTGTGTATGTATTTGTGAGTGTGTGTGTGTGTGTGTGTGTGCATATACAACTCTCTCTCTCTGTCTGTGTGTGTGTGTGTCCTGGAAGAAAAAGTGATTTAATTAAGCCCCTGCCATGAAAATAATGTTACAGAAGAGCACCCACACACACCAGACAAACACACCAGACACACACACACACACACACACACACCCACAGACACCAGACACACACACACACACACACACACACACACACACACACAGACACACACACACACACACCCACAGACACACACACACACAGACACCAGACACACACACACACAGACACCAGACACACACACATACAAACACACACACAGACACCAGACACACACACACACATACAAACACACACACAGACACCAGACACCAGACACATACAAACACACACAGACACCAGACACACACACATACAAACACACACACAGACACCAGACACACACACACACACACACACACATACAAACACACCCACAGACACCAGACACATACACACACACACACACACATACAAACACACCCACAGACACCAGACACATACACACACAAACACACACACACACACACACACAGACACCAGACACACACACATACAAACACACACACAGACACCAGACACACACACATACAAACACACACACAGACACCAGACACACACACATACAAACACACACACAGACACCAGACACACACACACACACACCCACAGACACCAGACACACACACATACAAACACACACACACACACAGACACCAGACACACACACATACAAACACACACACACACACACACACACACACACACACACACACAGACACACACACACATACAAACACACACACACATCAAAGCCAGAGTGTGTGTTCCTTTCTGAAATGTCTTCAAGCGTATTGGCGTTGGGGCTCTGAGACAGATTGGAAGTTAGCTTTAAGTCTCGCACTCAGAACAGCACACACACACACACACACACACACATAGAGCCCGCCACGTCTGTGTGTGTGCTCCGGGATAGACCAGGCCGCAACTCCTCTGTAATGTTTTATTCTCTCTGTGGAGAGCTTTCTGACAGTTTGCTTTCATCGCCACCAGCAATTCCATTTTTTATTACTGTAGTGCGTTTGGCTGTGGGAGACGTGAGTGAAGCTAACATGCTGGTGATAGTGGAGGAGCTAAAAACACAGTCGTGCTGTTTCTGAAGACCTCCACTGTGCACGCTGGCACAGATTGACAGATGCGCAGGTGTTAAAATGAAAAGAAATGATTAAACAAACACACACACACACATTTGCCGGTCACCTCTTTCTGCGTCTGGCCCGCTCCTGAGAGGCCTCAGCTGTGGGGCTTGTCCAGGACTCCTCGTGCTGCAGCGGCTCTCCGGCGGATAGTGATGATATTTCCCTGATGCCAGTTAGCTTACGCGCTAACAGGTTCCTTACAGGTTGAGATGTAGCAGGAGATTAGCTAACGCGCTAACAGGCTCCTTACAGGTTGAGATGTAGCAGGAGATTAGCTAACGCGCTAACAGGCTCCTTACAGGTTGAGATGTAGCAGGAGATTAGCTAACGCGCTAACAGGCTCCTTACAGGTTGAGATGTAGCAGGAGATTAGCTAACGTGCTAACAGGCTCCTGACAGGTTAAGATGTAGCAGGAAAAACCTGTTCAAATTTGAGGTGAATTTTTAATCGTAGACGGATCCACAAACTCATTCTCTTTGGTCAACATCACGAGATAATGACCTGAGCTCCCTGACTGCCCTTCTAGTTTGAAATGTCATCGTACGTCATAACAACACCTCCAGGTTTTAAGTTATTACCGCTATAAAGTATGTGTAGATTATTATGAAGCATTGGGGAGGGAATATCCTGTAGTGAGTGTGTGTGTGTGTAGTAATGTCAAGGCTTTGAAGGATAAATATGCTGAGAAACCTTTACACTACAACCTGAAGATGATCGGGGCTGTGTGAGAGGAAATATTCAGGGACATTAGTGTGTGAGTCTGACTAAGAGAGGAGTGAGTGTGTGTGTGTGTCTGACTAAGAGAGGAGTGAGTGTGTGTGTGTGTGTGAGTCTGACTAAGAGAGGAGTGAGTGTGTGTGTGTGTGTGTGTGTGTGTCTGACTAAGAGAGGAGTGAGTGTGTGTGTGTGTGTGTGAGAGTCTGACTAAGAGAGGAGTGAGTGTGTGTGTGTGTGTGTGTGTGTGTGTGAGTCTGACTAAGAGAGGAGTGAGTGTGTGTGTGTGTGTGCCTGTGTGTGTGTTTGTGTGTGTGTGTGTGTGTGTGTGTGAGTCTGACTAAAAGAGGAGTGTGTGTGTGTGAGTGTGTGTGAGTCTGACTAAGAGAGGAGTGAGTGTGTGTGTGTGTGTGTGTGTGTGTGTGTGTGTAACTTCCAGGAACTTGGCGGTCCCCACTGACAGGAATCTGCTCCTGTCGCCCTCTGCTGGGGAACTTCCTTACTGCGCTGGTGTCACATACCCAGCTACCCATGGAACTCAGCTGAGCGGGAAATTGAGTGTGTGTGTGTGTGTGCACAGGGTCTTCTTTACACCATGATATCAGTCCAGCAGCCTCCGCTCTGCACTCCTTAATCCAACCCTCCCCCATGTGCACGTGTGATGTTGTAATCTCCACCCCTGTCCTGAAGCCATCATGGAGGAGCAACAAACATATTGGGAAACCGGGGGGCTCAGCACTGTGGAAGGGTAGAGAGTTTGTGTTCTTATCACTGAACTGATGATGAGATCTATGGAAGGGTAGAGAGTTTGTGTTCTTATCACTGAACTGATGATGAGACCTATGGAAGGGTAGAGAGTTTGTGTTCTTATCACTGAACTGATGATGAGACCTATGGAAGGGTACAGAGTTTGTGTTCTTATCACTGAACTGATGAGAACTATGGAAGGGTATAGAGTTTGTGTTCTTATCACTGATGATGAGACCTATGGAAGGGTATATAGTTTGTGTTATTATCATTGATGATGAGACGTATCTGGAACTATTGCAGATTTCTGTGTCCTAGTTTGATTTCACTGGCTCTTGTATGATAGATTTGACCCCCCCCCCCCTCTTCTTTTGTTATTCCCATTTTAATGTTTCAAATGACATTTAATAAATATTAACATTTTCTAAACAAGCCACCCATCAATGTCTGTTGTTTATTTCATTACGAAATCCAGACCCATTTATGGCCAATCTTGGGATAACTAGTATAAGTAATATACTCTTTTGATCCCGTGAGGGAAATTTGGTCTCTGCATTTATCCCAATCCGTGAATTAGTGAAACACACAGTGAGGTGAAGCACACACTAATCCCGGCGCAGTGAGCTGCCTGCTTCAACAGCGGCGCTCGGGGAGCAGTGAGGGGTTAGGTGCCTTGCTCAAGGGCACTTCAGCCGCGGCCCACTGGTCGGGGCTCGAACCGGCAACCCTCCGGTTACAAGTCCGAAGTGCTAACCAGTAGGCCATGGCTGCACTTAACACATCTAGTATTGACGTGTGCCAGAATTAAGCACCCTTGGGTGGGATTGGTCATGGGGACAGAAAGGAGTGTTGGGCTCCTCATCATGAATATGCGGAACTCTGTCATCAGTCCAGACCACTAGCCACGAGGGTCAGAGCTGAGCTCCATCTTCAGCCATCTGGTGATGGTCAGTATCAGGTGAAATACGGTCTGAGATCTCCACTACACACATCTGGTGATGGTCAGTATCAGGTGAAATACGGTCAGAGATCTCCACTACACACAGACACTCCTGGACGCTTTAAGATGTTGACGGCAAGCTCTCTGCCGTCAACAGAGACGTTAGCGGGTGACAGTCGTATGAAACGAGGGAACATTAAGAATGTCACAATGAAAGGCTTCCCTCCTCTCAACTCTCCCAGAGACGCCCGCGTGGCTAATCCAGCGCGTGAGCACACAATCATCAAGCTCTGCCTGTAATCTATCGGCACTTTCCGTCTCCCGAGCTGTCTGGTTGAAATAGCAGGCAGGTGAGACTGAGACACAGAGAGGAGGTGAGACAGAGACACAGAGAGGAGGTGAGACAGAGACACAGAGAGGAGGAGACAGAGACACAGAGAGGAGGTGAGACAGAGACACAGAGAGGAGGAAAAACAGACACAGAAAGCCCTTTCAGACATACGTGTAAGACCGGAGGTTCTGCTGATGTTAAACGGTGGGGCCGTATATCTGAACGACATAACCGGTCATATGGAAGTCCGAATTCACCCGGTGTTTATACTACTCCCCCCCTAGTATTTCCTCCGGACATTATGTAAATGTGCTGTGTCTGAACGAGGAGTAGAACATGCGGTTAAAATCACACCTAGTGAGAGGTTGTGTTGGTGACGTTTCTTTCGTGCGTCCATGTGGTTAGATCTGACTTAAATGCCAGTGTTATGATGGAGTGGCATAGTGCTGTCCAGAAAATCTCCGACCTGGAAATATGCAGACATCACAGAGCTACTGTCCATGAGGGCAGACAGCATTTTGATAGAACACCTGAAGGGAACGTTAGAGACACGTTAGCCTACAACTGCATGGCAAGGACAAACGAATTCAGAAGACTGAATCATCATAAGCAGAAGGCGCTGAAAAGGCAGTAGCCTATAGCGATGTCGTTGACGACAATAACAGGAGTATTTAATAGATTGTTAACCAACACGG
>NW_027468848.1:3248138-3265638 GCF_046254945.1 Alosa pseudoharengus
CGCGCACACAACGGAGAGGGAGAGAGAGAGGAGGGGTGCGTTTGTGCCTGAAGCGCATCCAAGACAGAGAGCATCCTGGTCTGTTTTGCTAAATCAACCAATCAGTTTTCAGTGTATGTGTGCTTATATCTCTTTTCTCCCAAACTTAATTAATCAGTTCAGTCAGTGTATCTAGGAACAGGAGCGTCATAGCAGCGTCAGCGCCCCTCAAAAAGGAAGATTTAAGACCCATTTCACATCAGACTACACAAAAGTGTACTCAATTGTCTCAAAAGATTGAAACATAATGATAGTCTTGCACACTGCACTGTTTGTAACAGCGACTTTAGCATTGCTCACAGCGGGTTAAATGATTGCAAAAGACTTTTTGAGGTGAGTTTTACAAGAGTAATTTCCTTTGCATATTACTCAGGCTAGTTGGCTAGTTGCCAAGGCTACATGAAAAAAAAATCTACATATTTTACTATAACAATTTCTATCAATAGGCCTTCCTTATTTTGGTGTTGGTATTATTGAGCAAACATCTGAATTTCAGTATCTAAGTAGGTTAGGTTGGGATGTCTGCTATACATTGCTGTTAAAATGCACTTCCAGTATAGTGAGTATTGGCAAAACCGGTTATCATTTTTATGCTGAGGCGGTGGGGGTGTTGTCGGCAGCTGCTGAAAGTAACTAATAAAGTAACTTGTAATCTAACTTAGTTACTTTTAAAATCAAGTAATCAGTAAAGTAACTAAATTACTTTTTAAAGGAGTAATCAGTAATCAGTAATCAGATTACTTTTTCAAGGTAACTGTGGCAACACTGCCTGTAGCCTCGTTCTGGCCACCGGGTAAATAAGGCGAATAACAGTAACAAGGTCCAAGTGCACTTTTGAACTGAACACCCACAATCCAATAACCATCATTCTATGAAATATATTTTCATAATAAGTTGTATGATTAATGAATTATAATATATTATAATATATTTACATATTATAATTTCCTCACCTCATGCTGGTGTGTGGTGAGCATTCTGGTGCATAATGGCTGCTGAGCATCCCCCAGGTGCTACACATTGGTGGTGGGTAGTGCAGTTCCCCCTTCACTGTAAAGCACTTTGGGAGCCTCGATAAAGCACTATAAAGGCAAGTTGTGGTTATTTATACAAAATCACATTATCATAATATTTTAATTTGTGGACACGTCAGGTAATGTTGATAATTGCAGTATCATCAACATTTCTGTCTGTTGCTCCAGTGAAGTTGACATTAAAGCAACAATATCTCACAAGTTTCTGTTTTTTATAGGCTTATATTGAGATCTTTCTTAAACTCATTGACAAATGGAAACACCTGCCAACTGGCTATGCACTGTATAGTTCTGTGTGGCTGCTGAGATGCTCTTGGTACTTGGACCTAAATACCTTCAGCTTCAGCAGTAGCCTACACACCTTCTCGACCTCTCAGGTCTCAGGAGAAAAACCTGTTAGTAAAACCTGCTGTTAGAATTAAACATGGTGAAGCATCTTTTAGCTGCTATGCGGTTCAGCTATATAACCAACTTTCAGATGACATCAAAAATGCCCCAACTGTAGCCAATTTAAAATCTAGACTTACTGTAAGACCAAACTGTTATAAGATGCTTTCTGTTAACTGCTCTAAATTACAAATTCTGAATCTGTCTTTATTTCAATGTTGTTTTCTTTTTTATTATGATCTTTACTTTTTAAACTATTCTTTGACTATTGGCCTTCTATGCTTTAATTTGCTATTACTGTTTGCCTCTGTTTATGCAAAGCACATTGAATGTGTATGAAATGCGCTATATAAATAAACTTGACTTGACTTGATGTCTGCAATGATTTTGTGTCTGTTCGAGTGTTATCAGAGTGGATCTGATGATAAGATGTGACTACATCGAAACGTTAGTCAAAGTTAATAATGTTCTGCACCTTTTAGTAAAGCATAAAGAAAATGAAGAAGACATCTGAGCTGCACCGGCGTCTCTCCTTCTGCTGCACCGGCGTCTCTCCTTCTCTCAAAACTCCTCCGTATTGCATTGGATCAATCAGGGCCAAGGAGGACTGGACACTGATGACGAAGCCCAGTGACCTTCCAGAGATATTTCAATTCTCAGTTGGATAGAACGACAAGTGTGACTGCTGGATTGAGTGAGTGTCCATACAAACTGCCAGCTGGCTCATAGAAAAATGACCCGAGTCCGACTCGACTGAATGGACGAATATTCAGTCACTCACTTCAGTTATCCATGCGTTTGTTTTCACCGAGTTGTCCCAAAGCGTAAGTGGCTGAATTGCACAGTCAGCATCCATTTGGGTCTTTGGTTTTCATTCTCTCTCTCCGTCAGTCTTTCATTCTCTCTCTCCGTCAGTCTTTCATTCTCTCTCTCCGGTCCACAGCCTGTTCTGCTTTGGCTGCATTTCTCTTGTGTTTGCTCCGTGAGAGGCTGCAGATTGGGTGCATTTGTGAAATTAAACTCATTATGTACAGCATGCAATGCAGCAGCAGCAGAGCCCTGGGGGCATACTGGTCTGTACTGGGGGCTCATACTGTACTGGTCTGTACTGGGGGCTCATACTGTACTGGTCTGTACTGGGGGCTCATACTGTACTGGTCTGTACTGGGGGCTCATGCTGTACTGGTCTGTACTGGGGGCTCGTACTGGTCTGTACTGGGGGCTTGTACTGGTCTGTACTGGGGGCTTAAACTGGTCCGTACTGGGGGCTCATACTGTACTGGTCTGTACTGGGGGCTCATACTGTACTGGTCTGTACTGGGGGCTCGTACTGGTCTGTACTGGGGGCTCATACTGTACTGGTCTGTACTGGGGGCTCATGCTGTACTGGTCTGTACTGGGGGCTCATACTGGTCTGTACTGGGGGCTCGTACTGGTCTGTACTGGGGGCTCATACTGTACTGGTCTGTACTGGGGGCTCGTACTGGTCTGTACTGGGGGCTCATACTGTACTGGTCTGTACTGGGGGCTCATACTGTACTGGTCTGTACTGGGGGCTTGTACTGGTCTGTACTGGGGGCTCATACTCGTTTCCCTGGGGTTGAAAAGGGAGGGGGTATTTGGTTGGAGAGGATGTGTGTGTGTGTGGGGGGAGGGGGTGATGTTGTGATGGAGAATGAATGCAGGTGTGTGTGCATGTGTAAGTGTGTATTTGTGTGTGGAGGGGGGTGTTGTGATGGAGCCCCAGCTGGTTGGTGGTTAGATTAATTCACTCATTAGATTAAATTCAACTTTATTGTCATTGCACAAGTAAGGACAACCAGTGCAACGAAATGCATTTTAGCATCTAATCAGTAGTGCAATCATTACAAGTGCTTTTCTTTATAACAGTGCTTAAAAAGACATAAAAACACAGAATGCAGTATGATCATGTTATTAAGGTGTATTAGTAAATAAAGTGCATAGTTCTGAGGGATCCCAGTCTAAAGACAGAATGCAGTATGGTCATATATAGTGCATTGTTGAGGTGTTTAATAAAGTGCATTGTTCTGAGGGATCCCAGTCTAATGACAATGCAGTATGGTCATATATAGTGCATTGTTAAGTTGCATTAATAAAGTACATAGTGGTCAGAGGTAGACACAGTCCAAAGTCCATGTGCAAGAGGAGACAGGACTGAGCGGGGTGGGGCAGGGGCTAGTGACGGGTCTTGGTGTTGAGCAGCGTTATGGTGTTGAGCAGCGTTATGGTGTTGAGCAGCGTTATGGTGTTATGGTGTTGAGCAGCGTTATGGTGTTGAGCAGCGTTATGGTGTTGAGCCGCGTTATGGTGTTGAGCAGCGTTATGGTGTTGAGCAGCGTTATGGTGTTATGGTGTTGAGCAGCGTTATGGTGTTGAGCCGCGTTATGGTGTTGAGCAGTGTTATGGTGTTGAGCAGCGTTATGGTGTTGAGCAGTGTTATGGTGTTGAGCCGCGTTATGGTGTTGAGCAGTGTTATGGTGTTGAGCAGTGTTATGGTGTTGAGCAGCGTTATGGTGTTGAGCAGTGTTATGGTGTTGAGCAGCGTTATGGTGTTGAGCCGCGTTATGGTGTTGAGCAGCGTTATGGTGTTGAGCCGCGTTATGGTGTTATGGTGTTGAGCAGCGTTATGGTGTTGGGCCGCGTTATGGTGTTGAGCAGCGTTATGGTGTTGAGCCGCGTTATGGGCTCCTGTGACATCTCCTGGACGGTAGGAAGGAGAATAGTCCATGACTGGGGTGTGTGTGCTCCATGACTGGGGTGTGTGCGCTCCAGGGTGTGTGTGCTCCATGACTGGGGTGTGTGTGCTACTTGATGATATTGTGTGCATGTCGCAGACACAATTACACTTGTTGTGAATATTAAGAAAATAAAAACTATCTGTGTGTGTGTGTGTGTGTGTGTGGTGTGTGTGTGCCTGTGTGTGTGTGTGTGGTGTGTGTCTGCTGTCACCCCTGCCTAAGAAAAACAAAAACACACTTCTCTAAGGCACGTGAGCATACAAACCATTTGCATTGTAATTATTATTTCATTTTGTAAAAAGTGATAATGAAACAATAATACTTAATATATCTTAAACATCTTCACTTCACATTTGAACACATACAATGCAAAATAATGAGTTATTTGTTTAGTCTGTTTAAACATCACATCATCTAATCAAGCTTGTGGTTTTGAATAACTAATAAAACAGACCAAAAGGTGGTATCTGATATGCAGGCCCATGTCTGTGATATCAGCCTGTAAAATCAGTGGATTGGAACATCAGTTTATCTGATAAAATGCAAAGTTTTCTGGGGGAAACTAAGTCGAGACAAACAAGTTCGCCGCAGGGAGCCGCGCTATTTATCACAATCTCGCGCTTCGGTTTGGCATTGTTCCATTGCAAATTGATTTCTCTTTTGAGTTATCACCGGGAGAAACAAGGCTGCCGAGTCTCCTAAGAGCTCCCAGGGAAGTTGGACTCCGAAACACCACTCAAAACAATGTTCCCTTGTGGCGAGACAAAATTTTAGCGGAATCCAATAAAGCAGCTGAAAAATGTTGTTGGTTTAGGACAGCTTGTTGGAGAGACAGATTGTGCGCCAAGCTTTCAACATCCCAAGAATTCGTTCACCGTGTTTGTATCGTATGTAAACATCGAATAGTTCACAGAGACGTTTCGATGAGATGAGTAAGCCCAATGAAATAAAAACATGTCCCACTGCATACTACACTAATGTAGGCAAATGAAAACGAAAACTAAACAAGAGTGAAGAAACACCTCATTTACCATTGTACAGCAGGGACTTTCCGTATCCGTGCGACGGTTGCGGTGCAGGGTAAGTGCAGCCCCCTACTCGAATTCTCAGAAACTGTCAACACAACACAAGGAAACGCTGGGCTGTCTCTCTGCGATGCAATGGGACATCACTGACATTTCAGACGACTCAGGAAGAGATGATGTAGGCCTACCTGATTCTGTCATCTAGAGCTGTAGCAGCCTACAAATGAAACGCTATTTCCGGGATGTGTAAGGGGAAACCCGTGGTTAATCATCTCTAAATCGAGTTTTGAAGACATGGCTTCATTATGTTCGGCTACAGACAGGGACAGTCACTTTGCAACAGGTGGAACTTCAAATGACGCGTTCATGAGCGCGAACTGAGCACAGAATTTATTCCAAGTTAGGCTACTTTTTAGATTTTTCCGAGTGTCATGGCGTCAAGAAAAGACATCACGAATGATGTGTCCTCCACGCCAGATGAAAATGAGTATCCATCCGGATTTCCTCAGAGTATTTGTGACCAAACTCCTCACGAGAAGTACTTATGTAGCAACTGCAACAGCGTCCTTAATAAAGCTCGCCAAACAGCTTGCGGGCATCGCTACTGCCTGGCCTGCGTCAACTGGCTCGTCAGGTAAGACGATTTCATTAAAAGACAAACCATTCATTAGCAGGCAAATGAGAAGGCCTAGCCTACATCCTCTATGCTCAAGTTGATCAATACAATCTACTGTGCCTAGCCATATCAATGAGTCAGATATTTACCAATGTATACGCAATTGTAGCTACATACGTAGCCTACATTTTTGTACATAAATGTTTAGCGTATAATTGAAGAGGCGAGTGTTCTGTTGTTCTTTGACTGTTTAATCAGTGTGTGAAATCAAGAGAAACTGTTATCTAAATAGGAACAACAAGACCCCCGTATGCAAAAAGTGCAAAGAGGAGGAGCCGAAGGCAGATAACGAGGCAAGCATTCTGACTCTGGACAATGTGAGTTGGATCATATTTCTTTGCTTTAGTAGAATCTGGACTTAGAGGTGAATGTAAGCCTACTGTGTCTATCCAAAATCTTGCCACGTGCACAATCAAAAAACACAAACATACAAAACACAAACTAAAGGAAATCGTTCCCTAAATGATACTGGAAATTCATTGATGATAGGCTGTGTGCTTTCTTAGTTTATGCTTAGTTTTTACAGTGGTCCACCATAATTGATACTATGCTATAAGTCACTATAGACATATTGCGTCATATAGTGAGAAGGATATGAATTTAATAAAAACAATGATCTAATTTAATAAAAAACAATGATTACCCGCAACAAAATAGGTGGGCAGTAGTACGTAGTAGTGACCTATCGTACCGTCCTTCAGATAAACCTGACTGACTAACTGTGGTCATTACGAGATCATGACACTCATCTCTATTGGTTATTACGAGATCATGACACTCATCTCTATTGGTTATTACGAGATCATGACACTCATCTCTATTGGTCATTACGATTTCATGACACTCATCTCTATTGGTCATTACGATTTTATGACACTCATCTCTATTGGTCATTAAGATCTCATGACACTCATCTCAATTGGTAGGGGGTTCCCCACTGTCCTGTCACTATTATATAACATTATGATATTATCTTATATTACAG
The DNA here is from genome assembly GCF_046254945.1 of Alosa pseudoharengus. Taxonomy (NCBI): domain Eukaryota; kingdom Metazoa; phylum Chordata; class Actinopteri; order Clupeiformes; family Clupeidae; genus Alosa; species Alosa pseudoharengus. The sequence goes on from NW_027468848.1 coordinate 3,255,044, forward strand.
GTATATGATATGATATGATATGATATGATATGATATGATATGATATTAGTAGGGGGTTCCCCACTGTCCTTCATGGCTAAATTCACATCTTGGTCATCTCATCCTTCCCTCTCCACCTCACGCTAGTGAGTGGTGAGCATTCCGTAGCTAAATTCCAGCACCACCCAGGTGGACGCACTTAGATGGTAGCGGAAGTGAGGTTTCCCGTCATTGGGCTTTGGGTATCTTAAACCGCCAAGTAAACGTACATGTGTTGTTGTTGTTGGTATGGTTGCTGTTGTTGTTGGTATGGTTGCTGTTGTTGTTGTTGGTATGGTTGCTGTTGTTGTTGTTGGTATGGTTGCTGTTGTTGTTGTTGTTGTTGTTGGTATGGTTGCTGTTGTTGTTGTTGGTATGGTTGCTGTTGTTGTTGTTGGTATGGTTGCTGTTGTTGTTGTTGTTGTTGTTGGTATGGTTGCTGTTGTTGTTGTTGGTATGGTTGCTGTTGTTGTTGTTGGTATGGTTGCTGTTGTTGTTGTTGTTGTTGTTGGTATGGTTGCTGTTGTTGTTGTTGATGTTGTTGGAGGTAGATGTGTTCCCTAGAGATGGGGCAAAGCATTGTTCAACACTCTTAATAAGTGTGTGACACCGTAGTTTGATAATTACAACAGAACAGGTCAAATTGTAATAGTCCTCTGGGTTAACCTTCATAGTGTGAGCTTTGTAATAGTCATCTGGGTTAACCTTCATAGTGTGAACTTTGTAATAGTCATCTGGGTTAACCTTCATAGTGTGAGCCTTGTAATAGTCCTCTGGGTTAACCATTATAGCAGGGGTTCTCAAAGTTTTGATTGGTGAGGGCCAATTCAGGAACCCAACATTAACTGAGGGCCGCCAAAGGGGCAGGGGGAGAAAAAGGAAAAAAAACTGGAAAAAAATCCCATTTGTAATCATTTTAATGACCAGGTTGCATCTCTACAGTTTATATTGCATTAAGCACATTTTAATTCATAACTGAGGCTAAACCCGGCAAAACTTGTGAAAATGTTAAGAAAAATTGCAATGCACACACAATCCCTGGGGTTCTCTACCCTCAACAGACACATTTGGGATATAACAGTTCTGGTTGCAGTCCATTTCAAGTACAAACTTATTGAGAACAAACAGTCTCAGTGTGCCTTGCTTCTTATCAGCATAGGCCTTATTCAGGGCCAATTCCAGCTACCAAAGCACCACAGGAAAACCTGACGGCCACAAAACACCACTAAACGGAGATTCATTCTTTTCAAAGCACACAGTACAGTTTTAACAGTTTTACAGATGTTATCGCGGACCCCCAGAAATGTTTCCGCGGGCCGCCATTGGCCCCCGGGCCGCACTTTGAGAACCTATGCATTATAGTAATAGTCCTCTGGGTTAACCTCCATAGTAATAGTCCTCTGGGTTAACCTCCATAGTAATAGTCCTCTGGGTTAACCTCCATAGTAATAGTCCTCTGGGTTAACCTCCATAGTGGTAGTCCTCTGGGTTAACCTCCATAGTAATAGTCCTCTGGGTTAACCTCCATAGTGGTAGTCCTCTGGGTTAACCTCCATAGTAATAGTTCTCTGGGTTAACCTCCATAGTAATAGTCCTCTGGGTTAACCTCCATAGTAATAGTCCTCTGGATAGTAATAGTCCTCTGGGTTAACCTCCATAGTAATAGTCCTCTGGGTTAACCTCCATAGTGGTAGTCCTCTGGGTTAACCTCCATAGTAATAGTCCTCTGGGTTAACCTCCATAGTAATAGTCCTCTGGGTTAACCTCCATAGTGGTAGTCCTCTGGGTTAACCTCCATAGTGGTAGTGCTCTGGGTTAACCTCCATAGTGGTAGTGCTCTGGGTTAACCTCCATAGTGGTAGTGGACTCCAAGGGACTCTGGTACCAAAACACAGAAATGCTCCCCATCCAAATATGAATGTGGTGCTTGAAACAGCCAGTAGTGCTACCCCCCCCATTCTGCCCTCCTACCCCCCACATTCTGCCCTCCTACCCCCCCCCCCCCCCCACATTCTGCCCTCCTACCCCCCCCCCCCCATTCTGCCCTCCTACCCCCCCCACATTCTGCCCTCCTACCATCACATTCTGCCCTCCTACCATCACATTCTGTCCTCCTACCCCCCCCCCCCACATTCTGTTGTGTGTTGTCTGTCACATTGTGTGTGTGTGTGTGTGTGTGTGTGTGCGCGGTGCGCCTGTGTGTGTGTGTGTGTGTGTGTGTGTGTGTGCGCGGTGCGCCTGTGTGTGTGTGTGTGTGTGTTTGCGCCACACACAGCTCAGGGGCTCGCTGTCTCTGGGAGAGAGACTAGAGGTGACCACAACCATGATGCTGATTTCAGACACAATATAAAGATTTACTATTGAGGGCCTTGTGCACTTTTATCATTTATTTGTGTATTTTTTTTTATTATACTATTTGAGTGTAGTAGATGTTCACATTCTAAAAAGTTCATTTCCTGCTCATGTTGATGGTAATTTTGGTACCACAGATGAATGAAGACCCAGTCAGACCAATAGTATGAAAAATCAGGAAAAGAGTTTATTTACAATGATGCGCATCAAGGGAGTGACAGCATGACTTCACCTAAAGATCCATCAGCTGCTCTAACTAGACAAGGAGATAGTTATAGAGTTTAAGCACACAACAGCAAAGGACAGATAATCATGCAGTAACAGTGGCAGAGTCAGGAGCCGTCCAGTCCACCCTCATCAGTGACGCAAACGGCTTTTGACCTAAAACAGAAAACAAGAAGTGATATCAACCCTGACGCCTCCATCCATGTTCAGACGCCTCACACTATCCATGTTCAGACGCCTCACACTATCCATGTTCAGACGCCTCACACTATCCATGTTCAGACGCCTCACACTATCCATGTTCAGACGCCTCACACTATCCATGTTCAGACACCTCACACTATCCATGTTCAGACGCCTCCATCCATGTTCAGACGCCTCACACTATCCATGTTCAGACGCCTCACACTATCCATGTTCAGACGCCTCACACTATCCATGTTCAGGAAGAGGACAGATATCATACAGGGTCACGACGTAGGAGCATACTTTTAGTGTCACAGTGACCTACTAGTGAGAAATGCAGAACATTAAACCACTTATTGGAATATTGGACTTGATGCACATTAAACCACATATTGGAATATTGGACATAATGTTCTATTCCACTTTCTCTCAATGTAGACACACACACACACACACACACGTAGGGAGAGACTGGCGATATGTTTGGAAACTGTAGGCTAGGGACTAGCGGAATGTTTGGAGACTCAGTGATTTGCTTGGTTAGAAACAGTCCCCTATGTTTTGAAATGTTAACATTAAAATGGTCAGTCTTGAGATGTTCTGACATTAGAACGTGTGAAAGCAGCACAACACGCATCACACCTACAGTATGTTCAACACACATCACACCTACGTTCACCACACATCACACCTACGTTCACAGCTGCTGTTGGAGAGCAAGAAGTGATGACTCAAGTAATGCTATATGTAGTCAATAACATTGCCCAAGTAATGCTATATGTAGTCAATAACATTGCCCAAGTAATGCTATACTGTATGTAGTCAATAACATTGCCCAAGTAATGCTATATGTAGTCAATAACATTGCCCAAGTAATGCTAAATGTAGTCAATAACATTGTCCAAGTAATGCTATACTGTATGTAGTCAATAACATTGCCCAAGTAATGCTATATGTAGTCAATAACATTGCCCAAGTAATGCTAAATGTAGTCAATAACATTGTCCAAGTAATGCTATACTGTATGTAGTCAATAACATTGTCCAAGTAATGCTATACTGTATGTAGTCAATAACATTGCCCAAGTAATGCTATATGTAGTCAATAACATTGCCCAAGTAATGCTATATGTAGTCAATAACATTGCCCAAGTAATGCTATATGTAGTCAATAACATTGCCCAAGTAATGCTATATGTAGTCAATAACATTGCCCAAGTAATGCTAAATGTAGTCAATAACATTGTCCAAGTAATGCTATACTGTATGTAGTCAATAACATTGCCCAAGTAATGCTAAATGTAGTCAATAACATTGTCCAAGTAATGCTATACTGTATGTAGTCAATAACATTGTCCAAGTAATGCTATACTGTATGTAGTCAATAACATTGCCCAAGTAATGCTATATGTAGTCAATAACATTGCCCAAGTAATGCTGTATGTAGTCAATAACATTGCCCAAGTAATGCTATATGTAGTCAATAACATTGCCCAAGTAATGCTATATGTAGTCAATAACATTGTCCAAGTAATGCTATACTGTATGTAGTCAATAACATTGCCCAAGTAATGCTATATGTAGTCAATAACATTGCCCAAGTAATGCTATATGTAGTCAATAACATTGCCCAAGTAATGCTAAATGTAGTCAATAACATTGCCCAAGTAATGCTATACTGTATGTAGTCAATAACATTGCCCAAGTAATGCTATATGTAGTCAATAACATTGCCCAAGTAATGCTGTATGTAGTCAATAACATTGCCCAAGTAATGCTATATGTAGTCAATAACATTGCCCAAGTAATGCTATATGTAGTCAATAACATTGTCCAAGTAATGCTATACTGTATGTAGTCAATAACATTGCCCAAGTAATGCTATATGTAGTCAATAACATTGCCCAAGTAATGCTATATGTAGTCAATAACATTGCCCAAGTAATGCTAAATGTAGTCAATAACATTGCCCAAGTAATGCTATATGTAGTCAATAACATTGCCCAAGTAATGCTGTATGTAGTCAATAACATTGCCCAAGTAATGCTGTATGTAGTCAATAACATTGCCCAAGTAATGCTAAATGTAGTCAATAACATTGTCCAAGTAATGCTGTATGTAGTCAATAACATTGCCCAAGTAATGCTAAATGTAGTCAATAACATTGCCCAAGTAATGCTATATGTAGTCAATAACATTGCCCAAGTAATGCTAAATGTAGTCAATAACATTGCCCAAGTAATGCTATATGTAGTCAATAACATTGCCCAAGTAATGCTAAATGTAGTCAATAACATTGCCCAAGTAATGCTAAATGTAGTCAATAACATTGCCCAAGTAATGCTGTATGTAGTCAATAACATTGCCCAAGTAATGCTGTATGTAGTCAATAACATTGCCCAAGTAATGCTAAATGTAGTCAATAACATTGTCCAAGTAATGCTGTATGTAGTCAATAACATTGCCCAAGTAATGCTAAATGTAGTCAATAACATTGCCCAAGTAATGCTATATGTAGTCAATAACATTGCCCAAGTAATGCTAAATGTAGTCAATAACATTGCCCAAGTAATGCTATATGTAGTCAATAACATTGCCCAAGTAATGCTAAATGTAGTCAATAACATTGCCCAAGTAATGCTAAATGTAGTCAATAACATTGCCCAAGTAATGCTAAATGTAGTCAATAACATTGCCCAAGTAATGCTAAATGTAGTCAATAACATTGCCCAAGTAATGCTAAATGTAGTCAATAACATTGCCCAAGTAATGCTATATGTAGTCAATAACATTGTCCAAGTAATGCTATACTGTATGTAGTCAATAACATTGCCCAAGTAATGCTATATGTAGTCAATAACATTGCCCAAGTAATGCTATATGTAGTCAATAACATTGCCCAAGTAATGCTATATGTAGTCAATAACATTGCCCAAGTAATGCTGTATGTAGTCAATAACATTGCCCAAGTAATGCTATATGTAGTCAATAACATTGCCCAAGTAATGCTGTATGTAGTCAATAACATTGCCCAAGTAATGCTATATGTAGTCAATAACATTGCCCAAGTAATGCTGTATGTAGTCAATAACATTGTCCAAGTAATGCTATAAGTAATGCAATAACATTGCCCAAGTAATGCTATATGTAGTCAATAACATTGCCCAAGTAATGCTGTATGTAGTCAATAACATTGTCCAAGTAATGCTATAAGTAATGCAATAACATTGCCCAAGTAATGCTATATGTAGTCAATAACATTGCCCAAGTAATGCTATATGTAGTCAATAACATTGCCTATTGCACGTTGTACATCATTGTGGACACTTCTGGCACTCTATGAGTGATGCTGTGGTGGCTAAGGCGTTGTTACATTGTACTTTATGCTGTCTTCTTGCTGTCCTGTTGTGTCTTTGTACTTTACGCTGTCTTCTTGCTGTCCTGTTGTGTCTTTGTACTTTACGCTGTCTTCCTGCTGTCCTGTTGTGTCTTTTCCATGGTAGCGAATGATTGGAGATGATTAAAATGAATCCATCCATCCATATTACATGTTTGACATAACATCAGTATGTGACATCCTGTTGGGGTCCTGACACTCAATCGGGATGATGTGTCACATCACATGACTTACCCATTGTGTGTGTGTGCGTGCGTGTGTGTGTGTGTTTGGGGTGGGTCTGTGTTGTGATGAGAAGGCTGACTCCGAGTGTGTGTGTGTGTGTGTGTGCGGTGTGTGTGTGTGTGTGTGTGTGTGTGTGTGTGTGTGTTGTGATGAGATGAGAAGGCTGACTCCGAGTGTGTGTGTGTGTGTTTGGGGGGTGTTTGGGGTGGGTCTGTGTTGTGATGAGATGAGGAGGCTGACTCCGTGTGTGTGTGTGTGTGCGGTGTGTGTGTGTGTGTTGTGATGAGATGAGGAGGCTGGCTCTGTGTAATTTCCCGCTCTGCTCTGTGTCCTCGACAGTCGTTCAGCGATGGGGCCATCACCAAGGAGATCCTGGAGCTGAGGGTGCACTGCGCCAACCACGGATGCCCATGGAGGGGCGTGCTCAGGGACTTTGAGGTGTGTGTGTGTGTGTGTGTGTGTGTGTGTGTGTGTGTGTGCGCTGCCCATGGAGGGGCGTGCTCAGGGACTTTGAGGTGTGTGTGTGTGTGTGTGTGTGTGTATGTGTGTGTGTGTGTGTGTGTGTGTGTGTGTGTGTGTGTGTGTGTGTGTGTGTGTGCGCTGCCCATGGAGGGGCGTGCTCAGGGACTTTGAGGTGTGTGTGTATTAGGGGTGTAATGGTTCATGTATTCGTATTGAACCGAAACGGTACGGGCGTCACGGTTCGGTGCATGAATTTACATGGAGAATACACGGTATAAAAATACATAAAACTCGTGTGCGGATTAATTAATGTCATGCGCAATTACTGTTAAGTAGCGAGAGTTACGGGAGTTCTTTAGCGACACCTAACGCTAATCTGTAGCCTCGCCTTAGCTCTGAAGCTCTGATTGGCGCCTATGGTTTTTTTTGTCAGGTCGTCGGTCGAGTCCGTCAGTCATTAGCAGCACTAAGGTTAGACCTACAAGAGTTAGAGGATCCGCTGGTCTCTTTAAGATCGCAAGTTTGAGAACTTCAGTTACAGTAACGTTAGTACAGGCGAAAGAGTGGTGGATAAGATGAAATTGTGTGTCGGCGTTGTTCAGCATTGGGTATGTGAGTGGAAAAAATGCTACACATATTCGAAGCCATCACCCAGATGATGTAGGCTACCAATCACTGAAACGAGGGGAAAGAAACTTCCTGTGCGCTTCAGCAGCCTTTGGATACACATACAAATAGGGCCAAAACCTATGGCTTAAATTAAATGATTTCGTAATGACAGAAAGCTATGTAAATCGGGTGGTAATTACCTTTATGTTGGGGTAACTTGTAACTTCTCACATGAGGAGCTGGTAGTGTAAGTGCAGACAGTAAAATAAAGTGACAACGCTAACCAGGCTAATAAACAAACCATGCTACGGTGAGTTAACGTCAAAGGGCAAAGTCACGTGACTTCTAGTTGTAGTCTGTTTATGAAATGAAAGGAGCAATTTCGTTTTTTAAAAAAGGGCAAAATAATGTGATATTTTCACAGTTAGTAGGCTAGATTATTACTTTACACACAATGAAAAATATTGAGGCAAATTGTAGACCCTTCCATATACAACTAAACACAGATGTTGAAGGTCTTGCTTAAGTGGATTTTTAAAAATCATTTTCTATGTAATTTGCACTTTCAGAAATAAGAGATGCTGTAGGCCTATTTTCAGTTTTATAGCTGATTGTCTTATTTTGTTTACAAGTTACAGATTGAGTCTGGGCACTTATTGTACTGTTTAGCCTACATCTTACACACTTCAGGCTGTTGCAGATAACTCAGGGAAGAGACTGTATGACACTAGGTGGTACAGCCTGAGACATGTACAAAAAAAAATGCTTTCTGCATTTTTGTTTTGCTTTTCCCTCCATTGTACCGAACTCGTACCGAACCGTGATGTCCGAACCGAGGTATGAACCGAACCGTGACTTCTGTGTACCGTTACACCCCTAGTGTGTATGCATATGTGTGTGTGTGTGTGTGTGTGTGTGTGTGTGTGTGTGTGCATATGTGTGTGTGTGTGTGTGTGTATGCTGCCCATGGAGGGGCGTGCTCAGGGACTTTGAGGTGTGTGTGTGTGTGTGTGTGTGTGTGTGTGTGTGTGTGTGTGTGTGTGGTGTGTGTGTTTGTATGCATGTGTGTGCGCTGCCCATGGAGGGGCGTGCTCAAGGACTTTGAGGTACTTTCCTCCAAAAGGTCACCCACTGCTGCTGCTGCTGTCTCTGTGTGTGTGTGTGTGTGTGTCTGCTGCTTTGTGTTGTGTGAGTTTTGCGGGTTGTAATGTGGATGTGTGTGTGTGTGTGTGTGTGTGTGTGTGTGTGCGTGTGCTTGTGTGTGTGTGTGTGTGTGTGTGTGTGTGTGTGTGTGTGTGTGTGTGCTCATGCAGTCATGTGGATGTGTGTGTGTGTGTGTGTGTGTGTGTGTGTGTGTGTGTGTGTGTGTGTGTGTGTGTGCTCATGCAGTAATGTGGATGTGTGTGTGTGTGTGTGTGTGTGTGTGTGTGTGTGTGTGTGTGCTCATGCAGTAATGTGGATGTTCGCTACACAATAAGTCAACAGGAAGCTTTAAAATCCTTAATCTGAAATTCCCTGGATGTCTCTCTAGCTTTATTGTAAATGATTGTGCAATTATTTATTATTATTTTTAATTATTTTGGCTTCAGAGCATCACCCACAGGTATCACACACACACACACACACACACACACACACACCCACAGTCTTTTCCATCCCTACTGACGTCCCTTAAAAGGGGAGCTGAAGCTCGTGCAGTGTTGTGCAAGACGTCCCCCTGTACATGTTTAGCTCTTACGCAGAGACGATTACATGACTAAAAGGTGTTTTCAATTCTTCATCGTCATTCTGGGTCTCTTAGCAACTACACTGGAAAGAGCAGAGTGAACAAAATCACCTTCCTTCACTAGAAAACAAAGAACTAAACTATAAAGAACTAAACTATAAAGAACTAAACTATAGGGGGAAGCCACAGACTATATAGGGGGAAGCACAGACTATATAGGGGGAAGCCACAGACTATATAGGGGGAAGCACAGACTATATAGGGGGAAGCACAGACTATATAGGGGGAAGCACAGACTATAAAATAGGAGGCGACACATCGGAAGAGCAGTTGAGGGGGGGGGGGGTGGAGTTTTAAGTCCACATGTGAACTCTGCTACTATCGGAGCACCTGTGATGTCATCTTTTTGGCTTCCACACGACGACAAGGTTTTAGGTGACCAAAATGGGCACTTTTGAAAACTAGTTCTGAGGTGGGAACTTTTGAAAACTAGTTCTGAGGTGGGAACTTTTGAAAACTGGTTCCAAGGTGGGAACTTTTGAAAACTAGTTCTGAGGTGGGAACATTTGAAAACTAGTTCTGAGGTGGGAACTTTTAAAAACCCTGTTTTCCTCGTGCCGTGTGACCACCCCAAAAGGTTGTTTTAGTGACGACATAGGCCCACCCCTAACCTCTGACCTCATAGGCCCACCCCTAACCTCTGACACCTCATAGGCCCACCCCTAACTTCTGACACCTCATAGACCCACCCCTAACCTCTGACACCTCATAGGCCCACCCCTAACCTCTGACACCTCATAGGCCCACCCCTAACCTCTGACACCTCATAGGCCCACCCCTAACCTCTGACACCTCTAACCCAGTTGACACTCATTATAGCATTGCCTAGCAGTACTAGTTTTCATACACAACATGACCTATGATTACACTCAGTAGGCTAAACATCACAAAGCACCAACACACACAAACACACACACACCCACACCCCCCCCCCACACCCCCCCCCCCCCCAAACGCACACACACACACAAACACACCTACACTCACACACACACACACTCACATAAACATGCATACTCACACACACACACACACACACCTCTACACTCACCCCCCCCCTCACACACATACACACACACACACACACACACACACACACGCACAAACACACACACACACATACACACACACCACACACACACTCACCACACGCACACACACACACACACACACACTCACCACACGCACACACACACACGCACAAACACACACACACACACACCTACACTCACACACACACACACCTACACTGACAGATGTCTCTCCAGCAGAGGCCTAGCAGGGGTGTGTCTGCTGAAACGTGTTTCAGAGGTAGAGGCAGAGGGTTTCTCCCCGC
>NW_027468848.1:3270638-3280638 GCF_046254945.1 Alosa pseudoharengus
ACACACATAACATAAACATAACACAAACAATCAAGAATTTCTCAGAATTATGAACAGGCAAGATGGAGGTGGGGTTGTATAAAATTAATTTTACATGTGAAATCTATGAACTAATCATGTTTTGGTATTTGTTGTCTAGCAGATACCAGTGAGAATTGAGTGTGGATAATGCAATTTAGTGAGACAGTTAGAATCATATAGGCCTTTCAGCGTGATTTCTTTTTGTGGAAAAAATGTGCTGGACTGGGCGGCGGTCATATTTTGTACCGCTCTGCGGTACATCTAGTTTATTTTTTATTATTGACATGCTAATATACATGTTGAATAGAGAAGTGAGAGATGAAATACATAGACACAGAAATGTATTTATACAAATAAAAAAAATATGAGATACAAGCACAGTGTGCATGTATCCACATGCAGAGGTGAAAGTGGAGAGATCTTATGTGAGCCGTCCTCAATGAGCCTGTGCTGTAATGAAGAGATGACATGTTTGTGAAATGTTCATGTTGTAATGAAGAGATGACATGTTTGTGAAATGTTCATGTTGTAATGAAGAGATGACATGTTTGTGAAATGTTCATGTTGTAATGAAGAGATGACATGTTTGTGAAATGTTCATGTTCAGTGTGTGCCTCTGTGAGATGTGTTCTGTTTGGGTAATCTCTGGAAGGTTCCACCTGGCTTGGGGCAGATGGTCATGATGTGAGATGTGTTTCGTTTGGGTAATCTCTGGAAGGTTCTACCTGGCTTGGGGCAGATGTGTTCCGTTTGAGTAATCTCTGGAAGGTTCCACCTGGCCTGGGGCAGATGGTCATGATGCAACCACGGAAAAATCACAAGAATCTGCAGGGGAACGAGCACCAAACAATAGTCAGAAAGCTCACGTAAAACTGAACTTATTCCTGCTGGCCTCTCAGAGGTGAAATTGGATATCGGAATGAGTTCTGCATATGGAGGGGGAAGAGGGAGAGAGAGAGAGAGAGAGAAAGAGAGATGGAGAGAGAGACATAAAGAGAGAGAAAGAGAGAGAGAGAAAGGGAGAGAGAGAGAGAGAAAGAAAGAGAAAGAGAGATGGAGAGAGAGACAGAACGAGGGAGAGAGAGAGAGAAAGGGAGAGAGAGGGAGTGTGGAAACAATCAACAACTGTGAAATGATACCTTCTTCTCATTATGTAAATGTCCAATAGCGCGGGGGAAAGTAATTGTTTTGAGATGATTTTGTTTGCGTCATAGTAACAGAAGTACATATGGTGTGCTGTGTCATTATAGGTGCATAATTGCCATCGTCAAGGCGATAAGAAGCCTGCGACCACAGAAAAGAAGCAAAAGGTAAACACATCCCCACTTCTCCGCCTCGCGGCCACGCTGGCTGACCACGCTGGCGAACGTTTATTCCACATGTGACATCACCCATGAGAGCGTTCTGATTTGGGTCACGTGATGTGCCAATGTGTCGCTCTTGTTTCTCCAGAATGGTAAACACGCGGCGTCCAAGGAGAAAGACTCCTGTATGTTCTGCGCCGTCGGCTGCACCTTCAAGGTACTTGTGCTGCTCTCCACTTCAGATCAGTTCACTTCCATTCTGTTCACATCTGGCCTGATCTGCTGGAAGATTTTTTTGTCCAACATGTTCAAAAAGGCCCAGGCTCAGTTTATATATTGTATGAAGTATTATAATGTTATAGTGAAGGCCCAGGCTCAGTTTATATATTGTATGAAGTATTATAATGTTATAGTGAAGGCCCAGGCTCAGTTTATATATTGTATGAAGTATTATGATGTTATAGTGAAGGCCCAGGCTCAGTTTATATATTGTATGAAGTATTATAATGTTATAGTGAAGGCCCAGGCTCAGTTTATATATTGTATGAAGCATTATAATGTTATAGTGAAGGCCCAGGCTCAGTTTATATATTGTATGAAGCATTATAATGTTATAGTGAAGGCCCAGGCTCAGTTTATATATTGTATGAAGCATTATAATGTTATAGTGAAGGCCCAGGCTCAGAAGGGACTTTTACTTGTGTAGGTTGTTTGATGTGTTGTCTACTCTAAGTAGGTGTATTTCAGTGTTTTAGCTTTTTATTGGGTTGTTTTGGTATGTTTTTCTGTGTTGTTTCAATGTGTTTAGTTATATTGTAGTGCATTGTGTGTTTCAATGTGTTTTGTTACATTTTGTACAATTATTTGTATGTTCCATTGTGTTGTGTTGTTCTGTGTCGTAGAGTATTTTTGTATGTTCCATTGTGTTGTGTTGTCCTGTGTCGTAGGGTATATAGTGTGTTCCATTGTGTTGTGTTGTCCTGTGTTGTAGGGTATATAGTGTGTTCCATTGTGTTGTCCTGTGCCGTAGGGTATTTTTGTATGTTCCATTGTGTTGTGTTGTCCTGTGTCGTAGGGTATATAGTGTGTTCCATTGTGTTGTGTTGTCCTGTGTTGTAGGGTATATAGTGTGTTCCATTGTGTTGTCCTGTGCCGTAGGGTATTTTTGTATGTTCCATTGTGTTGTGTTGTCCTGTGTCATAGGGTATATAGTATGTTCCATTGTGTTGTGTTGTCCTGTGTTGTAGGGTATATAGTATGTTCCATTGTGTTGTGTTGTCCTGTGTCGTAGGGTATATAGTATGTTCCATTGTGTTGTGTTGTCCTGTGTCGTAGGGTATATAGTATGTTCCATTGTGTTGTGTTGTCCTGTGTCGTAGGGTATATAGTATGTTCCATTGTGTTGTGTTGTCCTGTGTCGTAGAGTATTTTTGTATTTTTGTATGTTCCATTGTGTTGTGTTGTCCCGTGTCGTAGGGTATATAGTGTGTTCCATTGTGTTCTGTTGTCCTGTGTCGTAGAGTATTTTTGTATGTTCCATTGTGTTGTGTTGTCCTGTGTCGTAGGGTATATTTGTGTGTTCCATTGTGTTGTCCTGTGTCGTAGGGTATTTTTGTGTGTTCCATGGTGTTGTGCTGTCCTGTGTCGTAGGGCACCACAGAGAAGGTCCGAGAGCATGAGAGCAGCAGTCACATGCCCCACCTGCAGCTCCTCCTGAGAGCTGTGCAGAGTTTACCCCCGTCAACCTCCACCTCCAGCCAACCCCCCCTGCCCCCCCTGGCCCCCCCCTCACAGCTCTCCAGCCCTGGGGTGGGCAGCCTGGACCCTCTGCTGGAGGTGGATGGCGGGGAGGGTGGCGGTGGGAGGTGTCAGGAGGAGATGTCTCTCGCCCACAGCCTACGGGAGGACCAGGCGGCCGCCGCCGTCGCCGCCGCTGTGGTGGGTCAGCAGCTGGACTCTGTGCAGGAGCGCGTGTGCGTTTTCGAGAACATCATCTCGGCGCTTAGCCGCGAGGTGGAGAAGGCTCAGCTGTGCATGGCCGCGCTGGAGCGAGATCACCACAGCAACCAGGACGTCATCAACTTCCTGGAGGCCAAGGTAAGACGGCTCAGCAGCGGAGTAGTGCAGTAGGCAGCAGTGCTAACTAAGCAGCAGTGCAAACACTCTAACGTTAGCTAAGCAGCAGTGCAAACACTCTAATGCTAGCTAAGCAGCAGTGCTAACTAAGCAGCAGTGCAAACACTCTAATGCTAGCTAAGCAGCAGTGCTAACTAAGCAGCAGTGCAAACACTCTAACGCTAACTAAGCAGCAGTGCATACACTCTAATGCTAGCTAAGCAGCAGTGCTAACTAAGCAGCAGTGCAAACACTCTAACGTTAGCTAAGCAGCAGTGCAAACACTCTAACGCTAGCTAAGCAGCAGTGCAAACACTCTAACACAGGGGTCTCCAACTAGAGGGTGACACGGGAAGCAATTTTCACTCCCGTCCCATCCCGAGCCCGCACAAATACTCCCGTCATATCCCGATCACGTGACAGCCCCCCCAAAAAAATTCTGTCCCGCAAAATCCCGAGAGAAAGACTCCCGAATCCCGTCCCGCTCCCTATGTTGATGTCTAAAGTTATCCGACTGTTAGGCTACAGTAGCGTGCGGTGACCATACATTTTGGTAGGGCAGAAAGCCTTGTCTAACTTTTCTTTAATAGCCGATCATTTTGGGCTATATTAAAATTACATATTTTACAGTACTTTGCTGTAGGCTATGCTTAAATCATTTCATAGTTAGATCTCATCCCATCAGTTAAGTTTGCACCGTTCTCATCACGTTAAACCAGCGAAGCATAGCAACGTTGCTATGAGTAAACAAAACAATTTTTTGTGTTCCGCCAGGGTTATGCGATAAATATATTGAGGAATGCGATCGTCAAGGTGTCATGCCCCAACATTGCATGACACAATAAACTCAACGAGAATCGCTTTCCCGGACAGCTCGTGCAATTGAATAGAGTTGTCCTTTGCTGATACTTTCGCCTGTAACTGTTTCTTTGCATCCATTTTGCCTTAGGGCCTATCGCTGAAGCTGATTGATTGTGAACAGGGCAGCTGCTTGTCTTGCTCTGATAGGCTACCAATCAACAACAAACGTATTGTGGGTTGTAATTGGTTCTCTTTTCTAAAACGAAATGCCTCACGTCTTTGGGCGCACTCACTGCATTGCAGCGTCATTTTTTAAGTTAATAATCTCTGGCTTCCCGCCAGCTCCCGTTTATTATTTCCTGTCCCGTCCCAATCACGTTACCAACAGTGAAATGTACTCCCGTACTGCGGGAAACCCGCGGGAATACTGTGACCCGCGGGAGTCCCGAAAAATTGTCACCCTCTATCTCCAACCTTTTTGGGAATGAGGGCTACCTGAAGACCCGAAATCATATGGAGGGCTACTCATTTGAAATCATATGGAGGGCTACTCATTTGAAATCATATGGAGGGCTACTCATTTGAAATCATATGGAGGGCTACTCATTTGAAATCATATGGAGGGCTACTCATTTGAAACAAACATACCGTCACCCCTTTTTTGCGAGGGTAGTCCTCCTAAATAATAGGCCTATGAGATTTGTACTTTTAAATTATCAATATTGTGTAGGCCTATGCAACACTACCAACATGTTTGTTCAGTTTGTTCATTTCAAAGTTTGCATGGGGAATCTAATCTATTTCGTTTTGTGCAATTAATAATTTGGGTTAAAATTTGTACCCAATTTATACCCACCCACCATTATGAATTCAGGGGTTGTTTAAGTTCTGATTTCAGTGGAGTTTAAGTTCTGAATTCAGTTTAAACATTTCAATAGTAATCGCCCACACCACCCTAACATATGAAAACTCCTTTTAAAGTTATTGCACACCTGAAATCTCTCCATGATCTGACAAAAAAGGTAATGCACAGTCCTGCTCAGTCATGCATGCCACAACATTTTAAGCGCTATTATACGGCAGTAGCCTACGGAGGAGAAAAGGCCTGTGAGCTAAAGCAATTGTTTTTCAGTTCTTGAACAATCATGCAAGAACCGTATTTGACGAACATGGAATGGCCACAGAACTTTTGCAAAGATATGCTTCCATTGGCTACACCAGACGAGCTAGTTTTCCCCCCTTTACTGTCTATGCGTGCGAGCAGCGTGTATGCGCTCCGCTTCTGTTGTTGTTTAAAGACTGAATGGGAAACGGATTTGGAGCCAAAGGCTAAAATTTAACGCAGCTACAATTTGTAAGATATCACCAATATCAATTTAATGTTACAGATGTATGGCTACATACATTCTTAAAATGGTTCTGGTCTAGACTTAAATATCGATTGAAAACTTCACAATAGAGCGTGTTTTTAGAGCGTGATCTGCAGGCGACCTGTTGGCTAGTTTTAGAAGGTGCGCTGGGGGCGCCTCATAGCCGTCCCGCGGGCTACCTGGTGCCCGCGGGCACCGTGTTGGAGACCACTGCTCTAACGCTAACTAGGCAGCAGTGTAAACACTCTAATGCTAGCTAAGCAGCAGTGCTAGCTAAGCAGCAGTGCTAACTAAGCAGCAGTGCAAACACTCTAACGCTAACTAGGCAGGCATGCAAACACTCTAACGCTAACTAAGTAGGAGTGCAAACACTCTAATGCTAGCTAGGTAGCAGTGCTAACTAAGCAGCAGTGCAAACATTCTAACGCTAACTACAGTAAGTAGGAGTGCAAACACTAATGCTAGCTAAGCAGCAGTGCTAACTAGGCAGGCGTGCAAACACTCTAACGCTAACTAGGCAGGAGTGCTAACACTCTAACGCTAACTAAGTAGGAGTGCAAACACTCTAATGCTAGTTAGGCAGCAGTGCAAACACTCTAATGCTAGCTAAGCAGCAGTGCTAACTAGGCAGGCGTGCAAACACTCTAACGCTAACTAGGTAGGAGTGCTAACACTCTAATGCTAACTAAGTAGAAGTGCAAACACTCTAATGCTAACTAAGTAGCAGTGCTAACTAAGCAGCAGTGCAAACACTGTAACGCTAACTAGGCAGGAGTGCAAACACTCTTAATGCTAACTAACGCTAACTGTATACATGCAAACTGTACATCCAAACGCCCATACTTACCAATTTAATTGAGGAGATGAAAACATGATTAAAATGTAATGGAAGTAAGCATGAGTCACGCCAGGCTGTAAACAACCTCATGCCAGGCCGTAACCAACCTCACGACAGGCCAGTATACAACCTCACGCCAGGCCCGTAAACAACCTCTGCTTGTACTCTCGTTGGAATGTGTGTTGGCATGGACACGCTCAAGAGAGTACGTGTCACAACACTGAGGTCCTGGACGCCTTTGGAGAACCCAACAGATTGTTGGATGTAAAGGTCAGGAAGGGCATTGAGTAGCCTTTTGTTTTGTTGTTTTTTTAACACGCTGACTGCTCCACATACAAGGTCTTAATGTCAAAGGAACACACCGACTTTTTGGGGACTTCAGCTTATTCACCGTATTTCCCAGAGTTCGATAAGTCGAACTAGGATGATTTGTATAATTACAATGTCTACAAATAACAATGTCAAATGAGAAACAGCTATTTTGTAAGCGTATACTTGGGACTATGTTTTCAAGTGTATACTTGGGACTATGTTTTCACTGCTACTTGGGGTTTGAAGAAGTAACACCGGAGCTTTTCAGGTGCTGCCTCCAAATCACCCCGCCCAAGTAGTGCTTCGCCTGAATGTGAACATAGTAGTTGAGTATATATACGCTTACAACATGGCTGTGTCTCATTTGACATTGTTATGTGTACACGTTATAACTATACAAATTACAACATGCAAATTAGGGGTTTGCACGGACGTCACGTTCTGGCCGGTAACCATGGTAACCCAGCACGCGCGGCCATATTGGCGATACTCAGTGAATGAAGTACAATGGAGTATTATGCACTTTGTTTATCTTACGTGATTGTAGCCGTGTCTAAACAACAGAAAAGCTCATCAAAATGCGTCTAAGATGCAAAGGTGTATAGGGCAGGACTTGGACCACAAGAAAAGGCGCGATATTTCGAGAAATTACGGTTTATTGGCAGCGCAGATCCATATGAGTTGGGTGAGGGAGACGAAGTACCAAGTACAACCACAAGCGCCCCCCTTCCTCTGATAACTTCTGGCATTATTCTCCTTTCTCCCTGGTTTTTTAATAACTTTTGGAAGTCGATACCTACACCAGATGTTTTTCTCAGTCTGACCTATTGGTACAACCTAAAACACGGCAATAATTAACCATTTTCCTTGACGATGTTAGGAATTTACTTCAGTGCCTAATGCTTTCTAATGAGGCGAGCATCTCCAATATGGCGACGTCCAGATCTGATGACACGCCGTGCAAACCCCTAATAGGAAAATGTTGGAGTTCTTTTGTCACTATTGGGAGGTGTAGGCTATAGGAGCCGGCCACTTCAAGGCACCTGTGCTAAGATAGGCAATAGAAGCTGGCCACTTCAAGGCACCTGTGCTAAGCTAGGCTATAGGAGCCGGCCACTTCGAGTCACCTGTGCTAAGCTAGGCTATAGGAGCCGGCCACTTCGAGGCACTTGTGTTAAGCTAGGCTATAGGAGCCGGCCACTTCAAAGCACCTGTTACTGCGTGACCGAGGCACTACACGCACAGAGATGAGAAGGGTTATATATCGACTCATCTAACCCTGGGGAATACGGTGAATAAGCTAAAGTCCCAACAAATCGGCGTGTTCTTTTAAAGGCTGGGCAAAGGGGTTTAACTAAAGTCTAACTAAAGCTTGCTTAATAATCTATGCAAAATCTATTTGCAAATGTGATACCATGAGAAAGATCCTAAGCACACGCAGGTGAGCCTCACGCCACATGATGCCGTTAGTTCATGTACCAGGACTTAGCTCATAGACTGACTTAGCTCTTAACTCAGCTTTCCAAATGGGAGCCCTAGCATTTGGTGACAATCTGAGCAGGCCAGGTCACTCTCTGGTCTTCTTCTCCAGGTGAGGTGGGTGGATGATAAAACCATGTGAAGAGAGTCACTTTTATTTGAGCCCTTTTGAGATTCACTGCGGTGCGTTTCTTATGGTGTCGGGAGAATGTCCTTTTGAGATTCTCTGCGGTGCGTTTCCATGGCGTCGGGAGAATGTCCTTTTGAGATTCTCTGCGGTGCGTTTCCATGGCGTCGGGAGAATGCAGAACAGTGTGACCGGTCCACCTTCACCTTCCTACTGCGGGGGAAACTGCTGATTTGGCAATACCCTTCAAATTAGGGCATGGGCATAGGAGTGTGTGTGTGTGTGTATCTGTGTGTGTGCGCGCGCAGGGTCGTCACATAGCACACTGAACTGGAAAACTAGATGCCAGTCAGAAGGGCCTCCCGTCTCCCCGTGTCACACACACACACGCACACACACACACCGCACACACACACACACACACACACTCTTCCTGCTCGTGTTCTTTTCATCATTTATGTATCTCTCATTTATTTGATTCTATCTTTCCCCCGTATCCTGATGGGTAAAGACACCTCTAGCTGCGTTCACACGCCTCCCACCCCACCTCCTGCACTGTGCTGCATTACCCTGTAATGGCCGCCATTATGTCCGCCCCGTAGACAGCACCAGAGCCAAGCGCTAACGTATGCTAACCAGTGCACATCGAGAAGGCCAATGTGCTGGCGGGGTGTTGCTATTTCAATAATGAATTTCACAGGTCCTACTTTTTGTGATGCATTCTTTCAAAGCTGCCATCAGCATAGCTGGTTAGAGAGATGATGTGTGTGTGAGAGAGAGGGTAGGTGATGAGAGTGAAATGTCTGTCTGACACCTTGGCTGAGTTCCGGCCTGTTAGTTCAGAATGAGGTTCCATGCAGCAAATCAGACAAAGGAAATCTCGTGAAACAGCAGAACCACAGTACCGTGGCGTTCCCACGCAGTCACCTTGCAGAACCGACATTCATCCATCCAGCCCTCAGAGAAGAAAGGGTGGCCTCTGTTTTCAAAAGGCATCTCTCTCTCTGTCTCTCTCTCTCTCTCTCTCTCTCTCTCTGTCTCTCTCTCTCTCTCTCTGTCTCTCTCTCTCTCTCTCTCTCTGTCTCTCTCTCTCTCTCTCTCTCTCTGTCTCTCTCTCTCTCTCATCTAACATATGTGGCCATGCTGGGCTTAATCTATTCATCTCATCCTAGTGCTAGCACGCTAGGAGAAACACGAACGTGTTAGAAAGCAATCATTACATTCCCTCAGCCTTTGTGTTATTGTAGTTCTTATCAGACTGCATGAGGGCTGTAAACATGGCCGTACTCAATATCATCTGTGGAACAAAGGAGAGGAAACACACAAGAGAAGAAAATGGATTTATTTATCTCAGTGGAAAACAGTGTCTGAGTGTGTGTGTGTGTGTCTCTCAGTGGAAAACAGCGTCTGAGTGTGTGTGTGTGTGTCTCAGTGGAAAACGGTGTCTGAGTGAGACGCGCATTGTTGTTATCGATAAAAACGAGCTCCGTTTGCCTCTCCACGCCACCTCAAATTCACACAGGTCACATGGTCACCATTTACACCACGCCTGCCCTGGCTCCATGAAAAGAGCGTGTGTGAGGTGTGTGTGTGTGTGTTTGTGTGTGTGCATGTGTGAGGTGTGTGGGTTAGC
>NW_027468848.1:3285638-3328138 GCF_046254945.1 Alosa pseudoharengus
CGTGCACAACAAAGATTATATGTTATAACGTGCACAACAAAGATTGTGTGTTATAACGTGCACAACAAAGATTATATGTTATAACGTGCACAACAAAGATTATATGTTATAACGTGCACAACAAAGATTATATGTTATAACGTGCACAACAAAGATTGTGTGTTATAACGTGCACAACAAAGATTATATGTTATAACGTGCACAACAAAGATTGTGTGTTATAACGTGCACAACAAAGATTATATGTTATAACGTGCACAACAAAGATTGTGTGTGTGTGTGTGTGTGTGTGTGTGTGTGTGTGAGAGCCCCCGCTGCTGCTACTTTACAAAAGCATCACCCCCCCCCCCCCCCCCGTGCTGCTCCCCCTGTTTCTTGACAATGCTAACCATCACCTGCAAAAACACACACACACACTGCCACCATGATAATCAGTCTCCCGACTCCTTGAGCAAGGCACCTAACCCCTCACTGCTCCCCGAGCACTGCTGTTGTTGCAGGCAGCTCACTGTGCCGGGATTAGTGTGTGCTTCACCTCACTGTGTGTTCACTGTGTGCTGAGTGTGTTTCACTAACTCACAGATTGGGATAAATGCAGAGACCCAATTTCCCTCACGGGAGCAAAAGAGTATATACTTATACTTATATATACTCATACTTATACCATCACAGTGCTGACCAAACGTATGTAGCGTTGCCCCCACCACCCCTGTCTGTTCTGTGGACTTGTGTCTGAAGGAAGTGGTACGTTCCTCCGTCTGTGTCTGAAGGAAGTGGTACGTTCCTCCGTCTGTGTCTGAAGGAAGTGGTACGTTCCTCCGTCTGTGTCTGAAGGAAGTGGTACGTTCCTCCGTCTGTGTCTGAAGGATATAAGACACAGACCTTCGATTTCCAAAGGGGCATCACGGCCAACACAAGGGACCGTCTGGCCGCCGTGAAATTCCCACCCTGCATACTTTGAAATTCCCACCCTGCATACTTTGAAATTCCCACCCTGCATACTTTGAAATTCCCACGCTGCATACTTTGATAATACAGTAGATGCAGAAATTACAATGCGCTGTTTCAAATTTAGTGTCACATTTTATTGTGCACTTTTTTAACATGTCACGGCATACTCTCTGCTTGAGGCTAAGCTTGTGTTAAACTAGTGTATTGTGTTTAAACTGCTAAGATTGTGTTTAACTAGTGTATTGTGTTTAAACTACGAAGTGCCTGCACTGTCGGCAAACTTTGTGTTCCCAAAAGTTAGGGTAGCGACTGCAACATTCGCAGCTCATGGAGTTCGTCTCCTTACAGTACCTCAACCAGCTGAATTCTCGCAGCCAGTCTTCCCGAAAATGGGGGGTTCGGGCCTTTTTCACACACAAACCTCTGAATCATCATCCGACTGTGACTCTAGACTCTGGCACTAGCACACTAGCTGCAGGCCGGAAGAACGAGTCTGTTCGCTTGCTCATTGTTCAGACGCACGTAGCAGGTTGTGATACCCGTCTCCTTCCCACAGACGTTATCTCTAGGACCCTCCTCCTCCACACATTAGCCACTTAGAGGCCATTCCTTATCCTTCTCACACTCATTGGCCTGCCACAGATAGACTCCAGATTCATTGGCTCGCCCTTTCCACGTTTAGCGTGTAAAAAAAAAAGGAACACATTTACTGGTCGCACATGTGCGACTGGATGTAAAATTCAGTCGCACACTCATATTTTGGTCACAAAATGCGACCATTATATATGGGGATGTGATATATAGTATGTTACATATGGGGATGTGATATATGTTACATATGGGGATGTGATAAGTTTAGTATATAAGCATATATACTCTTTTGATCCTGTGAGGGAAATTAGGTCTCTGCATTTATCCCAATCCGTGAATTAGTGAAGCACACAGTGAACACACAGTGAAGTGAAGCACACACTAATCCCGGCGCAGTGAGCTGCCTGCAACAACAGCGGCGCTCGGGGAGCAGTGAGGGGTTAGGTGCCTTGCTCAAGGGCACTTCAGTCTACTGGTCGGGGTTCGAACCGGCAACCCTCCGGTTGCAAGTCCGAATCGCTAACCAGTAGGCCACGGCTGCCCCTATGTTACATATGGGGATGTGATATATGTTACATATGGGGATGTGATATACAGTATGTTACATATGGGGAAATCAAAAATCTAGAATCTCAAAATATTAGAATAAAAAATGTATTATAAATGTATATTAACTGTCGACCTGAAATGAGCTCTAATTAGCTAGTTAAAGCTGCAGTTGGCAAGATTATTTTGATCATATTCACTGAAACCAACACTATGCTCTGACAGCATAACATAAATCAACCGGTTCTAGAAAAAAAATGCACTTCTACGTCCACCTAGAGGCTGATATTTGTTTTGCAAAAATCCACAGCTCCTGGTTCTTCTGGTCCTATCAGAGCAGGGCTGTGTGAGATCTGACTGTCAATCACAATCTGGTGCAGTCTGGTGCGCACTGACGAGCACAAACTCGATGAGAGGGTGCTCGGTGGTAGTGGGGGAGGGGCATGAGATTTGTAAACATTCAAAGTCCCCTCAAACTGTCAGACTTGCCAACTGCAGCTTTAAGTCAAAAAACAATGTTTCCTGAAATGAGCTCTAATAAGCTAGTTAAGTCCAAACACAATGTTTCCTTAAATGAGCTCTAGTTAATGTTTCCTGAACTCTAATTAGCTAGTTAATGTTTCTGAGCTTTTAATCTCTGTCTGGGCAGGGCATTGGACTTTTCTATGACATTCTATTTTTTTTAGATGCACCTGTATGTGCTTTTGTGTGTTTCATGTTATATGTGTTATATGTGTGTGTGTGTTATATATGTGTGTGTGTGTTATGCGTGTGTGTGTGTGTGTGTGTGTGTGTGTGTGTTATATGTGGTGCTGTGCGGAACATGGAGTGATGTGTCGAATCGATTATCCCCTGGGGGCATTAAAGACTCTATTTAACCTGGCTTACTAAAAAGTGCAAAAGCCTTGAACTAGCTGCATGGCCTTTGCTGAATACTAGAAGGTTAAACATATATGAGATTCTTCCTTCACTCTTAAGCCTTTCCGCTGACATATTGTCAGGTGAGAGAGTTACCAGCCTCATGTGTGCTTGCAGCTTCATCTCTTGCCTTCACCCTCATGTTCAGGGTTTCAGGAAGGTGCAAATTAAATGGGTACAGGCTTCCCATTAGGTAACTGAAGATCAAAACATCCTGTTTTTTTTAACCAAATGTCATGCACAAAGCACTATAATTACCTTCATTGCAGACACAAGGCAGACACAATTTCCATGTGTTTTTACAGTATGCCAGTGTTCTGTATCAAACAAACTAATCAACTCCGTCATCATTATTCCAGGTTCTTCTGCCTGGGGGCTGGTCCTCTCCCAAACTGAGTTTGTCTCCGTTAATCCCTCCATTCACCCAGATTAGGAGAGTCTCGGTATACCGGCCGCCTAGATTAGGAGTGTCTCGGTATACCGGCCGCCTAGATTAGGAGTGTCTCGATATATCGTCCACCTAGTGTCTTGTTATACCGTCCGGTATCGACAAATATCTTTAATGTGTTAATAACACAAATATGATAGTATCATAAATATATTTTATTCATCTGGTTGCCTTTTCCTTATCCATTGACTGTTCCCTAGGTCACATTCTTTCTTATCCATTAACTGTTCCCATAGGTCACATTCTTTCTTATCCATTAACTGTTCCCATAGGTCACGTTCTTCCTGATAGACCAGAACCAGAGGGAACACGTTCTGGATGCGTTCCGACCCGATCTGTCCTCCGCGTCCTTCAAGCGGCCCACTTCAGACATGAACGTGGCCAGTGGCTGCCCCTGCTTCTGCCCGCTGAGCAAGCTGTCCTCGCCCAAATATGCATACTGCAAAGGGAACACACTCTTCGTCAAATGCGTTGTGGACACCTCTTCCTAAGGATGGGGTCGGAACCTCCTCCCGAACGGAACAGGACCCAGACCACAGCTGGCTTGAGAACAGACCCGACCCCGGCTTCAGAATCCAGAACTGCCCCAAACAGCGTATTTCCCTAAAACTTTGTTGTGCTAATTAATTGACCTCTGGTAGATGAACAACACAACAGATCAAAAAGATTAATTTGGTACAACTAGTTTATATAGGTCACACAGATAAAAAAGACTACAATAATTTTGTAATACTATAGTTTGTGTATGCCAAACCATAGGTTTAGGGAAACAGGCCAAATCTGTTCAAAAGTCACACTAGGAGGTCATACTAAATAATTACATTACATTTTTCTGAAACCCCCCTAGGGCTCTTTCATTTGAGAATGACTCACTTCATTTAATTTGAAAATGGTCCATGCAGAAGTATTCTGAATATTCCTGTAGAAATCACCTGAAAGCTTTCAAGGGTTTTTGTTTCATACACGCTCAATAAATGGTTTCACTGTGAGTTGGAATAAGATTACAGGCAGCTATCTTGGAGCTACCAAGGGGATTTCTGACAATGTGATGAACTTTTACTTTCTTTGCCACAGTACAGATTTACAGGATTTTTTTTATATGTTTGTATCAGGACAATTTTGTATGATGTAAAGTTTTGTACTTGCAATTTCATTTTCTGTGTTATTTATTCAATTGTTCAAAGGCACAGCATGATAATAAAATGATATTAATGTGCTGAGATATGTCCTGCAAAGTTTGTCACCCTCCATCAACACACACAAGTCAATTTGTGACAAACATAGGCAGTTTGCGTAGACATTGTTAAGAACCACCCAGCAGAATTTGCAAAACGACAAGAAAATTATTATTATCATTATTATTATATTGTTATTAGCATAGGCTACCCTGGTGCTGTGAATGGTGTGGATACCGAATGCCTGTTGACGTTTGTTTGCGGTTCAAAATTCCTTTTGCCCTTTTAGGGGAAAATACAAACACATTGGTGGTCTCTCCGAAAGCTAACTTGGTGTGTAATTTTCCATGCAATGTCATTGGACAGAAAGCTAGACAATTTGAATCAAACTTTGAAATCCCGACCTTCCTGTATGATGATGCTGCCATAGTAATTACATAAGCAAAACGTAAATGATTCGCGGGAAAAAGTGAAAAAATGGCGACTTGCACAGTCTGAACTCAAGCGCTGCACTCTCGTTAACTACTAAAGTATTACTTTGCGAATGGACTATAGTGATTCTGAAGTTATTAATGCGTTTTGTGAACTATTGCCCTTAAATCGGAGAGCATTCAATCAGGTAAGTAAGAACAAGAAAACTCATTTTGACCCCTGGACGACTGTAATGTATGATAGCAGTTAACTCATCCAAGTTGGACTTACGTTAATGTTTTTGCAGGTTTTCGCCCTACGTGTTTTTCTTCACCATTTTAAAGCTGTCATGCCAGTCATTACGTTTAAAAAGTTGACAGCGTTTTGTTTTTTAAAATCGGATCATTCGTACGTTACACTTGGCAACTAACGACACTTGGCGCTAGATGAGCAAAGCTACCCGATGCACTAACGTTACGTTGCTGATCCAGTAACGTCTCTGTTTGCAGAGCTCACGCATGGTAAGAGTTTAGAAGGCATATGCCCTGACCGCCAATTTGTAGTACGCTTTGATTGATGAATGATATGCTGCAGAAACGCCATGAGAAAGAAATGCTTTAGTGGATTGCTTATAGCACTTACAGTACAAACAAAATAGCAAGAGCATTACAACGGCAGCAAGCAGCAGCAGCAAGGATCACTGCACATCATACAGTAATGTTAGCTCGCTAGCGTGTCGATATCTATCACCGTAAAGTGTGTCCTGTAGTGTTGTACGTATTTTAACAGTGAAAAGTATGATTAGTTTGGGCGCTAGTTTCAATGCTGACTCATAAGGCTTGCACTTGTTGAATTGAACGCGTAGCGTAGTTTTGAACCGCTCGTCTTCCTTCAGTTCAGCGATTCAAAGCAGGACGTAACAAAAATGTGTAGGAGGGGCTAGCTACAGTGAGCAACTTTCCACTGTCCAACTTCTACTACAAACCAAATGCGCATATCGACCTTTCATGGTATAAATTAGTACCAGCCAACAAGACTAGTTATAACAGTGTTAAAATATACGTGTAAAAATATAACTGTCTGAAAGTGATTAGGGGCTGCGCCGAGACCTCAGGGCGTTCCTTCAAGCGCTGCCCTACTTTGCCCCGGCAAGCATTAGTTTTGATATCAGTCATATCGTGGTGTAACTGACTCAACCGACAGTCCCCCGGTGAAGTCACAAAAAAATAGAACATCCTGAGTGATCCTTGCCGGTTCTCACTACTGTTCTGAGACTGAGGATGTATTAATCCGCCAGGCCCGCCCGTGCACTTCACTTGATGTCTTTCTCGACAGCTCACAAAGTTTAAGATTTGAATCAGCGGAGAGCTTATTGGTTTGAGCACAGTTGCGGTCTGTGACAACTCCTTATCAACATGACAGGGACTTTCTGTGGTGCGCTGAAATCTGTCTGAATTATAGCTGTCATGTTGGCCTGTCAAGGATATGCTATGACTGTTTATGGATAAGACAAGGAGCAGTCACACTGCCTCTTGTGCTGTCAATAATGCAGTCTGTGAAAAGAGAAAAAAAATAAAAATAATCAGCTTCAGTTGTGGATTTGGACTGATGTGTTCCTGTTGAGTTCTAAGTACTAAGTCTCTCTCTCTCTCTCTCTCTCTCTCTCTGTGTGTGTGTGCACACATGCATGCATGTGTGTGTCTGTGCTCAACCCTGTGTGTGCGCCTGTGCATGTGCATGCACGTGTGTGTGTTTGTGAATGTGTGTATTCCCACAGGTGTGTGCTTGAGTGAGTGAGTGAGTGTGTTGGAGTGAGTGAGTGTGTTGGAGTGTGTGTGTGTGTGTGTGTGTTGGGGCTGAGCGGTGAGAGCGAGCATGCTGGAGTCGGCCTACAGAGACGACTACCTGGCGGCTGACCAGACGGAACCCAAGCGCCCGCTTCCCAAGCGAGAGCGCAGCATGAGCGAGCTGGAGGCCAGCCTGACCGTGGGCCAGTACGTCCTGTGCTGCTGGTCCGACGGCCTCTACTACCTGGGCAAGATCCAGAGGGTGAGTGCGTGCACGTCTGGACCGCTGATCGCAACTCACACCAAATGGACTTAATGGACATCAGGGAGGGAGTTGTAGGTGATATGGTAGTAGACCTAAAACTATCAGTGTTTCAGTGACTAAGTTTACATACACAGCAATAATGTGACTATTGACCTTATTCAGTATAAGACAATATTGAGTTTTTCCTTGCCCCTGTTACTCTTGGGTGCTCCTTGTTGGTGCCCCCCCCCATCCCAATCCTCCCCCACCTTTCTTATGCAGCCCTTGCCACTTAATCTACTAAACCCCTCTTCTACTGCACTTTTTACCCTCAAACTGCCTAGGCATGCAATAGGCCAGCGCTACGACCATATCCGTATCCGGTCGGCAAAACGGCAAATACATCCTTCTTCGAAAGGAATGACTTAAGTGCATTGTGTTGCTCTACTTTCAAAGAAAAGCACAAGTCCAACTCCTCCAAAGTTGACGCCAACGCCGATTCAAACAACCGCTCTTCGTTCGCCATAGCCACCTTCCTTGTTGTTCACCGTCGCAGGATGTCGTCATCCTGTTAAGCCCGCCTTAAGACTCTCTAACGAAATAGAGCGCTGTGATTGGAGAACATCCACGGTGTTAAGCCAATAGAAATTCCTATGGTTCGATACTAGACGTACAGGCTGAGCAAATTAATTTGCCGCCGCTAGGGTACGTCTAGATTTCTAGGCTATGTATCCTTGTAATTATAGGGTTTACATGAGTTGTTGATAGAGTATTCCATTCATATTCCCGTTTGCATGTTACACAGCATAGTTGGATTATTACTAGCAAAGGCAGTTGATTCTGTAAAAGATCTGCACCGAAAATTCTAATAGTATGTTATAGTGTGATTAAGGTGTATTAATGCATACAACACACTTCAATAATGCAACTAAAATTAGAAAACTCCACGTCTTAATTCAATTATTGCTTATACCAACTATGACCTTTTTCGGGTTAAGGCAATCAGAAAATGCTGTTACCATGGCAGCATCTTGAGAGGGCTGACCTCTTTAACCCTTAAAGGTGTAGGTTTTTGAACATTCTAAGTTCCGCAACAATTGAAGGTTCTAAAATTCTATGTTGAATTCAGAGCCTTCTATCTATATGGCTCTGGTTGAATTCAATGAACCCAGATATTCTTTAGAACGTTCATTTCTCAACATTCCCATCACACCGGTGTGACGGTACTCCTTTAAAGATGAACTGAACTGAAAGAATCAACATTGATAATGTGTTGATTATGACAATTAAAAATAAATGACACTAAAAAAATAATTAAAAAAATCAATACGTAGCCTTTTTTAAGCAACACCAAAATTGCGTTTGTTAGTATTAGAACGCTGCCAGTTTCAATGACGTCACTGGCATGGTAGGACCTGAGAAGTTCTATAGGCAACAGCTGCAGCATATTATGTATACACGAAAATTTTTAATTTTAATGGCATGGGTTACAAATTTGAGCCTGTGAGGGACAGGCCTGTAGTGTCTTGACTACCACTAGATGGGTTTCAGGCTCCAGCTCAACCTTCAGTAGGATCATTTGGGTGAAAATGACTGTGTGGCCGCTGCCGGAGCATGGACACTGGAATCTATCTGTTGCAAAGCAGTGGCGAAACGTAGGGAAAATGTTCAAGGAAGCCAAAGTGACGGGAAAAATATGTTTATTTATGTATGTGTTTATTTTGGGGGGTATACATTTTGTGCAATGTACAACATAGATACATTTTGTGCGGCACAACATAGGCTACTGTAGACCTAGCCTACAGGTCATGTAGAAAACTGGACGAGGGGCGCTTGAGACAGCAACACGCACGCTGTCTCTGTCTCCCTCCATCCCTTACACACATACATTGCCCACTGTACATCCTCCACACAACTGCATACTCACTCACCACCACTACATTAGGCCTATGCGAAGGCTACGTGCATATACAAATAAGCTATATAACACGCATTGTCACGTCAATGTAGGCTAACGCAGTATGGACTACTGGCACTCGTAACAGCAACTCACACGGGCTCTCTCTCTCCCTCCCTTGAAACTGTTAAAAACTTCGTTACCCCAAGTTGACCCCAGATACACGGAGGATACACGAGTTTGCCGTTTATTTTAGGCTAACGTTAGTGGAGAGTTTGCAGATTTTTACCTTGTGGATGTTGATATTGCACGAGTCTCTTGGATAGCAGCACTGCGAGTTAAACTCCCTCGCATCAACAATCTGCCCTGAGACGGTGAACAACTGGCTTCAGGGTGAGTAGAAAGGGACATTGGATTCTGTTTACAGACCCGCTGTGGTTTAGTTACCAGCTAGTAAAAGCATTATTATCGATCTGTGATATGGTCGGAGTGCTAGCTTGTGGAGTTTGACATAAGAGTGTTTCCAAGGTGTTAGCTGCTAGCCCTTTCCTAGGTTGGATCGTATGGTAGCCTATCTAACACTGGACCTCATCTGAGGCTACTTCGAGATATTATTCCAAAGGGGACAGATAGGCTACTGCACTTAAAACTTTAAACGATTTAATGAACCTTCCCAGACTTTGTAATTGCGACCAGTGACTGCATTGAATGAACGAAGCCGAAGTTGAAACTTAGGCTCCATGGCACATAGACTGTGGGCTCGCCCTTCTATGAATTGAAAAAGACTACAAGCTGCTCCACCGAGTTTGCGATAAAGTAAGCAAGAAAAGGGTTTTTTAAGTCAGGATATGGCAAGTCAATGGCATTTATTCGTCCAAAGTTACAGACCAGTTTCCGTAGTGCACATCTTATCAATGTCGTGTGTGTTTCTGCTCATTGACAAAATAGCGTTCAGTATGATTCATGCCAAATTAATTTCCCCTGTTAAAGTGTTCACCTTTGTTTCACTAGTTTGGTTTCATTTTGTATGAAATTTTGTGATGTAGGCTAGCCTATGATAAATGGCTTATGGCCAATATGTAACTCAGCTAGGCCTAATGTTAGTTTCCTCAGCCATGTCAGCTAGCCTCAGACTCATTATCTGCTATGGCTGCTAGTGCTAGTGCAGAGTAGCTTACCATGCCAGTGACGTAGCCGATTGTTGAAATCCAACATGGCGGCGCCCGTGTAACAACAACACCACTTTCAACGTACAATTTTATCCCTTTTAATAAATTCAGCCATTTTAATCATTGTACCAATGAGAAGAAATAAAATACATCTGTTATATCACCTTTACTTCAAATTCCAGTTCAGTTCATCTTTAAGGGTTAAGGACTGACCTCTTTAAGTTCTGACCCTTGCAACACTCTTTAAAGACTGACCTCTTTAAGGACTGACCTCTTTAAGTTCTGACCCTGGCACCACTCTTTAAGGACTGACCTCTTTAAGTTCTGACCACTTTAAGGACTGACCTCTTTAAGTTCTGGACTTTAAGGACCGACCTCTTTAAGTTCTGACCTCTTTAAGGACTGACCTCTTTAAGTTCTGACCTCTTTAAGGACTGACCTCTTTAAGTTCTGACCTTTAAGGACTGACCTCTTTAAGGACTGACCTCTTTAAGGACTGACCCTGGCTCCACTCTTTAAGGACCGACCTCATGTCTGTGGAGCATAAGTGCATGCTGTGGTGTCCATGGTTTGTACAGTCATTGGTGTGTTATATATGTGTGTGTGTGTGTGTGTGTGTGTGTGTGTGTGTGTGTCCTGCACTGACCCTACATGGCCAGGTGGGGGTGCAGGTGGAGGACTTTGGTTGGAGGTCGGTTTTTCTGTGTGTGTGTGTGTGTGTGTGTGTGTGTCAGGGTTTCCGTTGTCCGGTAATTACCGGACATTGGCCGGGAAAAAAATGAAATGTCCGACAAAATTAAATCTCTCCGGTCAAATTGTCCGATTGAAATTGGCTAATAATCCCGTCCCCTAACGCAATCTGAATTTGAGAATAAGCCTTAATATGTAGGCCTAAGCCTATATTATACATCCTCTGGCTATGTTTTTAAATGAACAGGCTCTACCGTTTGAAAGTTATTAAACAACACGCATAACCTATGCTGCATTTCAAGGAAGCGCACGCTTAAAACGTCCATGTTAAACAACGAACAAATGAGAGGCGGTTCAAACATGGCCAGGCCCAGGCAGACTAGCCTTAAACGTTTTTTCAGAGGCCAGACACGATGGATGATAATAAATTGGTAACGTCTGAAGCCTCAGATGTCCGGTCAACTCCACCACCACCAGATAAAAAGCAGAAGTGTCGGGCGTATCTGTCGGAATCAGTGACATTGGAAGTGGAGTTGCGGGGGGTGCGGCCACTCCAAGACACAGATAATTTCTGGTACAATTAAACGATATCATTGAACCGCGGCCGAAAGAAATAGGAAACATTTCTTAATTTATTGTTATCAAATAAAGAGGCATAGCATTAGGGGGTAGTGGTGTGAGCGCTCATTCTTGTGCGCATCTGTGCAATTTAAACAGTCACCACTGAGATAACGTGGGTAGCAGCAACAAACAACGTAGCCTTTTTAAAACAACGAACGAAGCGGACTCTTGTCCATGAAAAGATACTGGCTAGATCTTGTTAGGCATGTTTAAGTTAGGCTAATGAACATGTTGCATTCTATACAGATTATGTAATTATTTAAGCTACATAGCCTGTCTCCAGTTTTCCTCAGTTTGACTAATTAAGAAGGGATAATAGGATATTTGACCGGCATATCATCAAAATGTCCAGAAAACGAAACCTCTGCCGGTCACTTTGACCGGCACCATTTTTTTCTAGCGGAAACTCTGGTGTGTGTGTGTGTTAGCAGTGTGTCCTGATTTAGCACCATGGGATAACATTCAGTTAGAGATGAGCTGTAATCTGATTATTCTCTATCAGAGGTCATTGAGCTGCTGTTACCTGTATCTGCCTGTAGATCTGACACCTGCATCTCCTAACGCAGTGGTTCCCAAACTGCAATTGACATACATGACATATGTCACATGTCAAGACATACGTCACATCTTCTAGAGCAGTGGCTCCCAAACTGCAGTTGACATACATGACATATGTCACATGTCTTCTAGAGCAGTGGTTCCCAAACTGCAGTTGACATACGCCACATGTCCAAGAGCAATCACATGTTCAAGAGCAGTCACATGTCAGTCATCTTTAAAATGCTGTCCAACACTCGCTCCAATGGGACATTACCAATGGCCAAAAATGTTGTCATCCATGTGGATTGGCTGATCTCTCCAACAGGAAATTGACAGCTTATCCACCAATCCACATAGACAACAAGTGTTTATGTCAACCAGTGATTGTAAAATGTGGGTGGTAGTAAGCACTTGAGGGACACCATTTTAAAGATGATTGGATGCTAACTGGCTGAAGCTAACCTTCCAAACCCTGACCCCCTTCTCTGCGTAAGAGCTTAAAAAAAAAAAAAATAACATTAAGAAACTTGTGTTTTATTAATATTGAATAAATGTGTTATGTTGTCACGGTATGTTTAGTGTCATTATGGTTTGTATTGTGAGTGGTGTGGCATGAGAGGACTGTTTGTGAAACACTATCCTGGCGAAAGCTGCAGCTCAGACCCTCTGACCCTCTGGCCTTTTCCGCCAACAGATAACCGGTTCTGTTCTGGTTCTGTTCTGGTTCCGTTCTGGTTCCCACTCCAGATGTTGAGCCGGAGCATTTCAGCCAAACATAAACTGATCCGGAACCTGAAAAGTTGTTTTTCCTGTGAACCGAAGTGGGTGCTTACTGCACACTACACTGTCTACTGATGACATCAAGGTTCCGCTCAGAACTGGTGGAAATGTTGGCTGGTTCACTAGATAGAACCAAGGTTTAAAGAATTGTGAACGGAATGGGTTCAAGAAGCAGTTCTCTGTTGGTGGAAAAGCGGCCTGTGTGTGCTTGGTGGAAAAATGTGTCCACCCTGCGTGTGCTTGGCAGACAGCGGATGAGATGTCCTGGCCGCTGGACTGCAGATGGCATGACAGGCGTCCACCCTGCCCCTTCACGCCGTGTCCTCGTCACAGGTCACTCCTGTGGATGGAAACAGGGTGGACTGCCTGTGTGAAGGGCTTCTGCTGACCACTCTAAAGACAAGACAAACACACACACACACACACACACACACACACACACACACACACACACACACCATTATGGTAAGCGGAACCTAGGATGTCATCAGTAACAGTTTTACGGAACTTACACAGTTCTGGTAAGGGGTGTGTATGAAACTGTACATATTAACAGCCTCATGGGAATTCCATGTAGACACAGACACACACACACACACACACACAGTGCATCAAACAGACATGTCTTACATCCTATATGTTCCCAGACCTTGTGAAGACCCAAGCCCCTGATCTTGCTCAGTGTTTGATGTTCTAAAGGCTTCACTTGATGTTTGATGTTCTAAAGGCTTCACTTCATGTTTGCTGGAGGTGGTGTTTGGTGTTCTAAAGGCTTCACTTCCTGTTTGCTGGAGGTGGTGTTTGGTGTTCTAAAGGCTTCACTTCCTGTTTGCTGGAGGTGGTGTTTGGTGTTCTAAAGGCTTCACTTCCTGTTTGCTGGAGGTGGTGTTTGGTGTTCTAAAGGCTTCACTTCCTGTTTGCTGGAGGTGCTGCTGCACGTCCCTCTGATTTGCTCTGCTGGGATCAAGCCAAGTCACTGTGTTTATATAGCACATTGAAAACAACAGGAGTTGACCCAGAGTGCTTTGCAGTCGATGCAACGAAGATACAAGGACATCAGAAGGACATCAGAGGCGCCTACAATCCTGTTTGAGTCCTTTTTGTCCTCATCTGATTGGGTGTCTCCAGTGTCCATCTGATCTCATTGGCTGTCTTTGATGTCCCTTAGTTGTGATTGGCTGTTTCTGATATCCTCTTCTGGTTGGTTGTCTCTAACATTCTGCGTTCTGATTGGTGGGATTTGATGTTTCTCGTGGGTGTGTTTTGTAAAAGTGACGTTGAACTCTGAGCATCCATCAGTTTGAACACACTTTCCATGTCCCTCCACTGTACTCTATGGGACCGCAGTCCTGGTTGGATGTACCTCATGTCCTGTCCTGATTGGTTGTCCCTGATGTCCCTCTGTTCTGATTGGCTGTCCCCGATGTCCCTCTGTTCTGATTGATTGTTTGTTTGTGTTCCAGGTCAGTCCCCCCAAACAGAGCTGCTTTGTTACGTTTGAGGACAACTCCAAATTCTGGGTCCTGTGGAAAGACATACAACATGGTGAGTTGAGAGCACACACACAGACACACACACACACACAAACACACACACAACATGGTGAGTTGAGAGCACACACACAGACACACACACACACACACACACACACACACACAGTCACACAGACATACAACAGGGTGAGTTGAGAGAACACACACACACACACACACACACACACACACACACACACACACATAGTCACACAGACATACAACAGGGTGAGTTAAGAGCACACATACACACTAGGGGTGTAACGGTACACAGAAGTCACGGTTCGGTTCATACCTCGGTTCGGACATCACGGTTCGGTACGAGTTCGGTACAATGGAGGGAAAAGCAAAACAAAAATGCAGAAAGCATTTTTTTTTTGTACATGTCTCAGGCTGTACCACCTAGTGTCATACAGTCTCTTCCCTGAGTTATCTGCAACAGCCTGAAGTGTGTAAGATGTAGGCTAAACAGTACAATAAGTACCCAGACTCCATCTGTAACTTGTAAACAAAATAAGACAATCAGCTATGAAACTGAAAATAGGCCTACAGCATCTCTTATTTCTGAAAGTGCAAATTACATAGAAAATGATTTTTAAAAATCCACTTAAGCAAGACCTTCAACATCTGTGTTTAGTTGTATATGGAAGGGTCTACAAGTTGCCTCAATATTTTTTTTCATTGTGTGTAAAGTAATAATCTAGTCTACTAACTGTGAAAATATCACACTATTTTGCCTTTTAAAAAAAAAACGAAATTGCTCCTTTCATTTCATAAACAGACTACAACTAGAAGTCACGTGACTGCCCTTTGACGTTAACTCACCGTAGCATGGTTTGTTTATTAGCCTGGTTAGCGTTGTCACTTTATTTTACTGTCTATGCACTTAACACTACCAGCTCCTCATGTGAGAAGTTACAAGTTACCCCAACTTAAAGGTAATTACCACGCGATTTACATAGCTTTCTGTCATTACGAAATCATTTAATTTAAGCCATGGGTTTTGGCCCTATTTGTATGTGTATCCAAAGGCTGCTGATGCGCAGGCGAAGTTTTTTCCCCTCGTTTCAGTGATTGGTAGCCTACATAATCTGGGTGATGGCTTCGAATATGTGTAGCATTTTTTCCACTCACATACCCAACAACTGCTGAACAACGCCGACACACAGTTTCATCTTATCCACCACTCTTTCGCCTGTACTAACGTTACTGTAACTGAAGTTCTCAAACTTGCGATATTAAAGAGACCAGCGGATCCTCTAACTCTTGTGGGTCTAACCTTAGTGCTGCTAATGACTGACGGACTTGACCGACGACCTGACAAAAAAAACATAGGCGCCAATCAGAGCTTCAGAGCTAAGGCGAGGCTACAGATTAGCGTTAGGTGTCGCTAAAGAACTCCCGTAACTCTCGCTACTTAACAGTAATTGCGCATTACATTAATTAATGCGCACACGAGTTTTATGTATTTTTATACCGTGTATTCTCCGTGTAAATTCATGCACCGAACCGTGACGCCCGTACCGTTTCGGTTCAATACGAATACATGAACCGTTACACCCCTAATACACACACATACACACACACACACACACACAGTCACACATACAACATGGTGAGTTGAGAGGGACAGGGGGAGAGATAGTAGTTTGGACAGGAGAGCCGGTTACATCAAGTAACTTCTCATTTCAAATGATTGGCATTGAAGCAACACCCCACTCAAATATCAAATACATACAAGCATGACAGTGAGTGTGTCATTTTAGTATACCAGGCTGAGTATGATTCGTGTGTGTGTGTGTGTGTGTGTGTGTGTGTGTGTGTGTGTGTGTGTGTGTGTGTGTGTGTGTGTGTGTGTGTGTGTGTGTGTGTGTGGTGTGAGTGTGTGTGTGTGTGTGTGTGTGTGGTGTGAGTGTGTGTGTGTGTGTGTGTGTGTGTGTGTGTGTGTGTGTGTGGTGTGAGTGTGGTGTGTGTGTGCGTGTGCGTGTGCGTGTGCGTGTGCGTGTGTGTTCTGCAGCTGGAGTGCCCGGTGAGGAACCCAAGTGCTCTGTGTGCTCGGAGATGGTGTCAGTACCAGGCACCAATGCCATTCTTATCTGCGGCAAATGTGGAATAGGTGAGTCCCCCCCCCCCACACACACACACACACACCACTCTCACAGCAAAGTTCCGGCAACAATGACAAGTTTTGCCACTAGTGGAAAATGTGTTCGCCAGTGAAATGCCACTTCACTTAGCCAATAATGGCAAACTTCCAGTGAATTTCTGGTGACAAACCTAATTTGCAAAATGACATTGCTGCAAATTTGCTGCAACATTACCAAAAGTTAACCACAACTATTTGCCAGAAACCTAATTTGCATGTGAAAATATGACCTTGCCGCAAATTTGCGGCAACTGTTCGCCAGAAACCTGACATTTCTGTAAGGGCTCTACATGGACACACACACACTTTACATGGACCCCCACACACTGTACATGAACACACACCAAATGAATGTTGTAGAGTGGGGTCTATCCGCTGGCCGGCTTTAAAAACACCAGTAATGACACGCATGTACATGCGTGCACACACACACACACACACGCACACTCTCACAGCCTTTTCAGTAGATTGACACGGACCCCGCCACTTAACCAGGCCTGATTAGCACACATGCTCATGAGCTCATGAATATTCATGCCGGTGGTGTGTGACCCTCACCCCTGCAGCACGACGTAAAACACTTAGTAAACAACAACATCAGTCACAGCAAAACACTTAGTAAACAACAACATCAGTCACAGCAAAACACTTAGTAAACAACAATATCAGTCACAGCAAAACACTTAGTAAACAACAGTCACAGCAAAACACTTAGTAAACAACAACATCAGTCACAGCAAAACACTTAGTAAACAACTAAACAACAACATCAGTCACAGCAAAACACTTAGTAAACAACATCAGTCACAGCAAAACACTTAGTAAAGTTCTGTGCCAGAAAACCCTCTGTAATAAACAGCATTAATTAGACAACAGTCAGTGATTTTTGTGGTTTGTTTTGTCAGGAATGTGTCTACTGCAACACTGGAAACATTCTAGAGTTACTATCACTAAGCAGACACACACACACACACAGTCACACAGACAGACAGACAGACAGACATCAAGGGCAAATTGTAACACAATCATTTAAAATACGTAAGTGATTAAACACACGTAAGTGATTGTTTATTGTTCTGTCAAACCCCCCCCCCCCCGGTCGTCTCCAAGGTTACCACCAGCAGTGCCACCTGCCCCCCGTAGAGAGTTCTGCAGATGTCTCCCCCTGGTTCTGCAGGAAGTGCATCTTTGCCCTGGCTGTGAGGGTGAGGATCGCACACACACACACGCACATGTAAACACACACGCACATGTAAACACACATGCACATACAAACACACACGCACGTACACACACACACACACACACACGCACATGTAAACACACACGCACATGTAAACACACATGCACATACAAACACACACGCACGTACACACACACACACACACACACACACACACACATGTAAACACACACGCACATACAAACACACACGCACGTACCCACACACACACACACACACACACACACACACACACACACATACACACACCAGTGTTTCCCACAGAATTGAATTCCATTTGTGGTGGTTGGTATACAGAATTAACTTGAATACAACAGTTTTTAACAAATTAGCACAGCGTGGTTATGATCAATGTATGGGAAACGCTGCACACACACACACACACACACATACACACACACGCATGCACCTAAGCATGCACACAAACACACACACACACGTACACACGCACATACACACACACACACACACACATACGCACATACACACACACGCATGCACGCAAGCATGCACACAAATACACAGACACACGTACACACGCACATACACACACACGCACACGTACACACGCACATACACACACACACACACACACACACACATACACACGCACACACGTACACACGCACATACACACACACACACACACATACACACATACACCCATCACAATAATCAAGGGATCTGCCATCTCTTAAAATGTCACACACACAATCGTTGGGTCCATACAAGCAACACACTGATACGCACATATTTCATTGGTTGATGTACCCTGGAGAAGCCCATGTGAGAGATCTGATTGGCTCTGTTAGTGGTCTAGCAGTTGTTATTTGTCCTCCGCACAGAAAGGGGGCGCTCTGAAGAAGGGCCCCATTGCCAGAGCACTGCAGGCCATGAAGCAGGTGCTGGCCTACAACCCAGAGGAGCTGGACTGGGACTCACTGCACCGTACCAACCACCAACAGTGCTACTGCTACTGTGGAGGACCTGGAGAGTGAGTGGTACACACATACACACACACACACACACACACACACACCACCAACAGTGCTACTGCTACTGTGGAGGACCTGGAGAGTGAGTGGTACACACACACACACTTCACACTTTACTAGTCTTCACGACCACTGATTTGTACTAGTTTTCCGTAATAGCCTTCATGACCACTGATTTGTACTAGTTTTCCGTAATAGCCTTCATGACCACTGATTTGTACTAGTTTTCCGTAATAGCCTTCATGACCACTGATTTGTACTAGTTTTCCGTAATAGCCTTCATGACCACTGATTTGTACTAGTTTTCCGTAATAGCCTTCATGACCACTGATTTGTACTAGTTTTTCGTAATAGTCTTCACAACCACTGATTTGTACTAGTTTTCCACGACCACTGATTTGTACTAGTTTTCCACGACCACTGATTTGTACTAGTTTTCCGTAATAGCCTTCATGACCACTGATTTGTACTAGTTTTCCGTAATAGTCTTCACGACCACTGATTTGTACTAGTTTTCCGTAATAGTCTTCGACTTGTCAGCTAGTCATTATGGTACCTGAAGATGCTGCAGTGCTTGAAGTGTGAGCAGTGGTTCCACGAGTGTGTGTGTGTGTGTGTGTGTGTGTGTGTGTGTGTGGGTGTGTGTATGTTATATCTCGATATTTTTTGTGATTTTGACGATAACGATAATTAGTCGATATCCTTTAAAAAATTTTTTAAAAGTCTGAGTTACTTTACAGCTCATTATTTATGAATAGCATCAATACAATAATAACCAATAACCTAACCTGTGACTTTTTAACCAAATCAACCAATGCATTGTCACTCTATGACACATTTCCAATTTTGCCCCCACTTGTGTGTGTGGCAATGACATGGTCTATCCAGCTATATTAGAGAAGATGACTAGGCCTAACAGTTTCCCAAGAGAAAGTCTGAAGCTGAAGTTCCTTTCAAAAACCTTTACTTAGGATTCACTGTAAAACTAAGCAGACCAACAGAGTACATCTCAGTTACAGAATAAAAACTAATGCGTTAGCTTATGGCTAATGTATATGAGAAATCCCATAGAGATGCTAACGGTTAGCATAATCGATAAACGTAGATATTTAGAGCGAACTTAAGTACATTTACAAAAGGGTTACATGAGAAGAGTTCTTTGTTTACAACTGACTATTAAAATACTCAAAGGCTAATGTTTTCTCTCAATATAATACCATGTAGGAAAAAATGTGACTGTCTCATCAATGCTACGTGAACAGAAGTAGCTGCACAAAATCCCAAGTAGGCTATGTCTTGATCCCGCTACACAAAATAAACATTAGACCTGCGTGTGACAACGTGGACCCACTAGCGATCATGTGACACTTGCTCTGCTGCAACGGGGCTTCTCTTGCATACACCTCCTGGATTTAGTGAATGTATTGGGTTTCAATGCGTGATTTCAAATGTTTTTTCCCCATAAGTAATTTAAATACTCAATAATGATAGTGTGTGTGTGTGTGTGAGTGTGTGTGTGTGTGTGAGTTAGTGTGCGTGTGTGAGTGCGTGTGTGAGTGTGTGTGAGTGTGTGTGTGTGTGTGAGTGTGCGTGTGTGAGTGTGTGTGTGTGTGTGAGTGTGTGTGTGTGTGTGTGTGTGTGTGTATGTGAGTGTGTGTTTAATCTGCGCTGTGTCCTTGTGCAGGTGGTACCTGAAGATGCTGCAGTGCTTCAAGTGTGAGCAGTGGTTCCACGAGGCCTGCATCCAGTGCCTGCAGGAGTCCATGATGTTCGGAGACAGGTAGGACAACGACAACAACAACGACGACAGCAACAACAACAACAACAGCTTGCTTTTATAAAGCGCTTTATCAAGGCCCCCAAAGAGCTTTGGTCAGTACGGTGATGGTGGTGGGGGCAACGCTACATACGTTTGGTCAGTACTGTGATGGTATAAGTATAAGTATATACTCTTTTGCTCCCGTGAGGGAAATTGGGTCTCTGCATTTATCCCAATCTGTGAATTAGTGAAACACACTCAGCACACAGTGAACACACAGTGAGGTGAAGCACACACTAATCCCGGCGCAGTGAGCTGCCTGCATTAACAGCGGTGCTCGGGGAGCAGTGAGGGGTTAGCCGTGCCAACTGGTCGGTATTCGAACCGGCAACCATCCGGTTACAAGTCCGAAGCGCTAACCAGTATGCCACGGCTGCCCCACGGCTGCTGGTGGTGGGGAGAAAACGTTTTTTGAATAGGTCTTGTGTCCAGTTCAGTGCTCTGTATCTGCAGCCGGATGGAAACAGTGTGGACACTTGGTTCAGAGGGTGCTCTGTGTCAGCGGCTATTGTGCGTGCTAGGCGTGTGGTGTCATTTATGTCTGATAGGCTGGGAGAGGGGAGGCTGATTATCATGGTGGCAGTGTGTGTGTGTGTTTTTGCAGGTTATCATGGTGGCAGTGTGTGTGTGTGTGTTTTTGCAGGTGATGGTTAGCATTGTCAAGAAACAGGGGGAGCAGCACAGCAGGGGTGTACGAGGAGGTTGTACGAGGAGGTTCACGACCACTGATTTGTACTAGTTTTCGTAATAGTCTTCACGACCACTGATTTGTACTAGTTTTCGTGTGTGTGTTTGTGTGTGTGGTGAATATAAAGGTCAAATATACAGGTGTTCAAACAGAAAGTATGAGAAAACCCTTGTGAATATAAATTTCACAACCCTTGTGAAAACAAATGAAATATATACTGTAAGGAACATTCAGTCAGGAACAACAATGGAAATGAGTCTCTGAACAGCTTCATCCTCGTCTAACATAGCGTCTTTAATCTCAAGCTTCATCCTCGTCTAACATAGCGTCTTTAATCTCAAGCTTCATCCTCGTCTAACATAGCGTCTTTAATCTCAAGCTTTATCCTTAACATAGCTTTTTATTATCAAGCTTTATCCTCATCTAACGTAGCTTTTCATACTCAAGCTTTATCCTTAACATAGCTTTTCATTATCAAGCTTTATCCTCATCTAACGTAGCTTTTCATACTCAAGCTTTATCCTTAACATAGCTTTTCATTATCAAGCTTTATACTTGTCTAACATAGCGTCTTCATTCTCAAGGATTGCTCCTTTATGTCAAATCAAATCAACACAAATCAACTGTGTTAGAAGAGGCAGGCAAGTGGCCATTGAGAAGAGAATGCATCCATTAGAGATGTAGAATACTGCTGCTATGAAAACACACAGACCTCAAACTATGATGACTAGTGCAGTGCCCGTTCAAACATGCCATTCCTGAAGAAAACCCGTAGCTTAATTACATGCCCACAGGTATGCCTGCTTTAAAAATAGGATGATAGGGAAACATCATTCCAGCTAAGCATTCAATAATGATGAATACTGAATATTATAATATATTAGCCTATAATTAATGTGGCCTCTAATACATGTGTAGCCT
The DNA here is from genome assembly GCF_046254945.1 of Alosa pseudoharengus. Classification (NCBI taxonomy): domain Eukaryota; kingdom Metazoa; phylum Chordata; class Actinopteri; order Clupeiformes; family Clupeidae; genus Alosa; species Alosa pseudoharengus. The sequence continues at coordinate 3,307,751 of NW_027468848.1, forward strand.
AATAAATGTAGGCATGGCTGCATGTGACATTTCTACAGATCAGAATGACATAAGCCTAACAACTGTTTTGAGTTAAGTGTGTACTGAATACCTTCCTAATGCTATTCGAAGCGTCAGTTTATTGCACATACTTTTATTTTGAGTCACTACATACTCGTGTTTGATGGCCTGATAAGTGACGTTGCTCAGTCTGCAACTTGTCTAACGTTAGCTATGTGGCATTAGCCTATCGCTCGTTTCAATTTGGGACCTTGCAGTCAGAATTGTCGTTTGTTTAGTCAAAGTCTCAAGTCCAAAGTAGCTTGGGCTATTCGAAGCGTCAGTTTATTGCACATACTTTTATTTTGAGTGGTCACTACATACCCGTGTTTGTTGGCGTGTTGCAAAATCCGCGTAATCATTTTATGCAAGCAAACTGCATACGGGGAGTCTTTATTGTTGAGGTCAGACATGATAATCATCTAGCATCTTAACCCACAAGCGGTTCCCGAGTAGCCTAATCCGTTTTTTAAATTGCGACTATCATCAAAGTGAGACCTAGCTACTGTCAGTACACGATCCATGGGGTGGAGCTCCCCTGAAACTGGTCCCCTTGGAAACAGTGCAGTGCAGCGATAAACGTCCTACGTAAATAAGCATATTTTGAAATATGCATTCAAAAATCTTCAAAATCGAGAGTGCACACCTTTGTGCCACGCGCGAGCCACATGCAAAATCTTAGGTCAGTCTGACAAACGGTCAGCGAGATATGCGTGCCACAGACACACACACAGACGCTTCTTGCTTTATAGATAGATGACATCAAACGCACACACACACACACACACACACACACACACAACTATAGAGCCAAACTATGATGATGACATCAAACACACTATACACACACACACACACACACAACTGTAGAGCCAAACTATGATGATGACATCCATCAAACACACACAGAACTGTAGAGCCAAACTATGATGATGGGATTGAAAGAAAAGACACATAAATGCTTGAACACCCAGCTTTGTGTGTGTGTAAAGCAGGAAGATGACTTTCACACATGTTGGCACTGAGGAGGAAACTTTAGGGAACACAGATAGCGTTCCAGTAGATGGCTGAATACTGTGGAAAAAAGCAGCCATCCAAATGAACACTGTGTGTGTGTGCGTGTGTGTGCGTGTGTGTGTGTGTGTGTGTGTGTGTGTGAAGCTGTGCGTGGTGTGTGTGACAGGTTGCAGAGAGACGGAAGGCTGTGATTTCATTATTTATCAGGAGTATCCTTGGCAGACTTTGGAGACTGCTCTTGTCTCTTTCTGTCTCTTTGTGAGTATGTGTGTGTGGGTGTGTTTTTGTGTCTTGTGTGTTTTATGGGTTTTTCTGAATGTGTTTGAGAGGTGAGTGAGGTACTGTCCACATGAAAACGACGAAAACAGTATTTTTGTGAAAACGGTAATTGTTTTGTTTTGGCCTTTTGTCCACACAACAACGGATTTTAGGTGCCTGAAAATGCACTTTTTCAAAAAGGGGTTCCAGAGTGGGAATTTTTGAAAACGCCACCCTAACTTTCTACTTGACTCCTTACGAGACATCCCAAACAGTCAGAATCTGTAAGCCAGTTGGTCACATTAATAGGTTTGTCTTTTCTTTTCTTGTCTTTTCTTTTCTTTTCTCTTAAAATGTTTTTCTTTTCCCCATCATGACTACAGGGCTCCAGACTGCCACCAAATGGTCGCATTTTGCGACCAAAATTTGAGAGTGTGCGACTGAATTTTACATCCAGTCGCACATGTGCGACCAGTAAATTTGCCTCCTTTTTTTTTTACACGTTAAAAGTGGAAGAGGTGCATCAATGTATCCGGAATCTGTGGCAGGCTAATGAGTGTGGGAAGGATGGGGAATGGCCACTCTAAGTGGCTAATGTGTGGAGGAAGAGGGTCCTAGAGATAACGTCTGTGGGAAGGAGACAGGTATCACAACCTGCTACGTGCGTCTGAACAATGAGCAGGCGAACTACTGACTCGTTCCTCCGGCCTGCAGCTAGTGTGCTAGTCAAAGTCTGCAGTGTCACAATCAGATGATGATTCATAGGGCTGTCACGATTTCGATTTTAAGTTTTAGAGTTTTCATGTGGACGAGGTCATTTCTGAAAACTATGTCATGTGGACACAGAACATTTCTGAAAACGGAAAGAAAAAATATTGTTTTCAAAACCTTTCATTCTCGTGTGGACGGGGCTGATACAGTGACAATGTGTGTTTGAGGAAAAGCCACAGGATGCAGCCGCCTCAAATACCATTTATTCAGGCTGTACTGCTGCTGTGTGTGTGTGTGTGTGTGTGTGTGTGTGTGTGTGTGTGTGTGTGTGTGTGTGTTTCCTGCCAGAATGTGTAAATGTGTCCGTCTCTCTCATTAATCATTTTTTTCACTCATAATCAGTTTTTGTCTTCTCTCTCTCTCTCTCTCTCTCTCCCTCTCTCTCCCCCCCTCTCTCTCCCCCCCTCTCTCCCTCCCTCTCTCTCTCCCCCCTCTCTCTCCCTCTCTCTTCCTCTCTCTCTCCCTCCCTCTCTCTCCCTCCCTCTCTCTCCCCCATCTCTCTCTCTCCCTCGCTCTCTCCCTCCCTCTCTCTCCCTCCCTCTCTCTCCCCCTCCCTCTCTCCCTCTCTCTCCCCCCTCTCTCTCTCCCTCTCTCTCTCTCAGGTTCTACCTGTTCATCTGTGCCGTGTGCAATAAAGGAGTGGAGTACATCAAGCGGCTGGCGCTCAGATGGTAGGTGGACACACACACACACACATTTTATATACTTTATTTGATTCCACTTTGGGCAGCCGTGGCCTACTGGTTAGCACTTTGGACCTGTAACCGGAGGGTTGCCGGTTCGAACCCCGACCAGTAGGCACGGCTGAAATGCCCTTGAGCAAGGCACCTAACCCCTCACTGCTCCCCGAGCGCCGCTGTTGATGCAGGCAGCTCACTGCGCCGGGATTAGTGTGTGCTTCACCTCACTGTGTGTGCTGTGTGTGTTTCACTAATTCACGGATTGGGATAAATGCAGAGACCAAATTTCCCTCACGGGATCAAAAGAGTATATATACTTATATACTTATACTTTACAAGTCAAGTTACATTAGGAATGGCTAAGGAACTGGGCTAGCATGCTGTGGGTTCAGTATGTATGGTGGCGTGGTAGCGTAGTGGCTAAGGAACTGGGCTAGCATGCTGTGGGTTCAGTATGTATGGTGGCGTGGTAGCGTAGTGGCTAAGGAACTGGGCTAGCATGCTGTGGGTTCAGTATGTATGGTGGCGTGGTAGCGTAGTAGCTAAGGAACTGGGCTAGCATGCTGTGGGTTCAGTATGTATGGTGGCGTGGTAGCTTAGTGGCTAAGGAACTGGGCTAGCATGCTGTGGGTTCAGTATGTATGGTGGCGTGGTAGCGTAGTGGCTAAGGAACTGGGCTAGCATGCTGTGGGTTCAGTATGTATGGTGGCGTGGTAGCGTAGTGGCTAAGGAACTGGGCTAGCATGCTGTGGGTTCAGTATGTATGGTGGCGTGGTAGCGTAGTGGCTAAGGAACTGGGCTAGCATGCTGTGGGTTCAGTATGTATGGTGGCGTGGTAGCGTAGTGGCTAAGGAACTGGGCTAGCATGCTGTGGGTTCAGTATGTATGGTGGCGTGGTAGCGTAGCGGCTAAGGAACTGGGCTAGCATGCTGTGGGTTCAAGTCCTGGCTGCCACCGTTATGGCCTTGAGCATTTGAGGCACTTAATCCTGAGCTGCCCTGGTGATAATTACCCCTGAGCTGCCCTGGTGATAATTACCGCTGAGCTGCCCTGGTGATGATTACCCCTGAGCTGCCCATGTAACAGCACACACACACACACACACACACACACACACACACACACACCAGGGATGGAAATTAGCCACCCGACCCCCGCAAAATGCGGGTAGTTTTGTGAGCTGGCGGGTGTATTTGGTCAATTTACCAGTCACTGTGGCGGGTAAATAGAGTTAGCATACCACAAATAGTCAGATCCGTACTAATTTTCATACTTATTGACGGTTAAAAATAAGAAAGTGTCTGTAGGGATCATGTGTTACCAGCCTATAAGGGTAAATCGCACTGATTTGAAGTTCTACAACAACTAGTGAGCTGCCGCCCGCAGCATAGCCTAGTCACTGGTGCAGTGCTTCACTTTTTGCCAATACCATTAAGAAACTGTCACTATGCTCTCATGTGCCACTGCTAGTTTATTTGAGGATGACTGCATAAACATAAATCTAGTGATATCTGTGGATCTGCGTTGTATCTTCAGACTAATATTCTTGCGAATAGTTCTCTTTTGAAGTGGCCCGTAACGTTATTTTTATCCGGCCCGCAACACATTCACGGAAAACTATATGACACGCTGCTATTTAGATGAGGCAGACAGACGGACATCTCCACATCTCGTCGTGGTGGAATATGAAATATCTCACAAACTTTTCATTCAAGAAATTACAAACCGGATATCAGAATAAACAGCAGAACTTACCGAACACAAAGGTGTAAAGCATTCCGTTATGCAATTAGCTGTTCCAGAGTAATCCGGTTTTGAAATTGAAGCAAATGTCTACAAGGTCTCCAACTTTGGGCTTTTGTAATACATGATAAGGCCAAATACAAAATAAATGTTAACAATATCACCTAGATAACTGTAAATATTAAAACCAGAGTTTTTCAATAGTTTCACAAAATGCTAAGCATGCATACGTTTCTTAAAGCTGAGCTGTGCTTAAATTGTTCAGTGCATGATTTCATAACAGGCCAAATAGAAAATAAATGCTAAATGTTAAATATAGCTTTGATACCTGTAAATATTCAAATCGATGATGTACAGTATAGTTAGATCAAGTTGGAGAGTTGGATTATCTGCTCCAGAACTCACACAGAGTCTTAAAGGAGCCACACCACTTTTATGACAAGACACTATGGCATATGAATGTGGTTCTGTTGACCTGTAGTTTTGTTGCTACTGTGCTTGGAGGACAGCTGGTAAGTTTTTCATCCCTGACACACACACACACCATTATACAAGTTCTCTATGTTGTAACAGCACACACACACACACACACACCCCATTATAAAAGTTCTCTGTATTGTAACAGCACTTTACCTTGATCTGTGGTTCCAGCTATGGCAAGAGATCTTTGAATGGGAGATAATCACGTCTTGAAAGTCTTTGAAAAGTCTTTGAAAAATCTTAAATTTGAAGTTTAAAGAAGGTGTGCAAACCCTGTAAAGCGCCTAGTCATACACCTGCACCTCAGATCATACACACACACACACACACACACACACACACACACACACACACACACACACATACACATACATACATACAGGCACGCACACACACACACACACACACACACACACACACACACACATACACATACATACATACAGGCACGCACACACACACACACACACACACACACACACATACACATACATACATACAGGCACGCACACACAAACACATGCAAAGGTTAGTTGGTTGTCGAGAACGACTCCTAAATTTCTTGCAGTCCTGGTAGGTGCAACAGACAGGGAGTCAATTTTGATGTTGATGTCGTGGTGTATGGTAGGTTTAGCTGGGAGGACCAACAATTCAGTTTTTGAGAGGTTCCGCTGGAGGTGGTGTGCCTTCATCCATGTATCTATGTCTGAGAGGCAATCCGAGATCCGTGCTGAAACCAAGGGGTCATCAGGTGGTAAAGACAGATAGAGCTGTGTGTCGTCTGCATAGCAGTGGTATGAGAAGCCATGCGAACGGATAATCTGTCCCAAGGAGGTGGTGTAGATAGCAAAGAGAAGGGGGCCCAGCACTGAGCCCTGGGGGACCCCTGTGGTGAGATAGTGAGGTGCAGATAGCTGTCCAAGCCAAGAAACATTAAACAAGTGTCCTGTGAGGTAGGATTCAAACCAGGAGAGAGCAGAACCGGAGATTCCCGTGTTAATTGACCTCTCTGAGTATTCCTGTCCCTTTCTGTTCTCACCTGAGATAAGGGTTTACCTGTATGCCTGTCTCTCTGTTCTCACCTGAGAGAAGGTTCACCTGTGTGTGTGTCTCTCTGTTCTCACCTGAGATAAGGGTTTACCTGTGTGTGTGTCTCTCTGTTCTCACCTGGGAGAAGGTTTACCTGTCTCTCTGTTCTCACCTGAGATAAGGGTTTACCTGTGTGTGTGTGCCTCTCTGTTCTCACCTGGGAGAAGGTTTACCTGTCTCTCTGTTCTCACCTGAGATAAGGGTTTAACTGTGTGTGTGTGTCTCTGTTCTCACCTGGGAGAAGGTTGACCTGTGTGTGTGTCTCTCACCTGTTTGCCAGGGTGGATGTGGTCCACTTGGCGCTGTACAACCTGGGGGTGCAGAGCAAGAAGAAGTACTTTGAGCTGGAGGAAATCCTCAGCTTCATCAGCACCAACCTGGAGCACTTCCAGCTGGGAAAGGTGGCACACCACACACACTCTACACACACTCTACACACACACACACACTCTACACACATTCTACACACACTACACACACACTCTACACACACACTCTACACACACTCTACACACACACTCTACACACACTCTACACACACTCTACACACACACTCTACACACACACACACTCTACACACATTCTACACACACTACACACACACTCTACACACACACTCTACACACACTACACACACACACACACTCCACACACACTCTACACACACACTCTACACACACACTACACACACACACACTCTACACACACATTACACACACACTCTACACACACACTCCACACACACACACACACACACACACACTCTACACACACACTACACACACTCTACACACACTTCACACACACACATACTAAACACTCTACACACACTTCACACACACACACTACACACTCTACACACACACACACCACACACACTCTGAACACACATTTTACACACACTTCACACACACATACTACACACACACACACTCCATACACACTCCACACACGCTCTACACACACTTCACACACACACACTACACACTCTACACACACACACTCCACACACATTCTGATACCTCTTACAGAGACAGTCTTCATGGAAAATGTTTGACAAGAACTTTGTTGAATTGTTTTCTGCTGGTTACCTTCCGAAGCTGAACGAACAGAACAAAACTTTTTTTTTTTCCACTCTGCCGAGGTGGTAATTGTGAATCAAAACATAACAGAGTGTGTGTTTGTGTGTGTGTGTGTGTGTGTGTGTGTGTGTGTGTGTGTGTGTGTGTGTGTGTGTGTGTTTTACATTCACAGCTTTCAAACACACCTCCTGCAGAGAGAGGACAGCACATCCTGGATGCGCTCAACAACTATAAAACCAAGTAGGACACATTCATCTCCTTCTTCAGAGCTGTTAACCCTTTCGTGCCCGTGCCGAACATTCCATTTTTGGTGCTGGATGACCTCCTCACACAAAAAACGTATTTCTTGAGTATAATACACACCATCAATGGGATATACATACCATTGTAATCAGAAGGATCAGTTCTATGAAATGATGTAAAATACATATGGTAATGTTGATATAGTAATGAACAGTATTTGAAAATCCTCTCCAAATGTATATCCGGAATTTGTCAAAATTTAATTTCATTCACATAAAAATGAATTTTCATCATATTTCTCTACAAGATAGAGAAAAATATAGAGTGTATGAAATGTTCAGCAAGTTGTGGGCTATTTAACAAAAAAGACTGAATTGGAATATCCTGAACCTTTCAAAAGTTATTTTAGTGATCAGTGTAAAAAAATGCAGGAAACGGGATTTAGAATGTTGACAGAATTCACATTCTCTTTCTCACCAACAACATAAAAGTATGCATAAAAACTAATAATCAAGTCAGAAACAATGGTTTAGATGTATTTGGTCTATAAGAATAAACCATTTATTTGTATTTAAGCAAATGCTACAGTCAATAAGAATGACATTTAAAAAAAACATACTGTACCTTACCAGTAATACAGGAAGTAAGTATACTGTATTCATTGAAGACCATTTCGGAAAAGAGACATAAAATACATTTGATTCAACAAATACAACTTCCTTATATAATTCAGTATAATATGAAAATTATATACATATATAAAATGTATTATTATTCATTATAAAGCTAGGAATACAATCAACATCACTCAAAACTCAATGTGTTCTAAACATTTGAAAGTGGATTACATACTTATAACAAGCCTGTGGAGAATAAACACATACACACATATACACACAAACTCATACCCACACACACACACTTACAGAGGAGGATAGGGAAAGGTGGGGTGGGGAACCTGAAGGTTGAACACAGAAGAGCTATGACTCATTACTAAATGCATCCCCTTTTGCAGAATGCCAAATCTGACAGCAATTTGTTTATCAATAAAACAAATTCGCCTACCGTTACACTCCAGGGCCATACAAGCTACTTTAGTTTTATTATGTACGTTGTTTTATAACAAGCTCCTGCTGTACAGGAATATGTACTTGATGGAAAGACGACAGAGTAGTAGTTGGAGCAGCTGAAGGTGAGGCTGAAATTTCAATGGAAATGCCTACCAGCTGTTGTGATAGATTTCCTCCAAATTCTTTCTGGTTGTAGCTACCAAACCTAGGTTCAACACCAGATTCTGCATTGCACTGTCAAACTTGAAATAACAAGAAACTACTGACAACGGCAATGTCAATGGAGAAAAAGTGCTTTCTGGTATTCTGCGTTTTTTGGAGTACACAATATGTATTCATCATTTGGTCAATGTCCCCTGATCCCTGCCAAGACTTGGTTCCCCGGTAGCAATGGATATTAGGGAGGGAAGTGAACCCCATGTAAATGATCAATCCCAGAAACCTGTGAAACTCTTCTGGGGTCTTTGTCCCATGCCCCTGCACTGTTTGCATACGATGGCCTACTAAGCACAAGCTCCCATTCCTTCCGGTTGGTAAAACCACATATGCCTGGGACAACAATGTGAGTAAAAAAGAACATAACAAGTCTATTTCACACAGTTTTTTAATCTGCACCATCCTACGCATGGCACATAAATCTATACCTTCTTCCTCCATCCCCTCATGGTCTTCAGCATTGTGAGCGCAAGCTCATGAGCAGTCAGCTACTTCTTCAGGCTTGCGAGAAGGTCTGTGTAGGTCTTGTCATCCTCCATCTGAAACAAGAGCGAAATCATACAAATACCTTTATTAATGTAAAAAATAAAATCACAAAACTACAGATTTGTGCATGTATGCACACAAAAGAAGAGGTAGCCTAAACTATTGAAGCATCCTCAGAATATACTCGAAATATTTCTAAGTAGGCCTATGAAAAGTCATTGTATTACACATGGGTTTAGCTACCCTAAATCTGATTGCCTGGCTGGCATCAAGATAAAGACAGATTACATTTCACCTAGTAATAAACTGCTGAAATGCAATAATGATATTTCTGACAGAATATGTGATTTCACATCATGTTTTCTATAACTAAATATTGGGAGGAGTTGTGCTTCATCTATTTCAAGTCATGCCATCTTAGAAAATGTTGAGACAAGCACGTCTGATGTTTGTTATTTAGAAGTTAGCAAGCTAAAATAGTTCACTACAGACTGCACTACAGATAACAACCGGAGGAAAGGCAATACGTTAATTACATTTCTGACAGAATATGTGATTTCACATCTTATTTTCTACAACTAACGTTACATATTGAGAGGAGTAAAAATATCGCTCAACTTATTTCATGTAAGAGAACGCAACTTAGAAACGCGGCGCCCATTGATTTATTCAGCTTTGGTTTGCTATACTGTCTTGCCAATATAATGCTTACCTAACCAGCTAGAAAGCTGGTACTAGAAAACAAACTTACCTACAGGTTTTATACTAACAGGTTTTTAAATGAAACTGTCAAATGAAAATAACTGACATCAAAAGCAAACTATAATATTGCAAGCAGTTCAGAATTATACAGTTAGCTAAAGTTACGTGACGATGCACTAGCCCCCCTCTAAGCCATAATGTTGACGCTGATGAGAAAGCATATTACTGTCAAATAACATGATTTAAGGACTTCAAATTAAGATAAACCATAACTAGAACCGATGTAAAAACAATATTACCTCAGTTTATCCAGCTTTGTGGTTTCCAGTCGAGGTAAACTCCAACTTAAGTGCAGGTGGCATCCGGCTGTCCACGTCAAATTCACCGACTCAAGTGAAAATATTTTTTCAAGACTCATCTTCAAGTATCCAAAACATTTCGCGCCATAAACCCCTTAACCAATCATATCAAATTGAAGCTTATGTTGTCAGCATTACGGGGAAGATTTCAGAAATAAAATCAGTCATTGGACAGCTGAGATATTAGATGATTGGTCATCGTTAAAATTTTAACGAAATTAGAACGGTCGGGCTTGTAAGGGTTAACTGTTTAAAACCAAGTAGGACACATTTCCAATTCCCATATTGTGTCCTTTAACTTTGTGTAGAATTAAAGTCCCACGCCTCCCACCTGGCAGGTTCCTCTGTGTGTAGAGTTAAAGTGTAGAGTTAAAGTGACCTCATGTCTTTGCAGGTTCTTCTGTGTGTAGAGTTGAAGTGTAGAGTTAAAGTGACCTCATGTCTTGCAGGTTCCTCTGTGTGCAGAGTTAAAGTGTAGAGTTAAAGTGACCTCATGTCTTGCAGATTCCTCTGTGTGTAGAGTTAAAGTGTAGAGTTAAAGTGTAGAGTTAAAGTGGCCTCATGTCTTGCAGGTTCCTCTGTGTGTAGAGTTAAAGTGTAGAGTTAAAGTGGCCTCATGTCTTGCAGGTTCCTCTGTGTGTAGAGTTAAAGTGTAGAGTTAAAGTGGCCTCATGTCTTGCAGGTTCCTCTGTGTGTAGAGTTAAAGTGTAGAGTTAAAGTGGCCTCATGTCTTGCAGGTTCCTCTGTGTGTAGAGTTAAAGTGTAGAGTTAAAGTGGCCTCATGTCTTGCAGGTTCCTCTGTGTGTAGAGTTAAAGTGTAGAGTTAAAGTGACCTCATCTCTTTGCAAGTTCCTCTTTGTGTAAAGTTAAAGTGTAGAGTTAAAGTGGCCTCATGTCTTGCAGGTTCCTCTGCGGGAAGGAGATCAAGAAGAGGAAGTGCATTTTCCGCCTGCGCTCCCGAGTGCCCCCCAACCCCCCCTCCAAGCTGTTCCCCGAGAAGGCCCAGAGCGAGGGCCGGCGCGGACGCAAGAAGGGCAGCGGCCGCAACAGGTGCCCGTGACATCACTTCCTGCTATGGCGCGGTGTAGATTGTAGTAGGATCATTCATTTGCATGCAGCGAGCGCTGCGCAGATCTGTGATGCATGCTGGACTTTACACAATGCAAACATGCACACACACCACACATACACACACACACACACACACACACACACACTGCACAGATCCGACTCCATGAAGTCAAATGAGCCTCGTATCAATCTCCCATGTTGAGGAACATTGCATATATATTAGGGCTGCCAAAAAAACTGATTAATTTCGATTAATTAATTTGAGAAAAAATAACTGATTAAAAAAAATTAGTGCAGATTAATCAATTCCGTATGACCTTTGACCCCGAGCCGTTCTAGTCAGTAAAAATTAGACTGTAAAATGAAGGAGAGAAAAGAAAAAAAGCTGCCTGCATCATTGATTGGAACATTTACTTTTAAAAAACGGCCTGATGGTGCTGATAAAAATAAAGTGTTGAAAATTAAGTCCTTTGCAATGTCTGCAAGTGTTGACATTGAGGGGAGTGTTAATTTATTTTCATTGTGTCCCCTAGGTTATATCTGTGGCCTGAAATGCCTTGTATGTGAAAAAAAAAAAACTTCTTCCTGAAGCACTTTTGAATTTATTTCCTCAGCATATTAGGTCATATCATAGATTATTATGACCATTATTTGAACAGTGAAAATAATAATAAAAGAGTTTTTGATGATTTTTGCTTTAATGTCACTAATGCTGATTATTCAATTATCCATTTGAATTTAAATATTTAAAATACTTTCACAGCAGAAATTATATATGCGATTAATTTAGATTAATTAATCACAGAGTATGTAATTAATTAGATTAATTTTTTTAATCGATTGACAGCCCTAATATATATATAGCACTTTATAGGCCTAATAAATTCATATGGCCTAAAACAAAAATAGACTTAATTAGGGCTGTCAAAATTAACACGTTAATAGGCGCAATTCATTTTGAAATACATAACGCGTTGCAAAATATTAACGCAATTAACACATTTTGTATTTTATCTTACTTCCTTTGTGGGGGGCTGATGTCACGTAACGTAAGCCGCAAAACCTGAAGCCACAGGCCTGAGAGTTTATTTTACTGTCTATGAGTTAGCTGAAGATGGAGAGGAACCGTGACGAGCTTGTAGGCAAAAAGTTTCAGTTTAAAAAGTTGCTTGATGTTAAAAGCACAGTGATCAGTACTGCTGCTACCACCATACACATCACGCACTGTGCACAGGGCACCAAGCAACAGAGAAGGGGCATTTAGGAATATTTAGCCAATAAATAGTAGCTTTACTGCAAAACTGCTTTTTACTCTTGTTAGAGAACGTTTACAATGTCAAAATGCACCAACAGCATGTTATATAAAGATGATACTTTTCGGGTCCTCTCCATTATGATCCAACTTGAACGTTCTGCTACTCCATTTAATTGGGAACGCATCTGAACGTGCATGAGAGGGATAGGGAGAGTGGCAGGTTCCAGCTGACTACTGTAGTCAGTGTTGATAATTGAAAGACACTTATAAAAGGAAATCATGAAGGCAACAAAGACGAGGCCAGAGGAGATTGCGGATTTATCTGATTTCCACTACTGACCAGTTATAAACTGTGCGAGCCAGGGCACTTTGACATAGGCTGCACTCACTGTGAGTTGGAAAATGGACAACATTTTGGATATGAAGAGTTGTCTTTGCCTTTGTGTAATGGAACTGGTGAGTTTTGAAGTCTTCAATAATTTGTTTACATTTAGCACATGATATTATGCCGATTGAAACGCATTCCACTTAGCTAGGTGGCTACCAGGCTCATAATTCACTTTTAATTGCAAACAAAAATGTCTAGCTAGCATCATGTCATTACATGCTTTTATTTCCAAAGGAATGAAAGCTGTAGTGTTTATACCAAATTAATATCATGCTTATCATTGTTAATATTGTGCTATACATGTGGCACAAACAATGATAGAGTTTGTGGACTAGCCATAGCTATATTTGAATGGAGCTGGTAAAAAAAGATCATTATGAGAACGTGTGGACACAATGCGCTTAAAGTGACAGTGCCCCATTTATAAATGAGTTAAACAGCATCAAATTAGTAGTATTGCTTAAGAAATTAAAGAGTTAAACAGCATCAAATGAGTAGTATTGCTTAACCCTTAGAACCCGATTGACGCAAAGTGCGTCAAAAAACACACCCTTTCTTCTCTGTTACATTGCTCCGGAACGGTTCATCGCAGCGAGATGAAACCTTTATTGCACGACAGAGCAGAAGTGGGGCTTTCCAACGAGACTACACACTTGTCTGTACGATCAAGTATGAAAATTAAAAAAAATCATGAAATTAAATCAAATTGCATCATATTTACAGTCTATACTTCTCTGCGTTCACCTGCACACACATTACTCTAGTTTGAATTACTCGCGAACCCGTGATCGCCAGGCGCGCGGGAACCTATTTTTGACCAGGGGTGCTGAATAACAAAAATAATGGATGTCCGACTATTTCTCCCCTCCTGGACATGTTTCGGATTTTGACTGCTAAATACGTCATTTTAGTGCGGTGTGCGGGTGATAGAGAGAAGTTTTAGAAAAGTCCTGGGCAGCCACAAATTCCAATGTTCCGCGACAGCAATCCGAAGCCACCTCGCCCACCCTAACCCCACAGAAGCGCACTTGACATCATTAGCCTATTTCAGTATAGCTAAGGAAAATTACTTTTCTGATCGTCAAAACCACACCAGAGATGTTTGTCTTTAAATATAGGCTAATAATCAGGCTGCAATGATCTCGCAAATAATTTCTGAATAGCCTAAAGTGTGTCGTCTCCACAGCAAGTGTCCTAATAATTTCTATCTTAGCGACTAGGATAGTGAAATGATTTCACTAGCTATACATTAATTAATTTTGCAAAACTGTAAAACACAATTAAAGTTTCTTTCAGCTTATCCATGCTTTTTTGAACGTGTAAATAGCATATAATATGTAGACCTATATCAACCGTAGATCGCTATCACATAGGCCTAGGCCTAGCTGAAACCACGCTATGGTTCACGTTGATCTCTATAACTGTTCATTTTTAGCAGCCTATATTCGAACCTATCCATAACCCTTTTTTGTTATTTGACTCATCATTTCACATACAAAAATATAAATAATGTCAGACAGCGAATTAGTAATTATTTAAACATGTAGGCCTATATAATATTTTTTAAAAATCTATCTCCTGCCAGCAGGGGGTGCTGCAGCACCCTCAGCACCCCCCTTCCCGCGCCCTTGGTGATCGCATCGATATGGCAAGCATATCAGATGAAAGAGGAGGCACAGGGCTATCCATTGGTACCATGTTTATCGACCCTTCTGGCTTATAAAACCAGACGAAGTGACTGCAAAATAATAACGTCATGTACACAAACCAACGCTGCACACTCATTACTCTCGTTTGAATTACTCGCGGACCCGTGATCGCATAGATATGCCACGCATGTCAGATGAAAGAGGAGACTTGGATCTATCATTTGATACCAAGTACATCCTTCTGGGTTATAAAACAGACGAAGTGACAGCAAAATAATAACTTCATATAGCTGGACTTACCCCACGTTTTTGTCTGTTCTTGTGGCAAAGCATGTTTATAATCCAATGCTATCATGTGTTTCTCTATGGCAAAGCATGTTCATATTCCGGTTTTGAGATCCTAGCAAATTCCTGCATGGCATCCAATTCAAGGCTCACATTGCATCCCAATTTGTTCAACAAATAAACACCTTTTTTGCCTTTACTTTGTTCATGGCAATGCAGTAAAAAGTTGAGAATTATTATGACTGCATACACACAGGCACGCAGGCTAACATGCAACCTCGGGTCAAGTCAGGTCAGATCAGTTCGTGTCACAAATATGGAGCGCAGAAAGGTCATTTTTCATCACTAAATAAAAAATGGCATTTATTTCCGTAAATCACACAGCAAATATTTCTGTAAATTGCTCAGCCCCAGAGTATCCCTCCAACATGGCAATTATATTGCCCGATTCAGGACAGTCTGCCCTACACACACATGAAATGCATGTAGAGCTGTGAGCTTGCTGTGGTGAGATACATGTCGAAATATAAGAATTTTTATAATACACTTTTTATATTTTAATTCTTTAAAAATCAAAATAAAATCAATGCTAGTATTAATACATGAAATGATGGCAGATCTGAATAGCCTAGACTCTCCGGCACTTACAATGACCAGAATAAATCCTTATGAATAAAGGTAGTGAAAATGCCCTAAAAACAGCTTAGGGTTCTAAGGGATAAGAAATTAAAGAGTTAAACAGCATCAAATGAGTAGTATTGCTTAAGAAATGAAAGAAACAAAATTACTGTGTCATTATTATCATTTAAATAATATAAAAGGGTTTTACTTTTACCTTTGTGGTTACTCATTCATTTTGTGATTTATGTTGTATATAATGTGCCCTATAAGAAGCTTTAGTGTTTAGGGGGAATATATACTTTGAATTTAGAATTAACAGAATAATAGCCATAACCACAAACACATACCAACCGTGGCTCTAAAAGAACAAATCATTTGTTAGAGACAAGATAAGCAGATAGGTGAGATTGTTTGTTTATGTCCATATTTGTTGTGATAGCGTGTCTCGTACAAGTGTGTTCAACATACGTCGCCCTCCCACATGTGCTATTAGCTATTAGCATGCTAAATATCTCCGCTGTTCTGTCCAGGTCCAGCATTAACATTTAGATTGAACGGAAATGAATGCCTGAGCCCCCCTCGAATCCATCGAATCCAAGAGCTGTCTGTTGGCATGCATGATTAATGCAGTGCGTCTCACAAACATGCATTATTGGACTCTGACTCGCTCCGACGGAGTAATGTCTGTGTTAATCATGTTATGTGGCACTTGGTTACTTTATTGTATGTTTGCCTTTGATTACTGATTACATGTTTGGCTGAGACTTGTGTGTCATTGGCTGGGGGAGGAAGGGTGTCTACTCTTAAAAGGTTGTTTAAATGCGCTGTAGGCTGCGTCACACACACACACACACACACACACACACACACACACACACACACACACACGTGAGACCCTCTGGTTGTTTAAATGCACTGTAGGCTGCATTTGAGGAGGCTTAGCCGTGCGGCTTTCATTACCTTTGAGTGTGTTTGAGTTATTAGTTTCCCTTTTGAAGTTTTGATTGGGATTAAATTGCAAGATGAAGCATAATTACGGCTTCCGCCTCTATCTCACTCATGGGCACACATACACAAACACACACACACACACACACACACACACAGGAACATGCACATACACACACACCTGAGACCCTCTGGCCTGGAACATCAATTCATACACTTTCTCCCACTAGCACTACCTACCTAAACACACACACACACACACACGTAGCCTGGACCACCTCAAGATAAAGCCAAACCCATTTCACAAGTTGTGATTGAGGTTTTAATCCCTTGTCTGGCTGGCTGTTTGGACACAGTTGCTATGTGATGGAATTAAGGGAAAAGAAAGAGAGAGAGAGATAGACAGAGAGAGAGAGATTGTAGCTTGGTTCCTGACAGATCTGGAAGATTTAATAGGTAGTTTCAAGTCCTAGGATAGTTTGTACAAAATAAAAATAGTTGGAACTACTAGACTTTTTATTTTTTTTGCTTTTTACCTTGCTAGATTGTTTTTAGGAGGTATGAAAACGTCTTTTTAGGTCAAATGCTGGATATTTGATATTTCAAATGGATATTTGGCCATCATGGTGTCTCTGAAGTTATTTTTTAACCAACTGTTCATAATTAGATATTTGGTGGAAATGTTATAAACTGGTGTTGTCAAGGGTATTGACTAGTTAGTAGGGCTGTAACGATATGCGATTCAAAACCGAAATCGCGACACTCATATCCACGAACCTGTGTCGCGGTGTGAAAGGCAGAACCGCTCTGGTATCGGTTGCCATCCGAGCGGGGGGATGTGGGTGTTGGCGTCTTGTTTGTGCGATACACTACAGACTCTGTATATTTAACAATTATTTATTAAACACTACATTATAAATAAATAACCAGCTTCTCAAAATAACAGTTAACAAAGAACAAAGTAACAACACCAAACAAACTATACAACAGTATACAAATATTTCAAAATATTTGTGTAATTTGTGCAATTTTAACAAAGACTATTACAAACTATAGAACAAGTGCAAAAGAAAGTGCAAAACAACAAAATGTGCAAATATGATCAGTCACTACTTATGGCAGAGCTGACAACTAGCATGGTTACAAGCCATTCTCCTTGGCTTTAAAAAGATAATTTCAAGGGCCCTTTGGTAATTGCACTGTTTTACTATTGGACCATTAATGCTTATCTTCATGCAGGCTGTCAGACTGTTGACCTGCAGCCTGTTCCGAAAGTCTGTCCTGATCTATACACCGAGAGTGAATGAAGTTTAGATCATTTTATAGTTTTGTGTAATATGGATGGAATTTGAGCGCGGATCGCTTTTTAATTTAGAGGCCGGAGTGGCCGCTCTGTTCCGCTCCCATACCGCTCACACCACGAGTCTGAGGCATACCCACTAATAAAACCAAGACCGTTACATTTCAAAGATATTGGCCATATAGCCTAAGTTCGTTGATGGGGATGGAGTTAGCTAAATAATTTAGAAAGCATACGCGTAGGCACGGATGGGCCTGGACGGGCCTAGGCCCGTCTATTGTCAAGTCAACACTGTGCTGAGAGCATGTGTCTGTTTACTCGGCCGCTTCTCAGGTCAAATTCGCGTCAGGTCAATTTAGCTCCCCGGTCCCAAAGAACTAAGAGCAACGGCAATATATTTCACTCAGAACATTTATTTTAAAGACTGCAACACTGATAGTGCAACAACAAACAAGCTTGGCAACATTAACTAAAGGGATCAGTCGGGATTAATTGCCAAAAGAACGAAAATGACAAATCACGCAGTCGGCTAAATATTTTAAACTTGCGCCAAACGGATGAACCCAGCATCGGTGCGTCGCATAAATTAAAACACAAATTGAAGCAACAACTTGATCATTGGACAACCCTACCACTAAACCTTTCCATAGGCCTGCAACGTTTATGACATAAAAAGTGGAATATGAACGCATTTCATCACACCTAACAATTAAACGGAGTTGTGGCTGTTCGTGATTTGACTGATTCTTGAGAACGAGGAGCGAGATATTTGCACCACTCAGCTCCGCTCACTAGCTCTGATTCGGAGGCATATCACATATGTAAAGATTATAAAATCTGATTATTTTTCGATTCATGACACGTTTCTTCTTATTTTTTAATGTGTTCTGCGGAGAAGGGAGATTGGCGTTGGTCACGGTTTGGAATGAAAGGGAGAAAACAGGACAAAGTAACACGTTTTTTTTTTGACGACGTAGTTAAGGCGGCAGGCTTGTTTTGCCAAGGCGGCCGCCTTGACTGCAAAGTGCTGCGGGAAACCCTGATATAAATAGTAGGCCTAGGCTATAGGCTATCTGCAAAGTGTGCTGTCATAAATATCAGACATTCCGTATTCTCTCTTTTTATATCAGGATATAAAATAATACAGATATATTATATTATATATTATACTGTAATCCTCTGGTGTTCTAAGGTAGGCTATTGATTGATTGATGTATTGTATTGATAAGGTAATTTGATTGATTGATAAAATCGATGCAGCTGGGATATTGATCAATATGTGATCGGTTCGTGTGTGTGTGTTAGTGTGTGTGTGTGTGTGTGTGCGTGCTTGTTGCGTGAGTGCGTGCGTGCGTGTGTGTGTGCGTGCGTGCTGCTGTCCTAACTGTCCTGTTTGTCTCCTTCCTACAGCAGCTCAGCTCCAGCAGATAAGAGGAGAAAGAAGAGGTCCAAGTGGCTTCTAGAAGACGCCATACCCAACGTGAGTGACCATCTGCACAGCTCATTGTGTGTGTGTATGCGTGTGTGTGCAGGGCTCTACACTAACATTTTTTTCCAGGAGCACTTGTGCCCCCAAGTTAAAAAAATTAGGAGCACAGACAAAAATTTGGGAGCACAGTCAGTTCTGTACTTAACTTACACATAATCTAACATTACACTGCAGCTAACAGTTAAACATGCCAGTGCACCAATTGCGAATATTAAGAATGACTGACAACATTTAGGCTACAGGAAACAGGATTTTAAAGATCAGTGCCTACTTTATTTTCAGTCTGTTTTATTTTCCTACATTTTGTTAATGTAAAATAATATAATACATTGCCATATTTGCATTTAGCCTGTATATCAAGTATCCTGCCAAATGTAGGCTAATTTATTTATTTGTGAATCCACCTGTAGCTAATCCAAATATGCCCATGTGACCTATCTGACTGCATACTGCCTAATACTACTACTAAAACAGTCAATTTTCTCTTCCACAAAACATAGTCTAATCAAGGATATATATATATATTTTTATACTTTTATTTTTTTATTTGAAATATCTGCATTGATGGGGGCAGTAGCCAAACGTTAGGCCTACACTCGTTTTGCACTTAAGCTTGTATTCGGTGTAAACAAACAAGCATGCGTGGAAGCCTGGAGTTGTCAGTAGCGTTCTACCTTTGAATAAAATGGGAGTATTACGGGAGGCTACTTTTGTGCCTGTTCGCTACAGCTATATTTTGCATATTGCAGCCAATACCTCAACTGGGCTAAAAAGCATGTTAGGTTACCTTTCCTTCTCTCACTGCATTCTCAGAATCTTATCCTGTTCCTCCTATATCCGATTAATTCGGTGGATAGAAGGCGGAAGAACTAATTTCTTCAATCTCTTCATCTTGGCTGGCTAGTCTAACTTTCCACTTTTTCTGCGCGCTCTTGGATTTAATAGAAGCGATTACTAGCGAGTCACAACGCGAAACTGCTAACGTTGATGGGAGGTGTAGTTTTTATGCTGCATTCGCGACGTGATTCTATGGTTTGCACCAGTGCTGTTTCTCGATGTTGCGGTGTATTTTGTAGACAAACATTGACATGGTTAGAAGTCATTCGCACCAGTGCGCCTAAATATTTTTTTGCACTCGCACGTCATC
>NW_027468848.1:3333138-3370638 GCF_046254945.1 Alosa pseudoharengus
ACACACACACACACACACACACACCCCTGTGCCACCTTAAGTGTAACCTATACGTAGCTGGATGTGATATGCGCTCAGACAAAGGGCTGCTGGGAGCCAGAGGGTAGCAGAGCTGCCATATAACCCCCCCCCCCCCCCCCCCCCCCCCCCCCCTTAGGGTAGCAGAGCTGCCACATTACCCCCTTTAAGACAGTAGAGCTGCCAAATTACCCTCCCTAGGGCAGTAGAGCTGTCATATTACTGCCATAATATCTGAGGGCAGTAGAGCTGCAGTATTACCCCTCTGAGGGCAGTAGAGCTGCCATATTACCCCACTGAGGACAGTAGAGCTGCCATATTACCCCACTGAGGGCGGTAGAGCTGCAGTATTACACCTCTGAGGGCAGTAGAGCTGCCATATTACTGCCATAATATCTGAGGGCAGTAGAGCTGCCATATTACCCCTGTGAGGGCAGTAGAGCTGCCGTATTACCCCTGTGAGGGCAGTAGAGCTGCCATATTACCCCTGTGAGGGCAGTAGAGCTGCCGTATTACCCCTGTGAGGGCAGTAGAGCTGCAGTATTACCCCTCTGAGGGCAGTAGAGCTGCAGTATTTACCCCTCTGAGGGCAGTAGAGCTGCAGTATTACCGGGCTCACCACCCCAAGCTGGTGTATGAGTGTTGTGGGCTGGTGGGGGCTGCACGTTGGTGCTGGTTATGGTGCCCCCCCCCCCATTGTAAATGCACTTCAGGTGTCTAGGGAAAGGCACCCCCCCCCCCCCCCCCCCCCATTGTAAATGCACTTCAGGTGTCTAGATAAAGGCTTTATTATTTAGCCCAACGTGTTGCTTTCTTTCAGTCTTATTGTATTATAGTGCTGTAGACTATGTCAATTTGTGTGTGTGTATGTGTGTGTGTGTGTGTGTGTCTGTGTGTGTGTCTGTCTGTCTGGGTGTGTGTGTGTGTGTGTGTGTGTGTGTGTCTGTCTGTCTGGGTGTGTGTGTGTGTGTGTGTGTGTGATCCCTGCAGTACCAGTTCAGGCCGAACCCTCAGTCTGGACCAAGACTCCACAGATGCAGCCAGCACTTCGGGCTCAGCCACCACCAGTGTCTCCTACGACTTCCGGTAAACGCACACACACACACACATACACACACACACACACACACTCACTCACACACACACACATACACAAACTGTTTGGCATGCTCCCCACAATAAAGCTTGATAAAATAAAAGTTTGTCAAGACTGCACACACACACACACGCACACACGCACACACGCATGCATATGTACGCTTTCTAGTACAGCCTTGCAGTAGCATGTGCACTCAATAATGCACACACTCGTACAACACAGTGGCATGCACACATCCAAAGATGCACACACTTCTACACTTTCGCTTTTAGTTCGGTTTAGTACTGTAAGGGTGTTTAGTTTGGTTTACTGTAAGGGTGTTTGGTTTAGTACTGTAAGGGTGTTTAGTTTAGTACTGTAAGGGTGTTTAGTTTGGTTTACTGTAAGGGTGTTTAGTTTAGTACTGTAAGGGTGTTTCGTTTGGTTTACTGTAAGGGTGTTTGGTTTAGTACTGTAAGGGTGTTTGGTTTAGTACTGTAAGGGTGTTTAGTTTAGTGCTGTAAGGGTGTTTAGTTTGGTTTAGTACTGTAAGGGTGTTTGGTTTAGTACTGTAAGGGTGTTTGGTTTAGTACTGTAAGGGTGTTTAGTTTAGTGCTGTAAGGGTGTTTAGTTTGGTTTAGTACTGTAAGGGTGTTTGGTTTAGTACTGTAAGGGTGTTTAGTTTAGTACTGTAAGGGTGTTTAGTTTGGTTTACTGTAAGGGTGTTTGGTTTAGTACTGTAAGGGTGTTTAGTTTGGTTTACTGTAAGGGTGTTTGGTTTAGTACTGTAAGGGTGTTTAGTGTAGTACTGTAAGGGTGTTTAGTTTGGTTTAGTACTGTAAGGGTGTTTATTTTAGTACTGTAAGGGTGTTTGGTTTAGTACTGTAAGGGTGTTTATTTTAGTACTGTAAGGGTGTTTGGTTTAGTACTGTAAGGGTGTTTAGTTTGGTTTAGTACTGTAAAGGTGTTTAGTTTAGTGCTGTAAGGGTGTTTAGTTTGGTTTAGTACTGCAAGGGTGTTTAGTTTAGTACTGTAAGGGTGTTTGGTTTAGTACTGTAAGGGTGTTTGGTTTAGTACTGTAAGGGTGTTTTGTTTAGTTTAGTACTGTAAGGGTGTTTGGTTTAGTACTGTAAGGGTGTTTGGTTTAGTTTAGTACTGTAAGGGTGTTTGGTTTTGTACTGTAAGGGTGTTTGGTTTAGTGCTGTAAGGGTGTTTAGTTTAGTACTGTAACCGGGCTCCAGAGTGCGACCAATTTGGTCGCAAATGCGACCAAAATTTTTAAGGGTGCGACCAAAATTTTTCCTGAGTCGCACTGGTGCACCTAATGTCATAAGGTTGAGCGCCTAGACTTTACTCGCATCTGCTGTCTCTCCACGAACTAAGCGGTTGTTCTACTTTGACTAGTGGTGCATGGTGCACCAATACTGCAAAAGTATCGCAATACTGTCATTCTTAACAAGACTGTTAAGAATGACAGTCGTGCGCTTCCCGTAGCCTATGTGTCTTTTCTCCTCACACGCACACAGCTGTCGTGATCCAAGCAAGTAGCGATGTTGATTTTGACCTGCACCTTTCAAGTTTGTGTTGCCTAGGCTATGGAATTTAGTTAATTTAGACCTACTGTTGAGTTTTCCGAAATAAGCTACACAACCAAACATTTACATCTTGAGAGAGTTCCTTCTAGGTAACTGTTAGCTCACGTCAGGGTTTCCGTGGTCCGGTAATTAAAAAAATGAAATGTCCGACAAAATTAAATCTCACCGGTCAAATTGTCCGATTGAAATTGGCTAATAATCCCGTCCCCTAACGCAATCTGAATTTGAGAATAAACCTTAATATGTAAGCCTATATTATACGTCCTCTGGCTATGTTTTTAAATGAACAGGCTCTACCGTTTGAAAAGTAAGCTATTAAACAACACGCATAGCCTGCTGCATTTCAAATAGGAAGCGCACGCTTAAAACGTCCATGTTAAACATCGAACAAATGAGTAAGGGGTTAAAACATGGCCAGGCCCAGGCAGAGCCTTAAACGTTTTTTTCAGAGGCCAGACGCGATGGATGTTGATGAATTGGTAACGTCTGAAGCCTCAGATGTCCGGTCAACTCCACCACCACCAGATAAAAAGCAGAAGTGTCGGGCGTATCTGTGTACACTGGACATGTAAAGTGTTCTTTACCCAAAGCATACAGTAGGCCTATGCGTTCTCTGTCTATGATCTGCAGGGTTAGGGCCTCCTGGACGAGGCGATTACTGGTCCGTGGATAATTTCCGGCACAATTAAACGGTATCATTGAACCGCGGCCGAAAGAAAAAAAAACTAAACATTTCCCAGAATAGGAAACATTTCTTAATTTATTGTTATCAAATAAAGAGGCATAGCATTAGAGGGTAGTGGTGTGAGCGCTCATTCTTGTGTGTGAGCATCTGTGTAAGTTAAACAGTCACCACTGGAGATAACGTGGGTAGCAGCAACAAACAACGTAGCCTTTTTAAAACAACGAACGAAGCGGACTCTTGCTGTTGTTACGACCCCCTGTGCCCCCTTCAGGTCCTGGTCTGTCAGTGCACGGTCAGGCCTTGGCCTGGTTAGGCTAATTACATTATTAGATGCACCTGTATTGGGTGGGGCTATAAAAGGGGTTCTGTATCTCTCTCGATGGGCACTTTTTCCTCCTTTCTTGCAGGCACTTTGATAGTCCTCTACACTAGCACGTTAGTCTTTCTCTCCTCTTTATTTCTCTTTTCCCCCTTTGCCTTTCACTTACTCATCTTACATGCTGATAGCCTACTGCCATTTACATTCACGCATACACGCACTCTTCAACATTCATCTCCCTAGACACTTTAGTTTGTTAATGTTGCGATCAATGTTAATAAATAGTTAAATTGAAAATTGTTGTTGTCTCCCTTTATGTTGCGGTCTGTTCACGAGCTGGCCGTAACACTGTCCATAAAAAAGATACTGGCTAGATCTTGTTAGGCATGTTTAAGTTGGGCTAATGAACATGTTGCATTCTATACAGCCTGATTATGTCATTCTTTAAGCTACATAGTCTGTCTCCAGTTTTCCTAAATTTGACTAATTAAGAAGGGATAATAGGATATTTGACCGGCATATCATCAAAATGTCCGGAAAACGAAACCTCGGCACCATTTTTTTTGTAGCGGAAACTCTAGCTCACGTGTTATGTCTATCATTAATGTAGTGATGATTTCAACAAAATCATAGAAATTAACATTGCAAGACACTTATCTCTTCTATGATCCTATAAATATTTTCTTTGACTTGTTAGTTTTTTGAACATTTATTTTATCAAATGACATAGAAAACATAATGAATTGCATCCATATATCCTTGGATGATGCGTGACTATTTTCCTCCTAGCCAGCCTAAAACCATGAGAATGAAAGCTACTTTGACGTTCCTCTTAAAGTGACAGGCACTCAATTAGACCTACACACCACCACTGTAATAACATTGACACTGATGTGAATGATCACAGTATTCAATTTTACTGATGTCGTCAAGGTGGTGGAGGCCCCAAATAAAACCAATACTGTCATTCCTGGTCCATGCTCTGACAACAGCTCAGATACGGAATGTATATGGAGAGCAATAAAAAGGGGACCTTGAAATTGTGACGTTAAAGGTGCCGCGATGAAAAATTTGGGTGCACCTAAATTTTGTGCTGGTGCACCTAAATAAAAAAGTTAGGCGCACCAGTGCAACCAATGCAACAAGTTAGTCTGGAGCCCTGTGTAAGGATGTTTAGTTTGGTTTAGTACTGTAATGGTGTTTAGTTTAGTGTTGTAAGGGTGTTTGCACACCTGGTTTGTTTGGAGCAGTTGAATCAAACAATGGAGCGTTTTCCCCCAAAGATCGGTTCAAAGGTGGGTATATGTTAAAGCAGCAATCGCACTCAAAACAAAAGGACCGAGACCACTTGGGGGAGATGGTCTTGGCTCGTGTACAATTGAACACTAGAGCGGTTCGATTACAGTGAGAAAGCGATCGGGCCGGCGTAGCGGGACGACTCGTTAGTGTTAACTTTTTGTACACATTGTAACATGACGCATATTTTTTCCACTAAAACCAGCCTGGTATCTTATTTGTTGAGCTTTTCCTTTAAATGCCCAAATAAATCAGCTTTCCTTTAAATGCCCAAATAAACCAGCTTTCTTTTGTATTCATAAATAAACCTCATCAGTGGGATTGGATGCATTCTGAATAAAAACAGCACAAAAATAGGGTAGACCAGTTTGCTGACGGCTATTGGTTTGGGTGCTAGTGTGCTAACCTGATTTAGCCTGCTAATGTGCTAACCTGATTTAGCCTGCTAATGTGCTAACCTGATTTAGCCTGCTAATGTGCTAAACTAGGCTATTTGATGCTCACACATGGAAGTATGAGCAGTGTTATCCACCACGTTAAACTGCATGAAGTTCTTTAGCATAACGTTAGCCACCACGTTAAACTGCATAAAGTTCTTTAGCATAACATTAGCCACCACGTTAAACTGCATAAAGTTCTTTAGCATAATGTTAGCCTAAGCAGCTAGTGCTGTCAAAATGACAAATTGAGAACTAACCTGGAGCTCTGAAGAAGTAAAGCGACTTCGGAATAACAGACTTCAGCTGTCAATTGTGACCAATCAGAGAACAATTTATTCATGCGTGGGTTTGTTTGTAGAGATAAGTTTAATCTCACGTGGGTTTGTTTACATCATCGGTTCCGCTCTAAATGCTGCCATGTGAACCCAAAACATAAAAGTTGTATCGGTTTAGCCCGTGATTCGGAACTAAATATGTATAAAAGCGGCCAAAGATAAACTACACTCAGATCATTGAGGACAGTGTACTGTTGAGGCCAACTCCTTCACTTCCCACAAACCATCAGTTTCATTGTTCAAATGACTCACCCACTAACGACATCTACGCCTCTCTAACGGCAATAACCCTTCTCTAACGTCAATAACCCTTCTCTAACGTCGATAACCCTTCTCTAACCACTACTAACCCTTCTCTAACCACTATTATTCATTTTTAACGACCACCACCCATCTATAGGATTGCCCTCTGTATGGCTTAAGTGAACTTGGGCAGCTTAACCAGCCTCAGCAGCAGAGCTTGTGTGAACCCCAGCTCCTTATCAGTAGGCCCGCTTGTTTATCAGTAGACTGGCTTGTTTGGAGCATGCTGTTCAGTTAGCCTCATTTACACACTGGCCCTCTACTAATCGGGAGATCCCATGCTGAATGAGGATGGTGCTACTTGTGTGTGTCTTTGGGGGGCGACAGGAGATGATTTCTGATCCATCGTGTGCACACACACACACACACATACATACATACATACATGCCACACACACACACAGACACACACACACACAGTCATAGAGATTATGATTATGATCTACCATGGGGCACTGGTTTGTCTTTTTCTCTCACAGACATTCAGAGGAACACACACACACACACACACAGAAATCTGTATACACTCCTCTGCCATGTGCAAGCTGTGTGGCTGCTGTGTGGCTCTTCCGTTAGATGTTTCTAACTCTGTGAGAGAGCCACGGTGGAGCCTGCAGCTCATTTCCTGTGAGGCTTGTGTGTGTGTGTGTGTGCGCGAGTGTGTGTGTATGTGTGTGTGTGTGCATGGGTGTGTGTGGTGTGTGTGTGCGCGAGTGTGTGTGTATGTGTGTGTGTGTGCATGGGTGTGTGTGGTGTGTGCATGGGTGTGTGTGTGTGTGCGTGCTTGTTTGTGTGCGTGCTTGTGTGTGTGTGTGTGCATGGGTGTGTGTGTGTGTGTGTACGTGTGTACGTGCTTGTGTGTGTACATGAGTGTGTGTGTGTGTGCGTGCTTGTGTGTGTGCGTGTGGGCGTGCGTGCGTGTGTGTGTGGTGGGGACAGGCAGACTGACTGACTCAGAGGGGGAGGGGGGGCTCCCCTACATGCACAGAGTGCACCTGGAGCTGCAGCAGCAGTAGGGGCAGGACCCCGCCCTCTTCCTGAGCCTGCTCTCTGGAGTGATGTAGCACAGAGAGGCCTCTAGAGGGCACTCTTGCTCCTACTGGAAATCCCACCGTTTTGGCACAGTTTGGATACACAGTGACCCCTTGTGGCGAGATCAGTGAAGTGCAGTGCCATGTTGTTAAATGAGACTCCGACCACATGCTCAGAAAAGTGTAATTTCATATGACTTCATCAAATAGTGTCACATATTCCTTGTCAACTGAAATAAGACTAAATGTTGGCAGTATTGTACCCTCCATCACCAATGTACTGTAGTTGTATTTAGATTAGATTAAATTCAACCTTCCCTCCTGTGTGTTGAGTATACTTCCTTCCCTGTGTGTTGAGTAGTGTGCTGAGTATACTTCCCTCGTGTGTTGAGTAGTGTGCTGAGTATACTTCCCTGCCTGTGTGTTGAAAATACTTCCCTCATGTGTGTTGAGTAGTGTGCTGAGTATACTTCCCTCCCTGTGTGTTGAGTATACTTCCCTCCCTGTGTGTTGAGAATACTTCCCTCCCTGTGTGTTGATGAGTATACTTCCCTCCTGTGTGTTGAGTATACTTCCCTGCTGTGTGTTGAGTATACTTCCCTCCCTGTGTGTTGAGTAGTGGGCTGAGTATACTTCCCTCCCTGTGTGTTGAGTATACTTCCCTCCTTTGTGTTGAGTATACTTCCCTCCTGTGTGTTGAGTATAGTTCCCTGCTGTGTGTTGAGTATACTTCCCTCCCTGTGTGTTGAGTATACTTCCCTCCTGTGAGTTGAGTATACTTCCATCCCTGTGTGCTGAGTATACTTCCCTCCTTTGTGTTGAGTATACTTCCCTCCTGTGTGTTGAGTATAGTTCCCTGCTGTGTGTTGAGTATACTTCCCCCCCTGTGTGTTGAGTATACTTCCCTGCTGTGTGTTGAGTATACTTCCCTCCTGTGTGTCCTGTGTGTTGAGTATACTTCCCTGCTGTGTGTTGAGTATACTTCCCTGCTGTGTGTCCTGTATGTTGAGTATACTTCCCTGCTGTGTGTTGAGTATACTTCCCTCCTGTGTGTTGAGTATACTTCCCTGCTGTGTGTTGAGTATACTTCCCTGCTGTGTGTCCTGTATGTTGAGTATACTTCCCTGCTGTGTGTTGAGTATACTTCCCTCCTGTGTGTTGAGTATACTTCCCTGCTGTGTGTTGAGTATAGTGTGTTGAGTATACTGCCCTCCTGTGTGTTGAGTATACTTCCCTGCTGTGTGTTGCAGTAAGAACGTGGGAAGCCGCAAGCGTAAGCTGCCCTCCTCCTGCTACTCGCTGATGGCCACCAAGAGGGCGGCGTCAGAGAGCGACCCCATCAGCCCCCTGAGCCTGCCCGGCGAGGAGCCGCCCGTCGCCCTGGAGACGGGCATCGACAGCCACACCTTCGAGAGCATCAGCGAAGACGACTCGTCACTCTCCCACCTCAAGTCGTCCATCACCAGCTACTTTGGCGCAGCCGGCCGCCTCACCTGTGGGGAGAAGTACCAGGTGCTGGCCCGGCGCATCACACCTGAGGGAAAGGTGCAGTACCTGGTGGAGTGGGAGGGCACCACACCCTACTGAACTGGCATGTCGTTTCACACCCCCACCCTCCCCATTAACACCTAGAGTAGCAGTTCCGAACCCCAGACCTAAACTGGCATGTCGTTTCACACCCCCACCCTCCCCATTAACACCCATTTGACCAAATGATTATTGTTAGTAGTATTTGTCTGAAGCAGCACTTAGCAGACTGAACTGAGGGAAGGCAACAATGTGTATAAGCTATTACCAGACAGTCATTTCACAGTAAGCCATTGACAAAGCATGACCCCCCCCCCCCCCCCACATACACACACCAGTACTGTGTGAATCAAACAATTCTGTTCTGTACAACAGTGACTCAGCACTGACCGGTTTGTTTAGAAGGTAAGCAATAATCAAACAGAACAACAGAACAGATCAACAACAGACGCATCCACTGGACAGCAACTGATCACATATGACTGATCACAAGTCAGATTGGGGCCACCGCCATTTCAGGATCAGCTGCGTGTCTGCAGTAAGAGTCAAATGTCAATAGAAGAGTCTAGTGTGACCACATCCTGTTTCCCCTCTGCGCAGAAGCTACGCGTTCTGTTCTGTTCTGACGGACGTGTCTGACCTGTGCTATCTTCTCTTTCTGTAGTACATTGCGCACCTGACTGACGTAGCCGACCTGTGCTATCTTCTCTTTCTGTAGTACATTGCGCACCTGACGGACGTATCTGACCTGTGCTATCTTCTCTTTCTGTAGTACACTGTATACCGCACACCACATATGTCAGGATCTATTTTTACAAACAACAGTATTCACCATATTAGGCATATTTTGCTTAATCTTTTCTCTTTTATTTACAAAACAAGAATACAAATCTGTAAACCTGTCTTTTGGCTCTCGGTCCGTAAGACATATTTAGTGGTTAGGAACAGAGACCAGCCTTCTGGGGGGCAGGTTTGACCCGAGGCAGTTGCACGGCACACATGTGTCTGTAGATAGTTCTGCAAGAGTTCTGTTTTCCTGACGTGTCCTTCATGTGCTCTGTAGTATCTGCTCCTTGATGGCCGCATGGGAGAATGTAATGACCAAAGCAATGCAAACCTCTACTAAAACCTTCTCTGTGACAGTGTTTCTAGTATTCACCTTTTCTGTATTTTCCAAGTGGTATTGGATTGTTGAGACAGTTCACTACTCAAAATGCCAGATGGAAGTTGACTGCTTGTATTTTAGCATATGAATAACAGTTAAGATCTTTTCTTATCTTCTATTTTAGCATATGAATAACAGTTAAGATCTTTTCTTATCTTCTTTTAGCAGTTGCAATAGAAGTGAGTCCATAACTGTAATCTTTGTTTCTGCCATATCCAAAGATTTTTTTTCCCTTTTTTTAAATCTGTTAGGTTTTCTTGGTATATCTTCAAAAGACATATCGCTGTCATGATATTGGGTCTCTGCTAACTGGTAGTCTAAAGCTAGTGAACTTTTAAAAATGCTGAACATTTGAGATTCTTCAGACTCATGCCGAATAGAGTTTGATTGGAGTTTGATTATTCTTATATATATACGTATGTATATAAAATTGGATATAATATTACCCCTGATGTGTCATTGCACTATTAACAGAAGCCTTCAACTATGCAATATGTTTTGGTAATAAATAGAAATATCCGTGATTACCAAATATATTAATATGAAAATATGAATAGTTTTGTGCTGAGAAAGAGAAAGCATCCTAAAAGCCACTTCCTTTCAGCTTAATGTTTATTGTTTTGTTTTGTAAAATGTAACCATTTTCCTTATTTCGTCTGCCCTTCTATCAAAACAATGGGACAATACACGTTATCTAAATCTAACCTCATGCTGCAGATGTAAACAAATATGTCATACAAATAAATACACACCTGTGTAGTTGAATAAATACACACCTGTGTAGTCGTTATGTTGTTGTACTCTGCTTGTAGTGTCATGTTAGTACTAAGAGACACAGCTTAAAAATGTTACCAGTGATGTTAAGAGTATTTAATATTAAAATAAATGTTTAACATCATGAGTTTGATGTATTCATTTGTCCATTAATTGTTTTGCTCGGTCTCTGTCTTTCATGAAACTGTATGAACCAAGTTATTTTATAAGACCGCATTAACAAGACCAGAATATGCCCAACTATCCACAACAATATGATGGAATAATAAATGAGCTATCAACAGCCAATCACACGTGAGCCCTGAGCTATCAACAGCCAATCACACATGAGCCGTGAGCTATCAACAGCCAATCACACGTGAGCTGTGAGCTATCAACAGCCAATCCCACACGTGAGCCGTGAGCTATCAACAGCCAATCACACACGTGAGCTATCAACAGCCAATCACACGTGAACCTTGAGCTATCAACAGCCAATCAAGCAGGAGGACATGGAAAGCTTAATTCCTTTGAATGCTTGTAGGTTGGCAGTTCAAATCATAATAATAGGCCCTTGTAGGATTATGAATGCTGTTTTTTTTTGTCATGAAAAACTGCTAAGGCCCTGTGCAAACCAAAGATTCAGAATAATACGCTCTAAAATCTTTGGTTTAAAGATTAACAACATTATTAATGGATCAGTGAAGATATGCACTTTCTTAAAATTATTACTCTAAATGCACTACAACAACATTTACGGCCATTTCTGTCAAGATCACATTTCAAAACAACTGAGTGATGACCTTATTCTTTTGAGAGGTGGCTCAGGTTCAATTTGTAATAGGATTAATACAAAATATTTTTTAGACCTCATCTGCCTCAAATATGTGTAAATGATTAGCCTGGGTGCTAGTAAATTATATTATTTTTTTTCCCTTTTATGATGTCATCACTCAGTTATGTTTTAGTATCTTCCTTGATTTATCTACACATTAATTAACAATGTTTTAACCTGTAATCTCAGCATTCCTGGACAAGAGCTATGCATGAATGTGATCAGTAGCGTGAGGTGTTCAGGGTCCGCTTGGAATGGACAAATGGAGGCTACCTCGTGTGTGTGAATCCGCTATCTGCTGGATTTTAGGTATATTTTTGTTCTGGGACATGATTTGAGGTTTGGCAGCATGTGTTCAGGATTTTTAGGCGTCTACTGCACATTATTTCATTTCTTTGTTTTCATTTTAAATCCCCCATGTCAGCTCAGAAAGACGTATTACTTTTACATAGTTCCCCTCTTCCAACTACAGCCTACTTGAATTAAACTGGTCGCTTATCTATAAATAAATGAAGTTGTCAATTTATTTTTTCACATTAACCTCCAAACTCCTTATTTTTAAATAAGACAATTCAGTAAAATCTGATTGAATTAATTAAGTAGGCCTACAGAATACATGTAGCCTAATTGATGCATTCAAGTTCCGAGATGCCTTCCCCGGGCAGCTTAGCTGTTAATTTGATTAAGGTGTTAATGACGTGAGCTCGAGTCCTGTGGCATGCGCAGTCCATTGACCCAAACATCGTTTATGTGACCGGCTGGAGTAGCCCAGTCCAGCGCGGCACACACCCCTGTCATCGGATCTGCATTTGGATTCGCTGCTACAAGAGCATACAGTAAACCTGTCAAAGCCACTGTCTAGTGAAATCTTTCCCGATCACTATGTGATGGATTTAAAACGTGGGATTTGCGCACTGTAGGCTACGTCTGATCCCAGCCCACGTGTTGGGGAGACGTTGAGTGAGTGAAGTGTCAGCTTTGACAAGTTGCCCACACAAGGATATGGAGAATCTACTGCCCTACCTGTCAAAAAGCCATCACCAGGGATGGATGAGGGTCATTGGTAAGCAGATTCAGCGCCTTTCAAGTTCCCACTCAACAATCTATAGGCTATTTAAAGCAACGCCAAGATTATCTGGTTCACGTTAATGTCTACTCATGATTTACCTCAGTTTTTTTGTTGCATACATGTAAATTATTTAGTATAAAATAACAGAATATACATTAGCTGTTTAGTTGAGCAATTGATCTTTGAACATTAACTATGTGAGTGACATTGGTGTGATCAGATTTTCTGTGGTCGATTTGATACATTAGCTTACATCTAGCACATTTTTGAGAAGTCTGTATTTTCCTTAAAACATTAAAAAGTATTTGATATGGTTGTGATTACACTATTTGGGCATCTTGGTTTAATCTTACATTCTGTTGTGTTGTGATGTGAAGTGAAAGGATTCAAGCCACTTAGGTGCTAACGTTAAATCAATCGTAACCTAGTTGGCAGGTAAAGCACATTACTTTATCGTACACCACGGCCTAGCCTACTAACGTTAATGTTAACAGTGGCTAAAATTAGCATAATGTTAGTGAACAATAAGTTATGCGGTCAAGATGAAAGCTTGTTTAAGCTAATTAAGAAAGTGATTAATTAATAGTCACGTGCATTGCCCGACCATAGGTTATTTCACGTTTGTAGACATTAATTTGCGCAAATGTCATTTAAGAAATCACATGTTCCCTAAGCATGCGGCACGTAACGTTAACGGTCGGCAGCTGTGGGAGAGGGAAAAGTTGGACAGGCATGATGAATATGGCCTGTGTGTGCTGGCGCGGTATGAGTGACGTTTGTCTGATTAAATGATCCTCTTGATTAAATTAGTCCGGTTCCGTGCTTCATGCCACAGAGAGGATGTTGTATATTGTGCCTGGCCTTGCCCAAAGTTAGGTAAGTCAACCCTGGGACATTGGTGAGGTTGGCAAGGCTTGTCTGCATTCTGAATCATTCTGCCAGTATTGTCCATTGGTAGGCAAAGCCCTGTTGAACATTGGCAAATCAAAACGTATCTGGATCATGCCCATAATAATGCATATAGATAGGTAGTGTTAGTTCAGAATGCCACTGTCAGGAATGTTGTGGTAAAATAAGAGGTGGGTGAACTATGAATTCTGTGATCACGGTGAGGTGGACTGCGCCATGCGGTATCAGATTTTTAAAAAAGGAATTCAGAACATGTTTGATGATGGTGGAGGTTATTGTCCAATGTTTATAACAATACCAGTGGTATTAAATGGTTTCTAGAGTGTTGATGAGTGTACATAGTGTGTTGCATGTTAAAAGTTGCAATACAGAAGGTGAATAAACTCTTTTGAGAGGTGGCTAAACTATAATAAGAGGTGTATAAACTCTATTTCTGAAATTTCAGAGGTGGGTAAACTGCGTTTACTTGCGTTTAGCCTCCACTACATCCCTGGTCACTGTTGACACACCATATGTGAACTGCCAGTGGCATATATTTGCAAATGTGTGTGTGTGTGTGTGTGTGTGTGTGTGTGTATGTGTGTGTGTTCCACAGACATGAAGAGCTCGTCAGTCCACTGGATTTCATGTGGTCAGCCCTTCAATGAGCCAATCACATGGAAGCTGAAGTTCTGCATCGCCACAGCCTTCCAACTGGTCATGCTGGACCAAGATGAGGTACACACACACACACACACACACACACACACACACTGGGATACCCTCTGCAGCTAAAAGCCCAAGGAACCCTAGGGTTTTGTGAATACTACATTTAATTTCTGCTAAATGCCAGAGACCCTTGTAATGTCTGTACTGTAGCTTTGCTCCACTTGACATGCCCAGAACTTTTTCCTAATTATCTCAACCCCCAGATGGGGTTCCCACATTCAACACTAGGGAGCAGCAGAGGGCAAGATGTGTGTGTGTGTGTGTGTGTGGAAGACCCTGGAGCCTCAGTGAGAGTTTAGAGCGACAGTTTTTACAGTTTACAGTTTACAATGGCAATAAAGTCTGAGTATGGCATCATAGGCGTTATCACACTATCTGGAAAAGAGACTTCCAGAGCAGATGCCCATGCTGCATTCAGTTTAGAACTTGCACAATGGACTCTGACTAACAACATATGTAGAGATTTGCGCAAAAAAAACCTTTCCTCCGTGGGTTCATGTCTTTAAATGCCATGAATGCCATATATGCCACTGGCAGTTCATGGGTTGCTAGGTTACGGGGACGCTGGCGAGACACGCCGCTCCGTCTGGCATCATGTTTTTGTTTTTTTTAATGTAATGTTCGTAATTTTATGTAATTTTATGTAATGTCATGTTTATTTTTTGTATTGGTTTGTCTAGTTAAATGTTTTCCCTATTTATTTACGCTATTTTTTTATTTTTCGTGTTATTCTTAGTCCTTTTTACTCCTAAGTCAGCTGATGTCGTTGACATTTGTCCATTGGGAGCTTGCTATGGCTAGCTTTTGCCCTAGCTGGGTATCGGACATCCTTCCATCTATCCGTGAGCGGTGCAGCACTTCACTGTCTGGTCGAGGGGATCTCTCGGAACAGCTGGACCGAGGCTACTCTGTGAAAGATCTGCCATGGCCGCCGAGCTGTTGCTGACCTGCGAGCTGCCATGCCGACTGCAGACTAACTGGGCCTCTGACATCCTTCCATCCATCCGTGAACAGTGCACTTCACTGTCTGGTCGAGGGGATCTCTCGGGACAGCTGGACCTAGGCTCTACTCTGCGAGAGATCTGCCGTGGCCGCCGAGCTGCCTTGCCAACTGCAGACTAACGTTAACGGTGAAGAGCTGCATTCTCACGGAGCAACAAACGGTCGCTGTTAAGTCCACCGAATTGCGGATCTACACGATCGCTCAGTACTTTGGACTGTGCTTCCATCATCTCCAGACTGTAGTCTAGCAGGCCTAGCTTCTAACGTTAACGTTAGAAGCCAGACTGCCAGTGAATTCACCGGGTTGGTCAGTTGCTAAAGAACTTTGTTGGCATTGCATCGGTTGTGAAGACACAGCTCTGTGCGCAGTTTTCACGGATCATCATTGCCCTTGGACATTTTCAGCTGGTTTGGAAATTGGACTAATTTTAACATCACTTTTTCCCCTTTTAAAATATTTTCTTTTTTTTATTTGTTTATTTATTTTTGTTGTTGTCTGTCTTGTATGTCTTGGTGTCACGGGTACGCTGGCGACTACGCCGCTCCGTCCAGCATATTTTGTCTTGTTATGTGTCTTGTTTGTGGAGCGCTTTGGATTGCACTATGTGCATGTTAAATGCGCTTTAAAAATAAATCTGACTTGACTTGACTTGACTTAAAGTAGGCTAACGGCAGTGAAGTGTTTACTGAACCTGCTGTGACATCAGCAAACTGCCTCCTCATCAGCTCCCTGAATCTGCATGTTTAGAGTAAAGACGACAGGACAGGACAGACCTGCTGAGTAAAGACAACAGGACAGGACAGACCTGCTGAGTAAAGACAACAGGACAGGACTGCTGAGTGAAGACGACAGGACAGGACAGACCTGCTGAGTAAAGACAACAGGACAGACCTGCTGAGTAAAGACAACAGGACAGGACAGACCTGCTGAGTAAAGACAACAGGACAGGACTGCTGAGTGAAGACGACAGGACAGGACAGGACAGACCTGCTGAGTAAAGACAACAGGACAGACCTGCTGAGTAAAGACAACAGGACAGGACTGCTGAGTGAAGACGACAGGACAGGACAGGCCTGCTGAGTAAAGGCCATGTTTTTTTCAGAATCAGTTCTATAAACAGACAAAAGGGCGATTGATGTCTGCACCAAACTACTCAAACCTTTGTTTACTCCAGATTCTGTATTTAGAAAAGACAACATGGTGGGGCAGGTACATAGATGATATTTTTCTTACATGGTTGGGTTCAGAGACAGAGTTTCTATAGTTTCTTTCATATTGAGGTAACACTAGCAGCAAACTGAAGCTAAGTCTAGAGTTTTCCTTAACAGTTCCACTCCCTCAATCTTAATCTTAAAATCTCTTAGGACCACACTGGTCTACACACCTCCATCTTTAGAAAACCTACTGACCGTAACACCACACTGAGGGCAGATAGTTTCCGTCCACCTTGGTTACAGTAATAGAGACCATACCCTGCGCACTCAGATGCAGAAACTCAAACATTTGTGACCCAGAAGAGGTTTTGTATCTGTGACCCAGAAGAGGTTTTTGAAAGACATGCTTGAGACATGTGTCAACACTCACACAAGATGATAGAACATTCACACAAGATGATAGAACATTCACACAAGATGATAGAACATTCACACAAGATGATAGACCCTTTCAGTCTGTTCGTAGAACATTCACACAAGATGATAGAACATAAACACAAGATGATAGAACATAAACACAAGATGGTAGAATGTAAACACAAGATGATAGACCCTTTCAGTGTGTTCCTAGAAGATATCTGGTTAAAATGTTGAAAACCAACACTGATATTTAGTAGAAGAAATTGTAAACAACTTGTATATATCGAGCGTTAGCCTAAACATATCCATCACTCACCTGCACACCCTCCTGTTCTCTCCCCTACCCACTCACCTGCACACCCTCCTGTTCTCTCCCCTACCCACTCACCTGCACACCCTCCTGTTCTCTCCCCTACCCACTCACCTGCACACCCTCCTGTTCTCTCCCCTACCCACTCACCTGCACACCCTCCTGTTCTCTCCCCTACTCACTCACCTGTCCTCTCACCTGTCCACCAGTGGCGGCCGGTGGTTAAAAAAATAACGGAGGAAGAAATGTCCGCTTGATTGGTGTTAGTGGCAAATGTGAGGTTGTGATGGTGTTGGTGGCATATGTGAACGAGTATGTAGTAGGCCGCCTACCCAGACACATTTATAGCAGCAGTATGTACATGTAGCATTTTAACTGGCAATGTTGTGCAATAAATGCTGTTCTGACATTCTTAGGGGGGGGGGGAGGTCTGACCTAAGGAGCTAGGCTAGCATGCAGCAGCCAGAAAAGTTGTGGGTTCAATTCTTGGCTTCCACCATTGTGCATTTGAGCAAGGCACTTAACCCCAAACTCCTCCAGGGACAATAGACTTTGTAATATTATTTAAATATACAAGTCACTTTGGATAATAGTGCTAAATGTAAATAAATGTAAATGTAGGCCTGGGAAGTCAGGGAAGATACTGTATGTAGGTCTAGTTATGAAATACTGTTTTCCAGATGTGCAAAATTATGGAAAGTCTGGAGGTTTTCCTCAATGTAATACATTTGCAAAAAAGTCTATAATACTAAAAATAGACACTTGTTTTATAAAACCATGTAACTATTTACCATTAAAAATAGACCTTAAATGTGGTTATTTGTAACATGCTATTGTTTTTAAAGCCAAATTGCTATAATTTAAAGACAGGTTGTAATAGCTAAGTGGGAATTTATATTCGAAAGGCAAATGTTATTGAAGACGTCATTAAAGGAATGCATCATGGTCTGAAACATTCATTAACAATGTAACCATCCAAAGATACAGTTAGAACGGTGAAAACAAGAACATATTAACAACAAGAACACTATTTAACAATTGCAGGGCTTTGAACCGATTTTTTTTTCCAATCGGTTCGTTCCGAACAGAAACGGAATTATAATGTTTCCGGTTATGAGTTCCGCCAATAAATTGACGTTCCCGAACCGGTTAGAACAAAAAAATACTGTTCCCGGAACGGTTAATTTCGTTCCTGTCAGCTGTTTAATGCTATAGAATTATGTCACATCTTTCTCATCCAGCTTAAACCAAATGTAATAATATTACAACCATTATTAAATAATAATAATTATATTATTAATAATAATAATAATTAAATAGGCCTACAATTATTTCAAATGTGTAGTTTATTGTTAAAAGAGAAAATTTCCACACAAACGTAATGACATTATTAAGACACGTGGTTATGCCACTCGGGCAACAACAAATTCCCACTGTCGGGGGAAAGGCCATCCAGTAGGCCTACTCATACCGTAACAAGTCTTTGTTTTGTCTTGCTTAGGCCTACTTGCAATAAGGCCTGTTTCATCAGGTTGGGCCTATTGTTTATCAACAAACATAGCCTACTAATTATAGCCTACTAAATGTTCGCTAGTCCATCATTAACGTGGAGTCGACAAATATAGCTAGCAGCTATTGATATTGTGTTTGGAATGAGCGTTTTAATTAACGATGGATCGTAGCCTAATTTACCTCTTATTTAAGATGTGGAGTGGAGACTTTGTAATCCACCGTTCTCTCTCCATTCAGTCAGCGAATGTCTGATGTGATGTCACACAGGAAGTGAACCTCAGCCGTCATGGTAACGTGCGCAGGAAAATAATTACTATTTTATTTTAGTTAATTAGGCAATGAAAACTTTGAGGAACGAAATAAAACCGGTATTAACCGGTTACCATTATTTTTAAATAAGTGTTCCTGTTCCAGAACATAAAAAATAACTAGACTGCATTTCCGCCGGGAACTGCGAAAGTGTGCTTGCCCTGGTCCGGTCACCAACGTGAGCAGACAGTGACATACGCTATGCTGAACCTGGCTTGATCCAAGCATTCTAACAGTGCCTTTCAGTGTTGGAGCAGTGGCAATACCTCAAAAGCTCTATTCAACTATTGCCTTGCCTATGTGGTTTGTTGGATTTTACCTGTGGCCTGCCTTCGAATTTAGCTTCTATGACTAAAATCAAATCAATAAAATAAAACAACAGTAGTGATTGGCTGCAAAAATAAATAATGTCACGCGTCTTGCACCTCTCAAACTGGGCTATCAGGTAACCTAGAGAAAATTTTGAAATTATGAAATATGACTAAGGCATTAAAATGCTGCTTGTTTGTCAGGATACTTTTTCACTGATTTATTTTAAAAATATGAGCTATGAGTGTGAATGTTATATATTCCATCCCCTAATTCTGTTTTACTGGTTTATTTGACAAATAATCTATATGGATTTGCTCTATAAAGACCTTATGTCTGTTTGGGATTGTTTTGAGAGCCTATTGATGTATCTCAGAATAAAGGAATGTCCACAACATTAGTGATGTTTTGTGTGTGTGTGTGAATGTATTTTACTTAACTCATTGAATGTAGCTGGATACTGATGAACGCATGTCTCTAATAGCCACAATAGGAATAGGCCACCGTATTTTGTGTGGACCATAACGACCTAGTGGATCATGAAAATGTGCCAAAATTCACATTCCTTGCTTGTTGTTGGTACATTAATCCCATTCAGATTGCCACTTATCTGAGATGTAAGAGTTCAGTATAGTTTTAAGGTCTGGGGCAGGGATTTGACATTCTGTGACTTCTTCATTGAGGGCTTGCTTAGCAGCACTGTCCGCTTTCTCATTTCCCCTCAGACCAACATGGCCTGGGACCCAGCAAAAAACTTCTGGTTCTTTAGACGTTCTAGGTGATCAAGCTCAGCTTTGGTTGTACTTTTTGCGTGACATTAAAGCCTACTGGAAAGATTTTTAATTGCAATTTACTGTAATTGAATGCAATTTACTTTTACAATTAAATAAAATTAATGTATCCCTCTCACCCATAGTTTTCTATTTATTTACAAATGTACATAGACCTACTGTAATTACATTTATACATAGTTATTCTACTGATCTTTATACTATTCATCCTGCACATAGACTTATTCTTACTACTCTTATAATGTTGTTTCTGCACTACAATGACACTGTTTCCACACTGCACATAGCTGTATGTTATGTACATATCTGTTATATATTTGTCATATTGAATATCCATATTTATTCTGTTTTATTATATTCTGTTAATACACTGCATATATCTATCTTATTATTTCTACTATTATAATATTACTGCTACATCTACATACAGTACATTATTCTACTTATTGTATGAGAACTGCTAATACACTGGACATATTTATATTTAATTCATATTACTCTAAACCACCTTCTGTAAATCAACTGTATACTACTGTCTACATTGCACTATATTTCTTGACCTGTCTCTGTATATTTCATCACCTTTCTATACTTTGCATCACATTGTATGCATACTGTAGCTACATGAATCACAGCTAAGATCCTTGGTTGCTATGAAGGCCAGTCGTTCTAAATGGATGGTTGCTATGGCCAAAGGCCAGTTATCTCTGCCGTTGTCAAGCGGGCATAGTGCTATCCTAACTTTATCTTATTTTAAACATCTCCATTTTACTTAGCCTACTTCCATACAGTGACTCCTATTAAGAAGTTGCCACTTCATTCGCGCTTACCGTGATTCACGCAGCAACATTATTAAATTAATCTGTCACCATATGCCTATGCCAACGTTTGCAAAGAGGAGAATCTTTTAATTTGATTCACAATGAAACGTTACATTTAATGTATGTAAACAATGAGTAGGCTAGTTTTGGTTGTTGTTGGTGGTGTTACTGCATCCCTTAGTTATGCCTACAATGCAAAATTGTTCCCTCGTGATTGTTAGACGCATTTCAAAACATCGCGACGTGAAATGCCACCACAAAACATTGTTTGTGAATCGGTCTTATTAGGAGCCCTCGCTTAAGCTGTCACAGACTCAGGCGCTACTTTTAGGGCTAAAATGCTTCCTGAATTACTCTTAGTAAAAAAAAATAGGAGTCCTAAAGTTACGAGTACAAGCATCTCATATCAAATGACCATGGCATTGCTAAGCAACATAAATCTCATAACGTTACAGCAACATCTTCTCCCTATGACCTAGCTAGCTAGCTTCTAGCCACACAAGAAATGAATGAAATCTCCGCTTAGCATTCTAATAATAGAAGGGGCACATTTATGTGGACCACTACAACATGACTCATTATGTCTGTAACGTTAACTGTATAAAACACTTACTTTCATAAAGGAAGCACACCATCCAGCACATACACATGGAAACCGATATTTTAGGTACTACTTGGCCACGAACTCAAAACGTGTCTCTCTGAAGCTCTGTTCTAGCGTTGCTAAGCAACATCAAATAAACGAATAGACAGTCTTCCAGTATTAAATGTGTACGTGTGATTACGAATGGATGTGTGTGGTTTGCAATTAGAAACAAGAAATAACATTTCCAATAATTTCCCATTATAAATTACATAATATTTGCACCTTCCTTACTTGTGAAGCTCACATAATTCTAATGATCTCACCCTATGTAGATGTGAAATGTAATACAAGGTTGCCACCTACCGTTCAGTAGGCTATTTACATTAACGTGACATTCCTGCTTATTCTTTCGTCAACTCCATGCTTTTAGGAAAACAATCTTTTTATCATAGTTCCCTCTTCAATGAGCGATTACCAGCTCGTTTTTGTAACAGAGATGGCTGTTTATTGTCCCTAGGTTTACAGAAACACCTATTCATATTAATACGTAGCCTATGGAGTGCTGCCGACCACTGTTCATTACGGCCCAGAATGCCTTGCATGTCTTTA
This sequence comes from Alosa pseudoharengus, assembly GCF_046254945.1. NCBI lineage: Eukaryota > Metazoa > Chordata > Actinopteri > Clupeiformes > Clupeidae > Alosa > Alosa pseudoharengus. Next base: position 3,355,029 of record NW_027468848.1, read on the forward strand.
CAACAAAACAACACAGTAAAACCTAAATGCCCATAAACATATGCATTTGCATACTTGTAACATTTTTAATAATACTCTCCCATCATGATATTTAACAATAAGGAAAAATTTAATTTGAATACCGTCAATGTGAAAACAACTCTATTATGTAAGCTATATATAGCTACTGTTCTCCTTGCTATTTCAGTTCGTAAGTCCATACTATCCCATGGCAGAGCAAGGATTTCATGATTGGGCAAGGTTTCCCAGAGACATTGTGGCTGCCCAGAGACATTGAGCATACTTGGAAGGCATTGTGATAGAAGGTGAATGGTGCAAAGGTGAATGGTGAGAGTTACTGAATACCTGTGGGTGGTTTGCCAAATGATGGAAACTTTTGGAATGTTTTCTTTTTTTTTTTAGCTTATGCACCCTCACATTGGAGTCCCGAGTTCAAATACAAAATTTGGTATCGATATGTGACAGTGTTCCTGAGATATGGACGACTTCCTGTTTCGGAGCTTCGCCGCCGATTTTGTTTGGCTGTGACGGGCAAACGCTTTCGAAAATCAAAAATCCTTCTAGTAACTTTTGTGAGGCTTGGTCCAATGATAATGTACGTCAAGTTTCGTGGCGTTCGGACCAAATTTGTGACCTGTGAAAATTTAGTTTCGCTTTCTATTCAATCCAATATGGCGGACGAACGACACGCCCACTTGACGTCATCTTCTTGAGCAAGTTACACCGGTACTGCCCGGACGTTTTAAAGTTGGAACGGTGTCTCTGTCTCAAAGGGCCTAGGCACAGGAGCTGGAAAAAAATTAGGGAGACGGGAATAATAATAAATATAGCTGCAAGCAGCAATGCGGGGGCCAAGCAGTGCGCTATAGCAGGAATGGCGTTGCCATGGCATGAGCAAGCACTCACAGCAAGTTTGATGGCAATTGGATAAAGAACGGCTGAGAAATAAGCTCATTTACTTTGTTACAGCGCCCCTAGAGGCCAAATTACACCAATGTCCTTGTGCGTTCTTACAATCAGCTCCCATGTCCGTCTACCAAGTTTGGACTTCATACACCAAAGTGTTGCTTTGATGTGAGCTCACATTCTTTATTACAGCACCCCTAGAGGTCAAATGAGACCACTTTCCTTGCATGTCCTCACAATCAGCTAATATGTCCATGTATCAAGTTTGGACTTCATACAACGAAGCGTTGCTGAGATTTGAGCCCACTTCCTGTATTACAGCGCCCCCTATAGAGGCCAAATGATGCCAATTTCCTACTGTGTCCTCACAATCAGATACCAAGTCCCTGTACCAAGTTTGGACTTCATACATCAAAGCGTTGCTGAGATACAAGCTCACTTCCTGTATTGCAGCGCCCCCTGTAGAGGCCAAATGACACCAATTTCCTAGTGCATCCCCACAATCAGGTACCAAGTCTCTATACCAAGTTTGGACTTCGTACATCAAAGCGTTGCTGAGATGCAAGCTCACTTCCTGTATTGCAGCGCCCCCTATAGAGGCCAAATGATGCCAATTTCCTAGTGCGTCCTCACAATCAGATACCAAGTCCCTGTACCAAGTTTGGACTTCATACATGAAAGCGTAGCCGAGATGTTTGCCCACTTCCTGTTAGGCGGCATCGTCGCCATATTTGATTGGCTGTCACGGGCAAACAAAAATGAAATAAAAAAATCTGACTAGTATCGTTTGTGCGGCTCGGTCTGAAGATCATCTCCGCCAAGTTCCCTGAAAATCAAATGAAGTTTGTGACCGCTGAAACTTTCCGTAGAGTTTGGACCAAATCCAATATGGCGGAGGTCCAATATGGCAGAAAGTGACGGGATAGGGGTCGATGAACTCGGGATGGTACAAGGATTCAGACACTACCTCAATTGTGAATATTAGACAAAAGAGGATCACGCGCATAAACGCATGTCCAGCATTAAACTGGTGGTGGCGCTAGTGTGTTCAATGTATATGCATGAAAATTGGTGTGAGTGATTGGGACAGTGTCCTGACTAATGGTCTCGAGTTTTGTTATGTTAACTCAAAGCGTCACCTAGATGTTTGTCCACTTCCTGTTTGGCGGCTTCGTCACCATATTTGATTGGCTGTCACGGGCAAACAAACTTGAAATTGAAAAATCTGCCAAGTATCTTTTGTGCGGCTCGGTCTGATGATCATCTCAGCCAAGTGTCATGAAAATCGGAGGAAATTTACGAACGCTGAACATTTTCGTAGAGTTTGGACTAAATCCAATATGGCGGAGGTCCAGTATGGCGGAAAGTGACGTAGTAGGGGTCATTCAACTCAAGTCACTCCAGTGATTCCAACGGTGCTTGATTTGTGAAAATCGAACACACCGTTCAATTGTTACATGCGTGAATGTTAGTCCAGATTCGACCCATTGGTGGCGCTAGAGTGTTCGGCATAGAGTTCTGTAAATTGGTGAGAGTGATCATGGGACATTCCTGAATCAGGGCGCTAAATTTCATAATAATAATGACTTGCAAATACCTTTCAACCCAGCTTTTAAACTTTCGGCCAAACTTTGACCTGTTGGTGGCGCTAGACGGTTGGGTTTAGAGGTCCGTAAATGAGTGTGAGTGGTCAGTGGAGTGTCCCGAAACTTTCTGCCAAAAATCTGCACTTTTTAGCCAGGCGTTCTATGGGCTGCCATAGACTCCAATGGCAGATGTGTAATAATAATAATAATAGGAAAAGCTAGTAACTCAATGGGTGCCTTCGCAGCTTCGCTGCTTGGCCCCCAACTAGACTGCATTTCCGGCGGGAACTGCGAAAGTGTGCTTGCCCTGGTCCGGTCAGTAACGTGAGCGGACAGTGGCATACGCTATGCTGAACCTGGCTTGATCCAGGCATTGTAACAGTGCCTTTCAATGTTGGAGCAGTGGCAATATCTCAAAAGCTCTAGGAGAGGGCTATTCAACTATTGGCTTGCGGGTTGAATGCGATTTGTTGGATTTTACCTTTGGCGTGCCTTCGAATTTAGCTTCTATGACTGAGATCAAATCAATAAAATAAAATGACAGCAGTGATTGGCTGCAAAAAATAAATAATGTCACGCGTCTTGCGCCTCTCAAACTGGGCTATCAGGTAACCTACAGAGGAATTGAAATGATGAAATATGACCAAGGCATTAAAAAGCTGCTTGTTTGTCAGGATACTTTTTCACTGATTTATTTTAAAAAAATATGAGCTATGAGTGTGAATGTTATATATTCCATCCCACAAATTATGTTTTACTGGTTTATTTGACAAATAATCTATATAGATTTGCTCTATAAAGACCTTATGTCTGTTTGGGATTGTTTTGTGAGCCTGGGGTTGTTTTGAGAGCCTATGTAGCCTATCTCAAAATAAAGGAATACTTCATATTAATCTAAACCACCGTCTGTAAATCAACTGTATACTACTGTCTACACTGCACTATATTTCTTGACCTGTCTCTGTATGTTTCATCACCTTTCTATACTTTGCCTCACATTGCAACACAGCTCAGATCTTTGGTTGCTATGAAGGCCAGTCGTTCTAAATGGATGGTTGCTATGGCCAAAGGCCAGTTCTATCTCTGCCGTTGTCAAGCGGGCATGTCGTAGAATTCTGATTAACCTTATCTTAAAACATCTCTATTTTACTTAGCCCACTTCCATACAGTGGGTCCCATTAAGAAGTGGCCACTTCATTCACGCTTACCGTGATTCACACAGCAGCATTATTAAATTAATCTGTCACCATACGCCTATGCCTACGTTTGCAAAGAAATCATTTTAATTTGAAAATTTACATTTCATGTACATGTTGACAATGAGTAGGCTAGTTTTGGTTGTTGGTGGTGTTATTGCATCCCTTAGTTACGACTACAATGCAAGTTCCCTTAAACTGTCACAGACGTAGGTACTACTTTTAGGGCTAAAGTGCTTCGTGAATTACTGTTAGTAATAAATAGTAACAGTTCTAAAATTTACATGTGACGAAGTTATGAGTGCAAGCTTCTCATATCAAATCACCATGGCATTACGCAGTGGCGTAACAAACCAATGGTGGGCCCAGGTGCTGTGCGGGCCCATATCGACATAATTTGGCCCAGGATGAATTAGCTCTGATACATGCAATACACATTAAGGGTGACTTCAATTGTTTATACAAAGGGCCTGAGGCACCGAAGTAGTTTAGTAATTACATATTACAATTTCAAATAAAAACACACGACTACATAGGATGCATTACATGTGAAAACATTAAAAATAATTTTATTAACAGCCTGCAGGCCATGGTAATCTAATATTACTGCATTAACATCAACTCGCATGGAATTATGGGAACACTCAATGCGCTCAATGCGCTTCTTCAACCCTCTGCTGAAACTGCAAGCGTTGCTTGCTTAAAAACTCGCATTGCGCAGAAACAAAACTTAATGTAGCCTAACTTATTTAACCGTGTAGAAACCAAATAAAATCATTCATATGCATACAATCCCCAATATGCGTGAATTAGGCCATTAGGCCATCTTACGAGCCTTTCGTTGAATCGTTAACGATGTTCCCAATATTTAATGCTCTTGCTCTCGTATTTTCAATGGACAGGATAGCTAACCCACTGAGCCTGTCCTGCCCCATGCTGCTCCTTAATAAGTTTGAGTTTGGAAAAAGATCGCTCAGCTGTTGCCACAGTCACAGGCAATGTCAGAAACAACATGAGAGCAGTACACACTTACCCGAATGTAGATGTTACACTGTCATAATCTACCACCAGCATTTTGGCAAGTTGAAAAATAGATGACTTCTGTGAAATCTCTGCTTTAAAGCAAGACCTGAATGAGAGGAGTTGTGTTGGGAATGTCGGTGCAATGTCCCTGCTATAATGGTCTGACAAACGTCTTGCCTTTTCAAGCAGTTCATTGACGTCAAGTGGGCGTGTCGTTCGTCCGCCATTTTGGATTGAATAGAAAGCGAAACTAAATTTTCACAGGTCACAAATTTGGTCCGAACGCCACGAAACTTGATGTACATTATCCTTGGACCAAGCCTCACAAAAGTTACTAGAAGGATTTTTGATTTTCGAAAGCGTTTGCCCGTCACAGCCAAACGAAATCGGCGACGAAGCTCCGAAACAGAAAGTCGTCCATATCTCAGGAACACTGTCACATATCGATACCAAATTTTGTATATTGGATTTTACCTTTGGCCTGCCTTCGAATTTAGCTTCTATGACTGAGATCAAATCAATAAAATAAAATGACAGCAGTGATTGGCTGCAAAAAATAAATAATGTCACGCGTCTTGCGCCTCTCAAACTGGGCTATCAGGTAACCTACAGAGGAATTGAAATGATGAAATATGACCAAGGCATTAAAAAGGATACTTTTTCACTGATTTATTTAAAAAAAATATGAGCTATGAGTGTGAATGTTATATATTCCATCCCACAAATTATGTTTTACTGGTTTATTTGACAAATAATCTATATAGATTTGCTCTATAAAGACCTTATGATCTATAATCTATACACCTGTCCACTCACCTCATTCACCTGTCCACTCACCTGTCCACTCACCTGCCCACTCACCTGTCCACTCACCTGTCCACTCACCTCATTCACCTGCCCACTCACCTGTCCTCTCACCTGCCCACTCACCTGTTCACTCACCTGCCCACTCACCTCATTCACCTGCCCACTCACCTGTCCTCTCACCTGCCCACTCACCTGTTCACTCACCTGCCCACTCACCTCATTCACCTTCCACTCACTTGTCCACTCACCTCATTCACCTTCCTCTCACCTGCCCACTCACCTGTCCTCTCACCTACCCACTCACCTGCCCACTCACCTGTCCACTCACCTGTCCACTCACCTCATTCACCTACCCACTCACCTGTCCTCTCACCTGTCCTCACTTGTCCACTCACCTCATTCACCTGTCCTCACTTGTCCACTCACCTCATTCACCTGTCCTCATCTGCCCACTCACCTGTCCACTCACCTGCCCACTCACCTGTCCTCTCACCTGTCCTCTCACCTCATTCGCCTGCCTGCTGTCCATCTTGTTCCCTCAGCTCCACCCACTGCTACAGCAGGAGCGGCGTGCAGAGTCCTGCACCGCGTGGCTACTACACCGCACCCACCGCACCCACAGCACCCGCAGCATCCCAGAGGGGGAGCAGACGCCCCCGGCCCAACACAACCAGAACCAGCACCTGAACCCACACCAGAACCAGCACCTGAACCAGCACCTGAACCAGCACCAGAACCAGCACCAGAACCAGCACCAGCACCAGAATCCGCACCTGAACCCGCACCTGAACCAGCACCAGAACCAGCACCAGAACCCGCACCAGAACCAGCACCTGAACCAGCACCAGAACCAGCACCAGAACCCGCACCAGAACCAGCAGAGCACCCCCGGTAAGTGTGTTGACCGCGTGTGTTGACCTCAGTGTAATCTGCGTTGTGTTGACCTCAGTGTAATCTGCGTTGTGTTGACCTCAGTGTAATCTGCGTTGTGTTGACCGCGTGTGTTGACCTCAGTGTAATCTGCGTTGTGTTGACCGCTGCGTTTTGTTGACCGCGTGGATCAGCCCTGCACTCACCCGGACTCGAACCCACAACTTGCAGCAACTCTGGGTTTGGAGACTAACTGGCTAACTGACTGACTGGCTAACTGACTGCCTGGCTAATTGACTGCCTGGCTAACTGACTAACTGACGGACTGGATAACAGACTAACTGGTTAACTGACTGACTGGCTAACTGACTGCCTGGCTAACTGACTAACTGACTGACTGGATAGCAGACTAACTGGTTAACTGACTGACTGGCTAACTGACTGCCTGGCTAACTGACTAACTGATTGACTGGCTAATTGACTGACTGATTTTAACTGACTGACTGGTCAACTGACTGACAGGCTAATTGACTGACTGGTTTTAACTGACTAACTGGTCAGCTGACTGCCTGGCTAACTGACTAACAGACTGACTGGCTAACTGAATGCGTGTTTGTCCATTTTACTTGGCTGGCTGACTGTTTGACTGTCTGGCTTGTAGCGTGTTGTTTCGGTTGTTAGGATGGAGGTTTTTTCCACCCTCCATGTTCTCCTGCCAGAGCTAGCGGCTGAACTCCAGGAGGCTCCGTCCTGACTCAGAGCTGGAATGCCACTCGGAGAAATCGATTACAGCGCAGTTGCAGTCGTGTCAGGAAGTTGTATCGTAGGCTCACACACTAGCCCTAAATCAGACACATTTTCTCAGGCTCCAACTCCAAAGTGGGCTCAGCGGTTGACATCAGGCTCCATCCTCTCTGTAAACAGGATTGTTTTTGTAAACTTTCCGTAAACAAGACTTATTGTCCTGCAAACCACACACACATGCACCCCAATAAAATCCAATTTAAATGGTACTTCAGTACTCACTCAAGCACTGTTGTTTGTGAGAGAGTGAGAGAGAGAGAGACTGAAACTCCTTGAAAAGATCTGAACTTGGCAGTTTCCCCCTCTCCTCTCCTCTCCTCTCTTCTCCTCTCTTCTCCTTTCTTCTTTTCTCCTCTCTTCTCCTCTCCTCTCCTCTCTCCACTCCTCCTCTCCTCTCTTCTCTTCTCCTCTCCTCTCCTCTCCTCTCTCCACTCCTCCTCTCCTCTCTTCTCTTCTCCTCTCCTCTCTTCCCCTCTCTTCTCCTCTCCTCTCTTCTCAGCTTCTATTTTGGTAGTGCTCGCTCTGAAAGCTATGTGTGGTGTGTGTGTGTGTGTGTGTGTGTGTGTGTGTGTGTGTGTGTGTGTGTGTGTGTACATGTGTGTGTGTGTGTGTGGTGTGTGTGTGTGTGTGTGTGTGTGTGTGTGTACATGTGTGTGTGTGTGGTGTGTGTGTGTGTGTGTGTGTGTGTGTGTGTGTGTGTACATGTGTGTGTGTGTGTGTGTGTGTGTGTGTGTGTGTGTGTACATGTGTGTGTGTGTGTGTGGTGTGTGTGTGTGTGTGTGTGTGTGTGGTGTGTGTGTGTGTGTGTGTGTACATGTGTGGGGGGATGCTCTGTCATTTTCTCTGGGTGGCATAATCACAGGGTCCCTGTGAGGCAGCGTTTGTTTCCAGGCACTAATAAGCTTTGTGCTCGCAGCTCTGTTATAATGTGTGTATGTGTGTGTGTGGTGTGTGTGTGTACGTACGTGTGTGTGTGTGTGGTGTGTGTGCTTGCAGCTCCGTTATAATGTGTGTATGTGTATGTGTGTGTGTGTGTGTGGTGTGTGTGTGCTCGCAGCTTGGTTATAGTTAGAATAACTTGTTGTGTTATTCTGTGTCCTCTAAGGGCCTGGGGTTGGGAGGAGCTTGACCCAGACTGCCCACACGAGGCTGACCAAACACAGGCTGACCTTCTCAAGCTGATCACGCACACTGGCACACGTTACTTCATGGGTTATAAAGTGTGTGTGTGTGTGGGAGGAAGGTTTCACAGGATGTTGTATATTTTGCACTGCGGAGATGGTCACGAAGACAGGCAGTAATCCCCTTATCATTACTTACACACACACACACACACACACACACACACACACACACACACACACAGGCCTTTCCAGACACAGCATCAGACTATTGCTGAGTCAGGAAAGATCAGACATGTGCTTAAATCCCCTCTTGCACACACACACACACACACACACACACACACACACACACACACACACACACACACACACACACACAGAGGGATACACGCCAGCACCTGAACACATACATCATTATCTCAAACATTAACACATACAAAATGAGTAATGCATTTGAACACGTACACACTCACACGTGCACACGCAAACACACACACACACAATCACTCACAAGCACATCAAAACACACACACACCCTATAGGGCCCAACTGTGTTTGTCACCAAGAGCAAACACACACCAGCACAGCCACGCATGGTTTAGAACCGCGTCTGAGTGAGAACAGCAACAACTAGAACTGTGTCTGGAACAGTGCACTCTCTAAATGCACCAGAACATAGTCAAAACATAAAAACGCCCGGTCCAGCCCGGTCCATAATGGTCCAGAAGAGGGTTGGGAGCGACTGGCTCCAGCTCAGCTCAGCTCCGCTCTACTCCAGCTCTCTAGCCAAACGCTGACGAGGCAGCGACATTCTCCTCCCTCCCTCTCTCTCTCCCTCCCTCCCTCTCTCTCCATCTCTCTCCCTCACTCCCTCCCTCTCTCTCTCTGGCACATTCACACTCCCACTCTCTCTCTCCCTCCCTCCCTCCCTCCCTCTCTCTCTCACTCTGTCACGCTCCCTCCCTCCCTCTCTCCCTCCCTCCCTCCCTCTCTCTCTCAGTCTCTCTGTGCTGGCTAAAAGGGAGCATGTCTAACTCTCTGCTGTGAAGTTATGGAGTTGGAGCATTCCGCCGAGGAGGCCATCCACCATGGTAAGGACCGCTTGGGCTTCCCTTCTTACTCTCCCGTCACACACACACACACTCCTCCCGACACACACACACTCCTCCCGTCACACACACACACTCCTCCCGACACACACTCGCTAAAGAGGGGGAGAGTGTGTGAGAGTACCGGAGAGGAAAAGTCTGAGTGAGCGAACTGTTGGTAGTGTGTCTGTGTGAGTGTGTTGGGAGCTGTTGGTAGTGTGAGTGTATGTGTGTGTGTGTTGGGAGCTGTTGGTAGTGTGAGTGTATGTGTGAGTGTGTTGGGAGCTGTTGGTAGTGTGTGTGTGAGTGTGTTGGGAGCTGTTGGTAGTGTGAGTGTATGTGTGTGTGTGTTGGGAGCTGTTGGTAGTGTGAGTGTATGTGTGAGTGTGTTGGGAGCTGTTGGTAGTGTGTGTGTGAGTGTGTTGGGAGCTGTTGGTAGTGTGTGTGTATGTGTGTGTGTGTGTGTGTGTTGGGAGCTGTTGGGAGTGTACGTGTGCTTTGAGCCGAGCGAGCCGAACTCTGCTGATCCACACCAGCGCGTGTGTGTGTGTGCGTGTGTGTGTGTGTGTGTGTGTGTGGAGGGTTAGTAGTGTGCTGACAGGGCGAGGGGTGTTACGGGGCAACAAGAGAGTACCGCTATGTTGAGTGTGTGTGTGTGTGTGTGTGTGTGTGTGTGTGTGTGTGTGTGTGTGTGTGTTACTGCCAGTCTGAATATGAAGCCAGTACTTCCTGCCTTAATCGGTCATCTGGTGATCCCCAAATCTGTAATGTAGGCAGGAATGCTGCTTGTTTTACATAATGAAATATATGAAACAGCTGTCTGTAAGAGGCTTACGCCAGAGTTTGTGTGTGAGTGTGAGTGTATTTGTGTATGTGTGTGTGTGTGTGTGTGTGTGTGTATGTACATGTGTATGCATGTGAGTGTGTGAGTCTGAGTGTGTGCATGTGTGTGTGTGTGTGTGTGTGTGAGGGGGTGTGTGCAGGAAAGACCAGTGGACTGGCTCTAACTCTGGTTCTAACTCTGCTGTTACACAGCGTTGTTACACTTAGCAGGGACTGACCCAAATACCTGTGGACGCGGGACAGAGCCGCTTGCTGCGCCAAATCAGACCCAAACTCAGCCTGCCTCAGTGTGTGTGTGTGTGTGTGTGTGTGTGTGTTAAGGGCAGAGACTGACCACTGACTGACTGTGTGGGGAGAATCAGAGACTCCAGTGACTGCTGGGCCTGAGAGCACCATTCTGTACACAGCTAGGACATCACTTTACTTTACTTTACATTACATTACATTACACAGTGGGAATCTGTGTGTGTGTTTACGTGTGTGTGTGTGTGTGTGTGTGTGTGTGTGTGTGTGTGTGTGTGTGTGTGTGTGTGTGCGTGTTTACGTGTGTGTGTGTGTGTGTATGTGTGTGCGTGTGTGTGTGAGATGCTGTCTCTGATCTTAATAAGGGTTGGACTCTTCAGACTCCGCCCACACGCCTGTCTCTACTCGATTTAGAGAAGCAGCTCCACATTCAGACCAGTGACATCATATCCTGTGGACACTATAGCCACAGGGTTCCCCATGGTGTTACTGTTTCAGTACACACACACAAACACACACACACACACACACACACACACAGGCAGACACAGACAGACACAGACAGTGTGGTGGTCATGTGCTAGGAATGACCCTATTAGTTCAGGGGCTATTTGTGTTTAACCCCAATCTTTATAAATATAATAAATACCCCCACCCCCTACGACACCCCAATCTTCATAAATATAATAAATACCCCCACCCCCTACGACACATGCAGGCTTGCACACACACACATGCTTGCATACATACTCACACACACACACACACACATACTCACACACTGGCACAAACTCACAAATGCACACACACACACACACAAACATTGTGTGTGACTGCTGACTCGCTGTTGTGTGTGTTTGTATGTGTGTGTGTGTGTTTGTGTGTGGGTGTGAGGGTGTTTGTGCGTGTGTGTGTATGTGTGTGCACGTGTGTGTGTGTGTCTGTGTGTATGTGTGTGAGTTTGTGTACAGTGCACGCTTGTGTGTGTGTGTGTGTGTGTGTGTGTGTGTGTGTGTGTGTGTGTGTTTAAGAGAGAGAGAGGGGAAACACCCTTTTGTAGGCCATGACCAAGGGCTAATGTGTTATGAGGCTGGGTCTGTGTGTGTGTGTGTGTGTGTGTGTGTGTGGGAAATGGAGCCTCTTTAATGATTGATTCACATGCCTGCGTGTTTATGACAGCCTTGAGTGTTGGAGAGAGCGTCTCTATGTCTGTGTGTGTGTGTGTTTATGTATGTGTATTGGAGTGTAAGTGTGTGTAATTGTTTTTGGGGGCATGAATAATGGAGTGTGTTTGCAGTGATCTGCATGCTTCACTGAGGCTCGTCCTCCTGAGTGAAGCAGAGACGAGACGAGACGAGAGAAGACGAGACGAGAGGAGAGAAGACGAGACGAGCAGCAGCCCAGAGCAGCTCTCTGATGGCTCCCTCGTGGAAATCAATCTCTTGTCTGCAGAAGAGAAGAAGCCTAGAGAATGAGCAGTAGGAGATCTCAGGGAGTCGTGCCGCGCTCTCAGAGCAGTAGGAGATCTCAGGGAGACGTGCCGCGCTCTCAGAGCAGTAGGAGATCTCAGGGAGTCGTGCTGTGCTCTCAGAGCAGTAGGAGATCTCAGGGAGATGTGCCGCGCTCTCAGAGCAGTAGGAGATCTCAGGGAGACGTGCCACGCTCTCAGAGCAGTAGGAGATCTCAGGGAGTCGTGCTGTGCTCTCAGAGCAGTAGGAGATCTCAGGGAGTCGTGGGTACAGGTGCTCTCAGCCAGGAAGCCATGATGATGAAATATCACTCGTTTGTGTAGCCCTGATACTGCAGAGCTGGATTATGAAATAGCACTCGTTTGTGCTGCTACTTATCTCATGTCGTCATGGTCGTTATGGTCTGGAGGGTCCGACACAATTAATTATTATTTTCTGCTGACACAGACTATAGGATTAACAGACTCAGACGTGCTCTCTGAGACGGATGTGTCTGCTGTGTGTCTGTGTGTGTGTGTGTGTGTCTGTGTGTCTCTGTGTGTGTGTGTGTGTGTGTGTGTGTGTCTCTGTGTGTGTGGGTGTGTGTGTGTGGGTGTGGGTAATCCTCATCATGATTTATCAACACAGGCCATCCCTAAGCTCCTTGCACATGATATGGGGGAGGGGGGGGGGGGTACTCCTAGGGTAGAAGCTGAGTGGGGGCAGATGTATTACCCCGTAGTCCTGGGGTAGAGGCTGGGTGGGGTGACTTCTCTCTGACCTCCCACTACAACGCCCACTACAACCCAAGATGCCACACACACACACACACACACATATATACACACACACACACACACCTACACCTCTGTATCTACGCCCACTACAACCCAAGATGCCACACACACACACACACACACACACACAAACACACACATATACACACACACACACACACACACACCTCTGTATCTACGCCCACTACAACTCTAGATGCCGTACTGTGGACTGCTGACCGTGCTAAAGGCCTGAAATGGAACACTGTGATGAGCTTGTTCTATCCAGTTCTAAAGTGGAACACTGTGATGAGCTCGTTCTACTGCCACCACAATGTAAAGTGGTATTGGACTGACAATATGTTTGGCTTCCTGAGAACGTGCTCCCAGTTCTAAAGTGGAACACTGTGACCTGATCTGGGGTTCTGATTCTCTAAAATAAGCAGCCATCATCACAGACTCGCTTTTCTCTGTGTCCTAAAAGCGTCGTTTACACCTCTCCTGTTCAAGAATTTAGCATCTGACACAGAGCAGGCTTCAGAGAGATGTTGTGGCTGTGGTACTCTTTAGAACCGGTGTCTTGGAGAACTCTAGATTTCTAGAACAGCATCACATGTTCCCCATCGGGATCACACTGAGGGAGAGCACACACACACACACACACACACACACACACACGCACGCACGCACGCACGCACGCACGCACGCACGCACGCACACACACACACACACACACACTGAGGGAGAGCTGGTGGAGGGGTGGATACTATACACCATGTCACACACACACACACACACACACACTGAGGGAGAGGTGGTAGAGGGGTGGATACTATACACCATGTCACACACACACACACACACACACACACACACACACACACACATGGAGGGAGAGGTGGTGGAGGGGTGGATACTATACACCATGTCACACACACACACACACACACACACACACACACACTGAGGGAGAGGTGGTGGAGGGGTGGATACCATGTCCCAGCTATAAAGGCTTAATAAACATCTGCTGCTGTATACACACACACACACACACACACACACACACACACATGGCGCACATGTAAGCATTTCTGTTCTCATCCCCTCTTACACTGATCTTACATCCATCTCATGAGTGAAGCCAGATTGGTAAAGTATGTGCCAACCTAAGCAGAACACACACACACACACACACACACACACACACACACACACACACACACGTACACGTACACGTACACACGCATACACATACACATCCTTATATAACACACACACACACACACACTCATATAATAACACACACACACACACACAACACACACTCACACACACACTAGTGTTAATTTCGTCAGACGAGACGAGAGGAAAAATGTTCGTCAACAACCTTTTTTTCATGACTAAGACGAGACGATGACGAGACTGCGCTAATGTCCTGAAACACTGACTAAGACTATCTTAAGATGCATTATTGTTGACGAAAAAGGACGAGACTAAAATGTTTTGCATGAAATAAAAACTAAGATAAAATCTCTCTTCATTTTCGTCTACAAAATGAGAAGACAGAATAGCTGTTACGTTTTCAAAATATTTCGAATGAGTTCATGGTTCATGCGCAGCAACTTTCCTGTAGGCTAGTTTACGTGCTGTTGCTGTAACCCTGTGGCTGCAGCACGAAACTACATGGAACAAGAACACTGGAGATTTCTGCCAGAGTTAGCAAGCTAACTACCTAGGCTTTATGCCACAATGCTACATACCCAGAAGTTGAAGCTTCTCTCATATATATATACAAATTAACATCCCCCAGAATGTCCATACGAAAATTTTCAGTAAGTAATGTCAACTATTTAACTAGTTACACTGATGATGCAAAGTTTGCTAGCAAGTAAGCTAATATGGAAAGTTTGCTAGCAAGTTAGCTAAGATGGAGAGTTTGTGTTGTGTTTGGGCGCATATCGCCATCTAGCGTGGCGGAGTAAAACATTCATACTTGGGTCTAAGACAGTGTTTCTCAAACTTTCTCAGATGAAGGACCACTTAACCAATATAAAATAAACGCATGGACCACCTAGCTAAAAAAATAAATAAAAAATAGACCTACTTCAACAGTATATTAGGCTACACAATACTCACTGAACCACCTTGCTTATTGTCTTTGCACTTTGCTTATTGTGTGGATTCATACTGTATGATTTAAACTGGCATATCTTACATAGACAGTGTTGCAGAACTGTTTTTACATACAAGTTGGTTCAATATTGCAAACAACTCCTCTACATTATATTTTACCACATCTGCTCGCGGACCACTTGGGATAGCTTGCGGACCATCAGTGATCCCCGGACCACACTTTGAGAAACACTGGTCTACGAATATGACAGTGGTCCAGTCAAATCTTTTACTGTCTATGGTCAAATCCCAGCCGAGCTATAACTGTAGCTCGACTTACCTGTGCATGTAAACATACTGACTGACAAAAAATCAGAATGAGTAATTATAACAGACGAGTAGCTCTGTGGACACACAATATTGTTGGAAAATTGAGATGTGTGAAACACTATTTGACTCAAATGGTAATCAGAAACAATTTGTTATAAAAAAAAGACTTAAATGTTTTGACTAAAACTGACTAAGACTAAGATAGCTTTAGTTTTCTTTTGACTAAAACTAGACTAAAATGACGAGACTTTTAGTCGACTAAAACTTGACTAACAGAAATTATATTTGAATGACTAAATATGACAAAGACTAAAAAGGACATTTCGTCACAAGACTAAGACTAAATTAAAAATAGGTGACAAAATTAACACTACGACACACTCATATAACACACACACTCACACACACACACTCATATAACACACACACACTCACACACACACACACACACACA
>NW_027468848.1:3378138-3388138 GCF_046254945.1 Alosa pseudoharengus
ATGATTGCATGTCAAACAATTAGAGATAAGATCAATAACCAATCACTTTCACCAAATACACATACTCCATTGGTGAAAGATCACAGATGCAAAATCACAGAATCACAGATGAGACCTCAAACAACATTTAATTAATTTACATATACACAACATATTAGATCTCACCTCCACAATTTCCTCATCAAAATCTACAACTAGTCTACTGAACCCTATTTGTACTTACCTTTTTAAGACTGGTCTTCCTGGATAATGTTTTGCTCTAGATCATAAATAATTCTATCAGGGCATGTGTACCACAATCATTTAAGATTAATCTGTTATTAAGCCCTCCCTCAAAAAACCTAGCCTTGTATCGATACTGGTCCTCCTGGACCTCAGCGCTGCCTTTGACACCACAGATCATGACATACTTAGGCTTGAAAATTTGATAGGCATCAAAGACTCAGCACTCGCTTGGTTTAGATCATACCTTCCTAACCGTCAACAATTACTGCAGGTCCATAATAAACCATCTGTCCAGATTATGGTAAAATATGGAGTGCCTCAAGGCTCAGTACTGGGGCCCCTGTCGTTTAGTAGATGATACATAACTATACCTCTCCATAAAACCTGATGAATTAACCCCGTTAGCCAAACTTGACACATGTATAAGAGATATAAAGACATGGATGACGAATAATTTCCTGCTTTTGAACTCCTTATCCTTACCAGATGCCAAGAGATTAATGTTTTGTCATCTCAAGGATAGACTATTGCAATGTTATTGCAATGCTATCATACTCGCTGTAATAATACCTGTCTAAAGAGCTTAAAGCTTATTCAAAATGCAGCTGCTCACACACACAAAAAATATGAACATATTTCCCCCATCCTAGCATCTGTACACTGGCTACCTGTTAAAAGTCATTGACTTCAAAATATTACTTATATCTCTTGGTTGGTTGCCTGCATTGAAAGAGGACACCTCATGAAGACGCTCTTTTGTCTGCTTCTGACAGAAGAAGTACTTATCTATGCTGGCAGCAGCTGCTGCTGAAAAAGTGTACAAAGTCCCTCTAGATGGACTTGATGCAGTTGCAGGTGTTGCTGCAGATTCAGAAGATGGTCTACCATGTCTTTTCTGAAGACACTGAGTCCTGCCTGCTTTACATGATTTCTAGTAGTGAATCTTAGCATGCTGCAGATGCTCACTGTTACAGGTGGATTTGTAGCAGTTCCTGTGCCAAACTGCTTTGTTCTGTTGTAAAATAACTGCACTGTAACAATGTAATCGTAGGCTGATCTGTGATCCCCATCTCCATACTCTCTCATGGACAAAAAACAAGAAATTTGCCATATGTCTTTAGTGTTGGGTCATTCACCAGTCCACACATATCTGCCACTGGATACATAGCCCAAAATCTGTTTTTTTTTTAGAATATGTGTGCCATCACCTGACTAACAGAAAGACACACCTCAGAATATAACCTAACTAGACTGTGCCACCATGAACTATGAAAATGTGCTTGCTCAAATGTAAGGCTAGAAGGTCACTAATATCACCAACCATGAAGAACAGAGCACTATGTGCTTCAGGTTATTCGATATTCTAAATTCTATCACTGCCAGCTATCATCAGCCAACTGTCACTGGTAGTCAGGGATGGATTACTGCACGGGCCTACCGGGCCCAAGCCCAGGGGCCCAAGGAGTCAGGGGGCCCAAGCCATTGCATGGAATCATTGCCTCAATATCATCATATCATATCAACACATAGGCTATGAATCTGATTGAATTAAAGTATTGGCCATCCCCAAAATGCACCAGAATACAGGAAATCACATCAAATATATTTAAAAAAATGACCCCCGCAACAATTAGTGGGGGGCCCTTAATACATCTGGGCCAAGGGGCCTGAAAGTTCATAATCCGTCTATGCTGGTAGTGTCTCTTTCTCTCTCTTACACACACACACACACACACACACACACACACACACACACACACACACACCTACCTGTCTGTTTGTCTATCTGATCCTTTACCCTTTCTTTTCTTCACACTTACATAGGCTACAGAAGGCCTTACAGACTTCAGCTGGTACTATGTAAAAGTCTATTAAACTTGATTTAACAGAGATCTCTGCACTTTGTGCTCTGAATGGGTGTAGACAAGAACTGACAGAGCAGGCTAGGCCTACACTCAAGCACACTAATAGGCATGATTTGATAGTATTGATATTGAAGTATTCTTTTTTATAAGCGGACAATTTAGAATTTTAGGCACAATTTCTTGTTAAAGAGATCAATCATCAGCCTAAAAATGTTTTATAATGTTGTATTGTTTATGTGGCCCACTACCTTGTAGAATATCTTTGCTTTTTGGCACCAAACCCTATGCTATGATACCAGCAATGTGAGGTTTATGTACAAAACACCAAATATGACCATTTCTGAATTTGACCTTTGATTGGGTCCTTAAAAACCTTAAAAAAAATGGAGACATGTTTTTTTTTACTCTTAAGAACCCCTAGAACAAAAATATAATACTCTCCAAAAATTAACATGCGAATCCCACAAGCCCCCAAATTAGACACATAGGCCCCCCTACCATTAGTACAGGACATCAGTGCACACTACACTAGTACAATATTACATCATCAGTGCACACTAGTACAATATTACATCATCAGTGCACACTACACTAGTACAATATTACATCATCAGTGCACACTAGTACATTATTACATCATCAGTGCACACTAGTACAATATTACATCATCAGTGCACACTAGTACATTATTACATCATCAGTGCACACTAGTACAATATTACATCATCAGTGCACACTACACTAGTACAATATTACATCATCAGTGCACACTAGTGCACACTACACTAGTACAATATTATATCATCAGTGCACACTACACTAGTACAATATTACATCATCAGTGCACACTACACTAGTGCAATATTACATCATCAGTGCACACTACACTAGTACCATATTACATCATCAGTGCACACTAGTACAATATTACATCATCAGTGCACACTACACTAGTACAATATTACATCATCAGTGCACACTACACTAGTACAATATTACATCATCAGTGCACACTAGTACATTATTACATCATCAGTGCACACTAGTACAATATTACATCATCAGTGCACACTACACTAGTACAATATTACATCATCAGTTCACACTAGTACATTATTACATCATCAGTGCACACTAGTACAATATTACATCATCAGTGCACACTACACTAGTACAATATTACATCATCAGTGCGCACTACACTAGTACAATATTACATCATCAGTGCACACTAGTACAATATTACATCATCAGTGCACACTACACTAGTACAATATTCCATCATCAGTGCACACTAGTACAATATTACATCATCAGTGCACACTACACTAGTACAATATTACATCATCAGTGCACACTAGTACAATATTACATCATCAGTGCACACTACACTAGTACAATATTACATCATCAGTGCACACTACACTAGTACAATATTACATCATCAGTGCACACTAGTGCACACTACACTAGTACAATATTATATCATCAGTGCACACTACACTAGTACAATATTACATCATCAGTGCACACTACACTAGTGCAATATTACATCATCAGTGCACACTACACTAGTACCATATTACATCATCAGTGCACACTAGTACAATATTACATCATCAGTGCACACTACACTAGTACAATATTACATCATCAGTGCACACTACACTAGTACAATATTACATCATCAGTGCACACTAGTACATTATTACATCATCAGTGCACACTAGTACAATATTACATCATCAGTGCACACTACACTAGTACAATATTACATCATCAGTTCACACTAGTACATTATTACATCATCAGTGCACACTAGTACAATATTACATCATCAGTGCACACTACACTAGTACAATATTACATCATCAGTGCGCACTACACTAGTACAATATTACATCATCAGTGCACACTAGTACAATATTACATCATCAGTGCACACTACACTAGTACAATATTCCATCATCAGTGCACACTAGTACAATATTACATCATCAGTGCACACTACACTAGTACAATATTACATCATCAGTGCACACTAGTACAATATTACATCATCAGTGCACACTACACTAGTACAATATTACATCATCAGTGCACACTACACTAGTACAATATTACATCATCAGTGCACACTAGTGCACACTACACTAGTACAATATTATATCATCAGTGCACACTACACTAGTACAATATTACATCATCAGTGCACACTACACTAGTGCAATATTACATCATCAGTGCACACTACACTAGTACCATATTACATCATCAGTGCACACTAGTACAATATTACATCATCAGTGCACACTACACTAGTACAATATTACATCATCAGTGCACACTACACTAGTGCAATATTACATCATCAGTGCACACTACACTAGTACAATATTACATCATCAGTGCACACTAGTACAATATTACATCATCAGTGCACACTACACTAGTACAATATTACATCATCAGTGCACACTAGTACATTATTACATCATCAGTGCACACTAGTACA
This sequence comes from Alosa pseudoharengus, assembly GCF_046254945.1. Lineage (NCBI taxonomy): Eukaryota > Metazoa > Chordata > Actinopteri > Clupeiformes > Clupeidae > Alosa > Alosa pseudoharengus. The sequence goes on from NW_027468848.1 coordinate 3,382,744, forward strand.
ATATTACATCATCAGTGCACACTACACTAGTACAATATTACATCATCAGTGCACACTACACTAGTACAGTACAATATTACATCATCAGTGCACACTACACTAGTACAATAATACAGATTGTTCCAATCATGCCATACCCCATAGTCCAGCACGCTGTAGTATCTATCTCAGTAGCGCTGCTAGCCATAGCCCACACCCCACACCCCATAGTCCAGCATGTTATAGTATCTGTCTCAGTAGGCCTAGTCAATGATTTTGGACAGTCATCTATTTCTTATACTTCAAAAAGATAAAAGGAGATTGTATTGAATTTTGAGTATACTTCCATTTAAAAACTATACATTGCAAACAAAATGCAGCAAAGTAATTGTTCTATTTTGATTATGTTACTTTCATAATCCTTAGATGTCATGATTCAGATTTATTTGATAATTTGATTAATTGCACAGCCCTAAAAGGAACTGCGTTTCAGAAGCGATTTATGATTTGTGATTTTTTTTCTTTAATAAATCTTTGCACTCTTTTAATAAATCCCTGCACACACTTTAGCATGTGACTACATCACTGCAAGAGTGTGTTAGAGTTAGGGCGACTGCCTTTGTGTGCCTGTCTCTCTCTGTGTGAGAAAGAGAAAGTGTGTAATTGCAGAAAAATCCAGTGAGTTGGTGAAACATAGCACACTATAGCTTAGGGATGGTCCATACTAACACAAGCATACTATAGTTTAGGGATGGTCCATACTAACACAAGCACACTATAGTTTAGGGATGGTCCATACTAACACACTATAGTTTAGGGACGGTCCATACTAACACAGGCACAGTATAGTTTAGGGATGGTCCATACTAACACAAGCACACTATAGTTTAGGGATGGTCCATACTAACACACTATAGTTTAGGGATGGTCCATACTGTAGGTTACTATACTATAGTTTAGTATACACACAGTCTGCATACTGTATTTCCCTGTCTGCTTGCATTATAGTGTGTGCATGTGTGTGTGTGTGTGTCCTGTCCACATTCTTGCACATGTCTAGAGTGGGAATGTCACAGTGTGTTCCTCAGATCAGATCCAGTTAAAAACAGTCAGCTGTGTGTGTGTGTGTGCGTACGTGTGTGTGTGCGTGCGTGTGCGTGCGTGCGTGTGTGTGTGCGTGCGTGTGTGCGTACGTGTTTATGTGTGTGTGCATGCGTGCGTGTGTGCGTGCGTACGTGTGTGTGTGTGTGCATGCGTACGTGTGTGCGTAGGTACGTGTGTGTAAGTGTGTGTGTGTGTGCTGTAACCATTTGCTTCGGCTATCTACTGTACTCCGGATTCAGCATGTGACTGACCAGGCTGTAACCGTGTCTGTCTGTTCAAGGAGCAGCTTTTCTAGTCAGCTGCCACTAATGTGTGTGTGTGTGTGTGTGTGTGTACAGTATGTGTGTAAGAGAGAGACAGAAGTCTGAACTGCACTGTGGTAACAAGTGGGGAGTTGTTTTGTACAACTAGCAGCAGAGATGAAAAAATCAGAGACTTCTGTGTGTGTCTGTGCGTGTGTGTGTGTGCATGTGTGTGTGTATTTTTCCATGTGAGATCTACCAGACTTGCACTCAATTTGAAGTAATGTGTGGAGTCAGACTTCCAGTATTCAGCAATAAATGTGACCATTTCTCTTTTTTATAGTCCATCTGAGGGCATTCCTGCACTATGAAACACACACACACACACACACACACACACACACACACACACACACACACACACACACACACAAACACACTCTCAGACACACACATACACACACACACACACACACACACAAACACACTCTCTCTCACACGCACACACACACACACTGACACACACATACACACACACACACACACACACAGACACACAAACACAAACACACTCTCAGACACACACATACACACACACACACACACACACACACTCACACACACACACACAAACACACACACACACACTCTCAGACACACAAACACACACACACACACAAACACACTCTCAGACACACACACAAACACACATTATATAATCTATCTGAAACAGTGGCATTCCTGCACACTGGAACCAGCCACAGACTTGCGGAGGCACTCAAGCTACAGACCAGAACTATGTGTAGGAAACATAGAGAGTGTGTGTGTGTGTGTGTGTGTGAGTGTGTGTGAGTGTGTGTGTGTGAGTGTGTGTGAGTGTGTGTGTGTGTGTGTGTGTGTGTGTGGTTGTAAATGTGATATTTTGACACCCTCATGGTGCAGCATGGAGGCAGCAGTTTAGATACCCTAGAGGTAGAGTATAGAAGTGTGTGTGTGATGTTGCATGTCTCTGTGCTTGTGTTTGACAGGGACATGGTTTGGGTTTGTGTTGTGGGGACATTTTGTCTGTGTGTGTGAGTGTGTGTGTGTGTTTGTGTTGTGGGGGACATTTTGTCTGTGTGTGTGAGTGTGTGTTTGTGTTGTGGGGGACATTTTGTCTGTGTGTGTGAGTGTGTGTGTGTGTTTGTGTTGTGGGGGACATTTTGTCTGTGTGTGTGAGTGTGTGTGTGTGTTTGTGTTGTGGGGGACATTTTGTCTGTGTGTGTGAGTGTGTGTGTTTGTGTTGTGGGGGACATTTGGTCTGTGTGTGTGAGTGTGTGTTTGTGTTGTGGGGGACATTTTGTCTGTGTGTGTGAGTGTGTGTTTGTGTTGTGGGGGACATTTTGTCTGTGTGTGTGTGAGTGTGTGTTTGTGTTGTGGGGGACATTTTGTCTGTGTGTGTGTGTGTGTGTGTTTGTGTTGTGGGGGACATTTTGTCTGTGTGTGTGTGTGTGTGTTTGTGTTGTGGGGGACATTTTGTCTGTGTGTGTGAGTGTGTGTTTGTGTTGTGGGGGACATTTTGTCTGTGTTTCCCGTAAAATGTTCCGCAGCGTAGCTGAACAGAACGGAGCAGGACTTCCCCCGCCCCCTCCGACACACACACACACACACACACACACACACACACACACACACACATTCCCCCAGACTACTGGAACATCTGTAAAGAGAGGAGCTGTTCTGCCGTCACAGTACTAATAGCCCTGTCTACAACCCTGTTCTGCCCTCACAGTGCTAATAGCCCTGTCTACAACCCTGTTCTGCCCTCACAGTGCTAATAGCCCTGTCTACAACCCTGTTCTGCCCTCACAGTGCTAATAGCCCTGTCTACAACCCTGTTCTGCCCTCACAGTGCTAATAGCTTTGTCTACAACCCTGTTCTGCACTCACAGTGCTAATAGCCCTGTCTACAACCCTGTTCTGCCCTCACAGTGCTAATAGCCCCAACCCTGTTCTGCCCTCACAGTGCTAATAGCCCCAAACCTGTTCTGCCCTCACAGTGCTAATAGCCCTGTCTACAACCCTGTTCTGCCCTCACAGTGCTAATAGCCCTGTCTACAACCCTGTTCTGCCGTTCTTCACTGGCAAGGCTATGTTCCACTGGGTAGCTGTGTGTATGTGTGTGTGTCTGTCTTGGCAGCAGAAAGACTGAAAGATGTGTGCGTGTGTGTGTGTGTTGATGTCCATAGGTAGATTAACTTCCTTGTGTGTGCATGTGTGTGTGTGTGTGTGTTTATGTCTATAGGTACTGTATGTCCTTGGTTGTCCTTAGTCTGGACATTAGTGAGCTGGGAATGGAAAGGTTTGTTTTTGTGTCTGTGGTTGGCCAGTGCAGATGGGCAGAGTTGTGTCTGTGGTTGTGTCTGTGCTGATGGGCTGAGTTGTGTCTGTGGTTGTGTTTGTGCTGATGGGCTGAGTTGTGTCTGTGCAGATGGGCTGAGGTTGTGTCTGTGGTTGTGTCTGTGCTGATGGGCTGAGTTGTGTCTGTGCTGATGGGCTGAGTTGTGTCTGTGCTGATGGCTGAGGTTGTGTCTGTGCAGATGGGCTGAGGTTGTGTCTGTGGTTGTGTCTGTGCTGATGGGCTGAGTTGTGTCTGTGCTGATGGGCTGAGTTGTGTCTGTGGTTGTGTCTGTGCAGATGGGCTGAGGTTGTGTCTGTGGTTGTGTCTGTGCTGATGGGCTGAGTTGTGTCTGTGCTGATGGGCTGAGTTGTGTCTGTGCTGATGGCTGAGGTTGTATCTGTGCTGATGGGCTGAGGTTGTGTCTGTGCTAATGGGCTGAGGTTGTGTCTGTGGTTGTGTCTGTGCTGATGGGCTGAGGTCAACAACTCTTCTACATGTGCGGTACGTTATGGAGTTGTGGAGTTGGAGGCTTAATACAAATAATATATGGCAGTGTGTGTGTGTGTGGCGGGGGCGATGGGGGCTTAATTGGTTGGTTGTCCCCAGGATGCAGAGCTACAGTTCAGTAGGGTGACAGCCGCAGGAAACTGAACTCCGAACCTGCTGGTTTGGGTGCGGAGAGACCTGTAACGCCTCCAGGAGGGGAGTGGGGAGAACAGTCTGTGGTTGGGGGAGAACAGTCTTTGATGATGCTGCGCTCTTGCCCTGGATGGCCTCGATGGACCATGGAGGGGAGTGAGAAACCGGTGATGCGTTGGGCAGTTTTCACATCCTCTGCGTGTGTGTGTGTGTGTGTGTGTGTGTGATGGAGGGGAGTGAGGAACCGGTGATGCGTTGGGCAGTTTTCACCACCCTCTGCAGTGCTTTCCGGTCGTGGGCAGAGCAGTTGCCATACCAAACTGTGACACAGTTGGTGGGGATGCTCTCGATGGTGCAGCGGTAGAAGTTCACCAGGATCTGAGGAGACAGATGGACCTTCTTTAGACTCCTCAGGAAGAAGAGACGCTGGTGAGCTTTCTTCTTTTTTTTTTAAAGTATATATTTTTGGGCTTTTTATGCCTTTAATGACAGGACAGTGGAGAGTGACAGGAAGTGAGTGGGAGAGAGAGCAGGGGTGGGATCCGGAAAGGACCACGGGGCGGGAATCGAACCCGGGTCGCCGGCGTACGGTGCAGGTGCCCCAGCCAGTTGTGCCACAGCTGGGGCCTGGTGTGCCTTCTTGGTCAGGGTAGGTGTTGAGGGTCCAAGAGAGGTCCTCAGAGATGTGGACACCCAGAAGCTTGAAGCTGGTGACACGCTCCACCTCAGTCCTGTTGATGAGAATGGGGGTGTGTGTGCTAGCTTTAGACTTCCTGAAGTCCACAATGAGCTCTTTGGTCTTCTTGGTGTTGAGAGCCAGGTTGCTGTCAGTGCACCACGATGTTAGGTGCTGGACATCCTCCCTGTAGGCCGTCTCATCGATGTTGCTGATACTCTCTCACACACACACACACACACACACACACACACACACACACATAGAAGTACAGTACTCAACTCACTCAACTGTACACGGAGCACACACACACACACACACGCATAGAAGTACAGTACTCAACTCACACACACCACTCACACGCACAGCTCACAC
>NW_027468848.1:3395638-3398138 GCF_046254945.1 Alosa pseudoharengus
TACTGTACACACACACACACATACACATACACATACACATACACATACACATACACACACAGACACACACACACACACAGGCAGTCCTTCAGTGAGTGTAAACAGATGTGGAGCGTCCTGAGGCCCTGAAGCAGCACAGACAGCACTCAGAGAGAGAGGGAGAGTGTGTCATTCTGTGTGTGTGTGTGTGTGTTTCTGAGTGTGTGTGTGTGCATGTGTACGTGTGTGTGTGTGTGTGATCCCTTGCCCACACCTCTCTCTGCTGACATCTCCTCCCTCTACTGTAGACAGCAGCAGCAGCAGCAGTTTGTTCTAAATCAGCACGTGCATATTTAGGTTAGTGGACTTTAAATCAGCCACACCCAGCCTCTCCGCTCCTGATGAGGGCCACATCAGAGCCAGATTAGAGCCATAACAGAGCCACATCAGAGCCAGAACATAGCCACATCAGAGCCACATCAGAGCCAGATCAGAACAGAACCACATCTGAGCCAGATTACAGCCAGATTAGAGCCACATCAGAGCCAGATCAGAGCCACATCAGAGCCAGATCAGAACAGAACCACATCTGAGCCAGATTAGAGCCACATCAGAGCCAGATCAGAGCCACATCAGAGCCAGATCAGAAAAGAACCACATCAGAGCCAGATCAGAGCCAGATTAGAGCCACATCAGAGCCAGATCAGAGCCACATCAGAGCCAGATCAGAGCCAGATGAGGGCCAGGTCTGGCCTGTGTGTGGAGTGGACCGCTGCCTGGGCCCTTGTTTTTTTGGCGTGGGTCGGTTAGCGGACCGTTATCCAGAGCCAGGCCTAAATCACCACGTCTTGCGCCAGGTTCAAGGCAGAACAGAACTCCAGTGACCTGGAATGCTCCCTCTCAAAGAAACGTTTGTGATCTTTAGCAACATGGACACAAGAGAGAGAGGGAGATAGAGAGAGAGGGAGGGAGAGATAGAAAAGGGAGGGAGAGGGAGAGAGGGAGGGAGAGAGAGAAAAGGGAGGGAGAGAGAGAGGGAGGGAGAGATAGAAAAGGGAGGGAGAGAGAGAAATAGCTTGTTTCCTGAACCGCATAGTTACGTTGTCTCTTAGGAAGCCTGAGGTCTGTTAGGGTGCTGCAGGACAGTGTGTTAGGGTGCTGCAGGACAGTGTGTTAGGAGTCATTAGGACAGTGTGTTAGGGTGCTGCAGGACAGTGTGTTAGGAGTCATTAGGACAGTGTGTTAGGATGCAGGACAGTGTGTTAGGATGCTGCAGGACAGTGTGTTATGATGCAGGACAGTGTGTTAGGATGCTGCAGGACAGTGTGTTAGGATGCAGGACAGTGTGTTAGGGTGCTGCAGGACAGTGTTATGGTGCTGCAGGACAGTTTGTTAGGATGCTGCAGGACAGTGTGTTAGGATGCTGCAGGACAGTGTGTTAGGAGTCATTAGGACAGTGTGTTAGGGTGCTGCAGGACAGTGTGTTAGGAGTCATTAGGACAGTGTGTTAGGATGCAGGACAGTGTGTTAGGATGCTGCAGGACAGTGTGTTATGATGCAGGACAGTGTGTTAGGATGCTGCAGGACAGTGTGTTAGGATGCAGGACAGTGTGTTAGGGTGCTGCAGGACAGTGTTATGGTGCTGCAGGACAGTTTGTTAGGATGCTGCAGGACAGTGTGTTAGGATGCTGCAGGACAGTGTGTTAAGAATCATCAGGACAGTGTGTTAGGATGCAGGACAGTGTGTTAGGAGTCATTAGGACAGTGTGTTAGGAGTCATCAGGACAGTGTGTTAGGGTGCTACAGGACAGTGTGTTAGGAGTCATCAGGACAGTGTGTTAGGGTGCTGCAGGACAGTGTGTTAGGGTGCTGCCGGACAGTGTGTTAGGGTGCTGCAGGATAGTGTCTTAGGGTGCTGCAGGACAGTGTGTTAGGAATCATCAGGACAGTGTGTTAGGATGCATGACAGTGTGTTAGGAGTCATTAGGACAGTGTGTTAGGGTGCTGCAGGACAGTGTGTTAGGAGTCATCAGGACAGTGTGTTAGGGTGCTGCAGGACAGTGTGTTAGGAGTCATTAGGACAGTGTGTTAGGATGCTGCAGGGCAGTGTGTTAGGATGCAGGACAGTGTGTTATGATGCTGCAGGACAGTGTGTTAGGATGCTGCAGGACAGTGTGTTATGATGCAGGACAGTGTGTTAGGATGCTGCAGGACAGTGTGTTAGGATGCAGGACAGTGTGTTAGGATGCAGGACAGTGTGTTAGGGTGCTGCAGGACAGTGTGTTAGGAATCATCAGGACAGTGTTTTAGGATGCAGGACAGTGTGTTAGGAGTGATTAGGACAGTGTGTTAGGAGTCATTAGGACAGTGTGTTAGGAGTCATCAGGACAGTGTGTTAGGGTGCTGCAGGACAGTGTGTTAGGAGTCATCAGGACAGTGTGTTAGGGTGCTGCAGGACAGTGTGTTAGGGTGCTGACGGACAGTGTGTTAGGGTGCTGCAGGATAGTGTTTTAGGGTGCTG
>NW_027468848.1:3413138-3418138 GCF_046254945.1 Alosa pseudoharengus
CGTACCCCCTAGAAGCAGCTCGCGTACCACAGTTTGGGAATCCCTGAACTAGCGGGAAAGAGAGGGGTTCTGCTACAGTTGATGGGGGTGTTTAAAGAACTCATAGGAGGGAAGAGGTTTCTCTGCCACAGGTAATGAGAGTGTTTTTCCAGTCAGAAAAAAGATAAAAATGTCTGGAATGAGCTGTTATCACAGTGGCCATGGCAGCTGTCGATGTGGGTTTGTGTGTATGCGTGTGTGTCTGTGTGGGTGTGTGTGCGTGTGTGTGTGTGTGCGCGTGTCTGTGGTCTGTGTAGTCTGCACATAAGAGTGCATAGTAAGTGTGTGTTGTGTGAGCTCCTGAAATCCTGCCCCAACATTACCTCATGTGTTTGTCCTGATGGCTTCAGCTGTTTGATTCTCCACTGCAGACCAGAGCTACACAGAATCACACGCTGTAATTGTAGTCTGGGAATGCCAGCTGAGTATGACGTGCTTCAGAGTGGTGTGTGTGTGTGTGTGTGTGTGTGTGTGTGTGTGTGTGTGTGTGTGTGCGATGTCCACCAGTCAAGTATGACGTGCTTTAGAGTGGTGTGAGATTGCTGACCTACGTAATGCTCCTCCATCAGACCTTCTAGTCTGTTCCTAGAGGGTTTCCGGTTTAAACGTTTAAAACCGCAACAATGTATCGCACTTCAGCGCAGTGGTCCACTAAATGAATGCTGTCTGTCCCCCCAGAGCTGCCCTAGGAATGCCCTCGGAATAGCTCTGCCCTGACCATAACAGAGAGTGAGAGAGAGAGAGAGGGGGAGAGAGAGAGCATGAGAGAGAGAGAGAGATGGGTAGAAAGAGAGAGGGAGGGAGAGAGAGAGAGGGAGGGAGAGAGAGAGAGGGAGAGAGGAGAGGAGGAAGGAGGGATGAGAGAGAGAGAGAGAGACTGAGTGGGCAGAATAGAGAGGAAAGAGAGGAGGGAGGGAGAGAGAGAGAAGGAGAGAAAGAAGAGAAGAAGGTGAAAGGATCGCAGCTGTGCAAGAAGGCAAGCCGAGATGTAGAAGTGGGGAAGGAGAGAGAGAGCTGATTTCCTGCCTTTTACTGCACAGAAGCCTCTGCAGTCCTGCAGGAAATCAGCTCTCCTCTCTCCCCATTTAACTGGGCTGCCTTTGCAGTGGATCTTTCTCATTCTCTTTCTTTTCTCTCTCTCTCTCCCTCCCTCCTTCTTTTCTCTCTATTTGCCCACTCAGTCTCTCTCTCTCTCTCTCATCCCTCCTTCCCTCTCCTTCTCCCTCCGTGCCCTCAGGGTGGTATCTAGCTGTCTCCTAAACTCTGCATATTATGGGATGTTTCAGCAGGGTGGTATCTAGCTGTCTCCTAAACTCTGCATATTATGGGATGTTTCAGCAGGGTCTCCTAAACTCTGCATATTATGGGCTGTTTCAGCAGGGTCTCCTAAACTCTGCATATTATGGGATGTTTCAGCAGGGTCTCCTAAATTCTGCATATTATGGGATGTTTCAGCAGGGTGGTATCTAGCTGTCTCCTAAACTCTGCATATTATGGGATGTTTCAGCAGGGTCTCCTAAACTCTGCATATTATGGGCTGTTTCAGCAGGGTCTCCTAAACTCTGCATATTATGGGCTGTTTCAGCAGGGTCTCCTAAACTCTGCATATTATGGGATGTTTCAGCAGGGTCTCCTAAACTCTGCATCGTCTCCATGTGGGATGTTTCAGCAGGGTGGTATCTAGCTGCCTCCTAAACTCTGCTTATTATGGGATGTTTCAGCAGGGTGGTATCTAGCTGTCTCCTAAACTCTGCATATTATGGGATGCTTCCCTGCTCTGTTCCTCTCCATGGGAACAATGTTCTGTCTGAATGTGCAGGTTTCACTTTTTTTTGTATTAACACACTCGATTCGCCTGGTCTTTTTGTGTGTGACTGACTGTGTGTGTTGTGTGTGAACAATCATCTGGTTTTTGCATCACTGTCAGACCCAGAAACAGAGTGAGAGAGAGAGAGAGAGTGTGTGAGAGAGAGAGAGAGAAAGTGTGTGAGAGAGAGAGTGTGTGTGAGAGAGAGAGAGAGTGTGTGAGAGAGAGAGAGTGTGTGTGAGAGAGAGAGTGTGTGTGAGAGAGAGAGAGAGTGTGTGAGAGAGAGAGAGTGTGTGAGAGAGAGAGTGTGTGAGAGAGAGAGAGAGTGTGTGAGAGAGAGAGAGAGTGTGTGAGAGAGAGAGAGTGTGTGAGAGAGAGAGAGTGTGTGAGAGAGAGAGAGAGAGTGTGTGAGAGAGAGAGAGTGTGTGAGAGAGAGAGAGAGAAAGTGTGTGAGAGAGAGAGAGTGTGTGAGAGAGAGAGTGTGTGTGAGAGAGAGAGAGAGTGTGTGAGAGAGAGAGTGTGTGTGAGAGAGAGAGTGTGTGTGAGAGAGAGAGAGTGTGTGAGAGAGAGAGAGTGTGTGAGAGAGAGAGAGAGAAAGTGTGTGAGAGAGAGAGAGTGTGTGAGCGAGAGAGAGAGTGTGTGAGCGAGAGAGAGAGAAAGTGTGTGAGAGAGAGAGAGTGTGTGAGAGAGAGAGTGTGTGTGAGAGAGAGAGAGAATGTGTGAGAGAGAGAGTGTGTGAGAGAGAGAGAGAGAAAGTGTGTGAGAGAGAGAGAGTGTGTGAGAGAGAGAGTGTGTGAGAGAGAGAGAGTGTGTGAGAGAGAAAGAAGCTGAGGCTCCCTCCACACTGTTCCAGGTTAACGTGAGAGCAGCCTAGCAAGGCCCAGTGCTGTGTGTGTGTGTGTGTGTGTGTGTGTGTGTGTGTGTGTGTGTGTGTGTGTGTGTGTGTGTGTGTTTAAGAACAGGCCAGCAAGGCCCAACGCTGTGTGTTACCAACACAAACAAACACCTGCTGGAGTGTGTGTGAGTATAGATCTGCTAGGATGTGTGTGTGTGAGAATGTGTGTGTGTGTATCTTACTTGAGTGTGTGTGAGTATAGACCTGCAGGAGTGTGTGTGAGTATAAAGCTGCAGGAGTGTGTGTGAGTATAAACCTGTAGGAGTGTGTGTGAATAAACCTGCAGGAGTGTGTGAATAAACCTGCAGGAGTGTGTGTGAGTATAAAGCTGCAGGAGTGTGTGTGAGTATAGACCTGCAGGAGTGTGTGAGTATAAAGCTGCAGGAGTGTGTGTGAGTATAAAGCTGCAGGAGTGTGTGAGTATACTGTAGACCTGCAGGAGTGTGTGAGTATAGACCTGCAGGAGTGTGTGTGAGTATAAAGCTGCAGGAGTGTGTGAGTATAGACCTGCAGGAGTGTGTGAGTATAAAGCTGCAGGAGTGTGTGTGAGTATAGACCTGCAGGAGTGTGTGTGAGTATAGACCTGCAGGAGTGTGTGAGTATAGACCTGCAGGAGTGTGTGTGTATAAAGCTGCAGGAGTGTGTGTGTATAGACCTGCAGGAGTGTGTGAGAATAGACCTGCAGGAGTGTGTGAGTATAAAGCTGCAGGAGTGTGTGTGAGTATACTATAAACCTGCAGGAGTGTGTGTGAGTATAGACCTGCAGGAGTGTGTGAGTATAGACCTGCAGGAGTGTGTGAGTATAGACCTGCAGGAGTGTGTGTGAGTATAGACCTGCAGGAGTGTGTGTGAGTATAAAGCTGCAGGAGTGTGTGAGTATAAAGCTGCAGGAGTGTGTGAGTATAGACCTGCAGGAGTGTGTGTGTGTATAGACCTGCAGGAGTGTGTGAGTATAAAGCTGCAGGAGTGTGTGTGTGTATAGACCTGCAGGAGTGTGTGAGTATAAAGCTGCAGGAGTGTGTGAGTATAAAGCTGCAGGAGTGTGTGTGAGTATAAAGCTGCAGGAGTGTGTGTGAGTATAAAGCTGCAGGAGTGTGTGTGTATAAAGCTGCAGGAGTGTGTGAATATAAAGCTGCAGGAGTGTGTGTATAGGCCTGCAGGAGTGTGTGTGAGTATAGACCTGCAGGAGTGTGTGTGAATATAAAGCTGCAGGAGTGTGTGAGTATAGACCTGCAGGAGTGTGTGAGTATAGACCTGCAGGAGTGTGTGTATATAAAGCTGCAGGAGTGTGTGTGTGTACAGGCCTGCAGGAGTGTGTGTGTGTATAGACCTGCAGGAGTGTGTGTGTGTATAGGCCTGCAGGAGTGTGTGTGTATAGACCTGCAGGAGTGTGTGTGTATAGGCCTGCAGGAGTGTGTGCAGGAGTGTGTGTGTGTATAGGCCTGCAGGAGTGTGTGTGTGTATAAAGCTGCAGGAGTGTGTGTGAGTATAAAGCTGCAGGAGTGTGTGTGTATAGACCTGCAGGAGTGTGTGTGTAGGCCTGCAGGAGTGTGTGTGTATAGACCTGCAGGAGTGTGTGTGTGTAGGCCTGCAGGAGTGTGTGTGAGTATAAAGCTGCAGGAGTGTGTGTGAGTACTGACCTGCAGGAGTGTGTGTGTATAGGCCTGCAGGAGTGTGTGAGTATAGACCTGCAGGAGTGTGTGAGTATAGACCTGCAGGAGTGTGTGTGTATAGGAGTGTGTGAGTATAGACCTGCAGGAGTGTGTGTGAGTATAGACCTGCAGGAGTGTGTGTGAGCTGCAGGAGTGTGTGTGTGCAGGCCTGCAGGAGTGTGTGCAGGAGTGTGTGTGCAGGAGTGTGTGTGCAGGCCTGCAGGAGTGTGTGAGTATAAAGCTGCAGGTGTGTGTGTGTGTATAAAGCTGCAGGAGTGTGTGTGTGTATAAAGAGTGTGTGCAGGAGTGTGTGTGCAGGAGTGTGTGCAGGAGTGTGTGTGCAGGAGTGTGTGTATAGGAGTGTGTGTGCAGGAGTGTGTGTATAGGAGTGTGTGTGCAGGAGTGTGTGTGTATAGGAGTGTGTGTGCAGGAGTGTGTGTATAGGAGTGTGTGTGTATAGGAGTGTGTGTGCAGGAGTGTGTGTGTATAGGAGTGTGTGTGCAGGAGTGTGTGTGCAGGCCTGCAGGAGTGTGTGCAGGAGTGTGTGTGCAGGAGTGTGTGTGTGTATAGGAGTGTGTGTGCAGGAGTGTGTGTGCAGGCCGGTGGT
>NW_027468848.1:3420638-3433138 GCF_046254945.1 Alosa pseudoharengus
GAGTACTCCTCTAGAGCCAAGTCCAGGCCAGCTCATTTCCTCTAGAGCCAAGTCCAGGCCAGCTCATTTCCTCTAGAGCCAAGTCCAGGCCAGCTCATTTCCTCTAGAGCACTCCTCTAGAGCCAAGTCCAGGCCAGCTCATTTCCTCTAGAGCACTCCTCTAGAGCCAAGTCCAGGCCAGGTCATTTCCTCTAGAGTACTCCTCTAGAGCCAAGTCCAGGCCAGCTCATTTCCTCTAGAGCCAAGTCCAGGCCAGCTCATTTCCTCTAGAGTACTCCTCTAGAGCCAAGTCCAGGCCAGCTCATTTCCTCTAGAGCCAAGTCCAGGCCAGCTCATTTCCTCTAGAGCCAAGTCCAGGCCAGCTCATTTCCTCTAGAGCACTCCTCTAGAGCCAAGTCCAGGCCAGCTCATTTCCTCTAGAGCCAAGTCCACACCAGGTCATTTCCTCTAGAGCACTCATGTTATGTAGCTCGAGGTTATGAAGCAGGAATGTGTTGAACCAACTTTAAGATGGGACAGGACAATAGATGACATCAAATATATCAAAATGGCATCAGTAGCATCACTTTGCTACTGCATTCATTGCGCGTGGTTTGTTTGGGGTGGAATAAGGGTGTTTGCCGGTATCATTAAATATTGTCATTGGCTATAAAAGTGTTCTAAAAGTGTCTATAACATAATTGGAGTCTGGTTCATTTGATTTGATCAGGCGTCAGAGGTTTCTAAACCACACCACACCCTTACCATAACAACTTTCTGATTGGCTGTGGCTGCAGCAGAGGCGGGACTTCCTGCCTTGTCTGTGGTTGCTTCCTGTGACTGTCTTTTTGGGGTGGTGTAGGAAGCCATTGGTGCCCTAATGTCATTGGTCATAGGAGCGGTGCTCTAATTTCATTGGTCATGGGAGCAGTGCCCTAATGTGATTGGTCATGGGAGCGGTGCCCTAATGTGATTGGTCATGGGAGCAGTGCCCTAATGTGATTGGTCATAGGAGCGGTGCCCTAATGTGATTGGTCATGGGAGCAGTGCCCTAATGTGATTGGTCATAGGAGCGGTGCCCTAATGTGATTGGTCATGGGGGCAGCGTGTTAGTGAGTGTGTAATGATTGTCCTTTCGGAGATGGCGGATGGGGCAAAGTGGTTAGAGGCGGAGCTTAATGGGGGCAAAGTGGTTAGAGGCGGAGCTTAGTGGGGACAAAGTGGTTAGAGGTGGGGCTTAATGGGGGCAAAGTGGTTAGAGGAGGAGCTTAGTGGGGGCAAAGTGGTTAGAGGCGGAGCTTAATGGGGGCAAGGTGGTTAGAGGAATCACAGTCTACCATTCCATCCCAAAGCCCCAGCCAGACTGCAATAGATTAGTGTTGAAAGACCATGGAATGCTTATTCAAATGTTAAAACAATTACAAGTGAAATAACCACAGGCACCACGAAACATCATTCGAAAAATTAATTGGAGCTTTTGAGGCTCCAAGCGGCTGCAGGTTAAGTCTTTAGCCTGAAGAGGGCGCCACAGTGTGCAGGTTAAGTCTTTAGCCTGAAGAGGGCGCCACAGCTGGGTGCAGGTTAAGTCTTTAGCCTGTAGAGGGTGCCTCAGTGTGCAGGTTAAGTCTTTAGCCTGAAGAGGGCGCCACAGTGTGCAGGTTAAGTCTTTAGCCTGTAGAGGGCGCCACAGCTGGGTGCAGGTTAAGTCTTTAGCCTGTAGAGGGCGCCACAGTGTGCAGGTTAAGTCTTTAGCCTGTAGAGGGCGTTTGGCCAACGTCTGCCTTGACTCCCACTGCTTCTTAATTACACCATAATTACGCCCTGTAGCTGATGACGTCTGGCAGAAACGATGCAGTGGGCCTTTGAAGTGGACGTGTTGACACCTGTTAAGAGCATGTCGCCAATGATCAGTCAGGCTCTGCGATTACACACACACACACAGACACACAATTACACTATCAAACAGGACATGCATACTGCGATTACACACACACACGCACACAGACACACAATTACACTATCAAACAGGACATTCATGCGTACTGCGATTACACACACACAATTACACTATCAAACAGGACATGCGTACTGTAGGGCAGCTTTCTGAAAGACAGAAGACAGCTGAGGCTACGTGAGCTTTGTCAAACACTTGCTGTCTGTGTGTGTGTGTGTGTGTGTGTGTGTGTGTGTGTGTTAAACGACCTCATCAGTGTGTATCTATGATAAAAGTGTGCCAATATGCTAATAGACTCATTATGTGTGTGTGTGTGGGTGGGTGTGTGTGTGTGCGTGTGTGTGTGTGTGTGTGTGTGTTAAAGGTATATGCTAATATGCTCACATTACTTTAATTATGAGTCGGTAGGTTGTGAAATACCCTCAGGGTATGTGTGTGGGACTCTCTCCCTCCCTCTCTGTCTCTCTCTCCCTTCATTCTCTACCTTTTCTCCCTCTCCCACTCTCTCTCCCTCTCCCTGTCATAAAGAGAGAGGTGTGCATCCCTCCTCCTCTACTTCTTCTTCTTCCCCCTCTTCCTCCTCTTAATCCTCCTCCTCATCATCCTCCTCCTTTTCCTCCTCCCCCTCTTTCTCCTCTTCATCATCATCTTCCTCCTCTTCCTCCTCTTCTTATTCTTCCTCCTCTTCCTCCTTCTCCTCTTCCTCCTCTTCCTCCTCCTCCTCCTCCTCCTCCTCCTCTTCCTCATCCTGTGATTGACAGCTCTGCTTGGTGCTGCATGCTGATCAGCGTGTGCCTTCCGTCTGTGGCTGACAACTCAGCAGCATGTGACAGACAAGCTGCCTTCCCATACACACACACACACACACACACACACACACACACACACACACACATGTACAGCCAGCATGCATATACACACACACACACACACCCACACACACACACACACACACACACACACACACACACACACACACACACACATGTACAGCCAGCATGCACACACACACACACACACACACACACACACACACACACACACACACACACACACACACACACACACACACACACACATACACACACATGCCTGCTGGCCTGAGTGAATTATGCTGTTTTATGCTTTTGCGTGGAATCGACGGCGTACCCCACAGACCCCTCTGCATCGCCACAAACCCCCTCACACACACACACACACACACACACACACACACACACACACACACACACACACAGACCCCTCTGCGTCACCACAAACCCCTCACCGACCCCTCCGTCATAGCTCGACGTGCAACAAATTGTAACTTCGCGTCGAGGGGACGCAGACCGCAAGGACTGTGATTGGTCAACTCGTCCTGTGTGCTGATAGTCGGTGTTTCAAGCAGCCTACTGTGGGGAGTTAGCTACATGCTAGTTCACTGACATAAGCTTTGCAAATGCACTCGGGGTTGTCCGTTTGTGAAGTGTCTATTTGTCAGTAACGTTTTGAAATTAGCACTTCGCCAGCAAGCAGTACTTTGTGGGCAGTTGTGCTAAAGTTCGCTTGCTACCATAGTTTAAACTGGCTGGCAGACACCTGGCAAATACCCTCAGACTTATTTGCTGGTTATAGTAACTAGGTCAATGGATTATACGGTGTCTATTTTTCGATACTTGTACAAAATCTAAGCAAGAAAAGGCCAAACAAGTAAGATAAGACAAAATATTTTATCACTACAGTCTATGGGGGTTTGCCATTCTGAGTACCGTCTATGGTTTCGGTGTGTGTGTGTGTGTGTGTTAGCGTGTGATCATTGACAGTCGTGTGTGTGCCCCATCATTTGTTCCACAGTTGCCCACTGTCGCATGTGCATGTGTTGACAGTGTGTGTGTGTGTGTGTGTGTGTGTGCATGTGTGCATATGTTCCAGAGCCGCCCCTGAGTGTGTGTGTATGTGTGTGCGTGTGTGTGTGTGTGTGTGTGTGTGTGTGTGTGTGATTATTGAAACTGATGTGTGTGTGTGTGTGTGTGTGTGTGTGTTTCAGAACCGCCCCCTGAGCGCGTGTGTGTGTTTCAGAACCGCCCCCTGAGCGCGTGTGTGTGTGTGTGTGTGTGTGTTGATGTGTGTGTGTGTGTGTGTGTGTGTGTGTTGATGTGTGTGTGTGTGTCTTGATGTGTGTGTGTGCGTGTGTTTCAGAACCGCCCCCTGAGCGTGTGTGTGTGTGTGTTGATGTGTGTGTGTGTGTGTGTTTCAGAACCGCCCCCTGAGCGTGTGTGGGTGTGTGTGATTATTGACACTGAGGTGTGTGTGTGTGTGTGTGTGTGTGTGTGTGTGTGTGTGTTGATGTGTGTGTGTGTGTGTGTTCCAGAGCCGCCCCCTGAGCGTGTGTGTCGGAGGCGGAGCATGCCAGGCAGCACTACAGAGAAGACCACGCCCCTGGAGGCCGGAGTCTCCACCCCCTTTAGGGTCACGGTGAGTCCCACACACACACACACACACACACACACACACACACACACACACACACACACACACATACCCCAGTAAATCATGATCAGAGTCTCGTTGAGTCTCCACCCCCTTTAGGGTCACGGTGAGTCCCACACACATACCCCAGTAAATCATGATCAGAGTCTCGATGAGTCTCCATCCCCTTTAAGTCGTCCCATAACAAAGTATAGTATAGTAGCCTAATTGCCTAATAGATAGATAGATAGATAGATACAGTAGATACTTTATTGATCCACAAGGGGAAATTAAATATCTTAAGTATTCAAATATCTTGAGAATACTTTCCGGGTCTGCTGTATAAACTCCAGTTAACAGACTGGCTTCAGTCGGACCTTTCCTGCCAGTACTGTAACACACACACACACACACACACACACACACACACACACACACATACAACAACACACACACAACACAGACACACACACACACACACACACACACAAACACGACAACATAAACAAACACACACACAAACACACACACATAACACACATACTGTGTAAGCTGCACACACATACACACACACAGCAACACACACACTGTAACACATGCTGGCTCACACATGAGCTACATGAGGGAGTTCCACGCCAGAATGAGTAAATAAAGAATATTTATTAAAGTAATATACGAAAAAGTCAGTGTAGTGAATAAAAGCAAGGTGTAGTGCGAGTGTATGTCTAGGGATGTGTTCAAACAAAACAAAAAGACGACGGTCGAGAGGAGAGGAAGCCCCTCTGCGCTTGGAACCCAGGCCTTCAAATACAGGTGCTCATCAGGGCAACACCAAACACCTGGACATCTCGGGCAACCTGCTTCACACAGAGACAGACAAGCATGAGCGCAAGTGGGCGGGGCCAGTGGAGACCCGGCAGGGTCATAACAACACACACACACACACACACGGCAACACACACATGTCAAATGCACAACTACACAACACACCCACACACACAGTGTTATATAACGCAGAGGATGAAATAGGTAAGCTGAGTTACGAGATGAGATATACAGGTGTATCAATATAGAGGTGTGTCAATATACAGGTGTTTCTATATAGAGGTGTGTCAATATACAGGTGTGTCAATATACAGGTGTGTCAAATGCACAATACATCTGCTTTCCTTCTGCAGGGTTGTAAATACTATTTATATGCTCACACTTACACACACACACACACACACACACATACACTTACATTACGCACACACAAACACACACAAGCACACAAACACACACACACAAACACACACGGATACGCACACACACACTTCAGTTGCTCTGCTGTTGCTCAGCCTTGCTCCTCCATCACCCTGCTGGTCACATGACACAGGCGTTGCTATGGTGACAGCACAGATGTGCTCGTCATACAAAGAAGCACGCTTGTGTGTGTGTGTGTGTGTGTGTGTGTGTGTGTGTGTGTCTGATCTGCTACCTCACAGTTAAAGGTATGTGTGTGTGTGTGTGTGCGTGTGTGGGTGTGTGTGTGTGGGTGTGTGTGTGTGTGTGTGTCTGAAATACTAAAGTTAAAGGTTTGTGTGTGTGTGTGTGTGTGTGTGTGTGTGTCTGGAGTACTAATGTTAAAGGTAATAATGAACAGGCTGAAGTTACCTTTTACTTTGATCACTATTTATTATCAGTGATTTGACTCTCTGACACACTTGGTGAATAAAATGGAAATAAACTTGAAAGAATGTGTCCCCTGATGGGAATGAATGATGTAAGGCACTTGTAACACTCTCTGCCTCATAACTAAATGTAAATCTAAATGCGGGATTGTACATGGATTCATATGCAGCTACTTGATCTCTGCAGGAATGTGAAGATAATAAAGCGTTACATCTCAGTGCACACGCCTTCTCTCTCTCTGCGGACCTCTGCACCTTTAATGAGCACATTACAACAGCGACAGATCCCATTAGCTTCAGCCTGGCGCTCAGGGCCCTAATATTCCCTTCTGTGTGTAGACTACACGCATAGAGTACACGCATAGAGTACACTACACATAGAGTACACACATAGACTACACTACACATAGAGTACACACATAGAGTACACTACACATAGAGTACACTACACATAGAGTACACACATAGAGTACACTACACATAGAGTACACGCATAGAGTACACGCATAGAGTATACTACACATAGAGTACACTACACATAGAGTACACGCATAGAGTACACGCATAGAGTACACACATAGAGTACACGCATAGAGTACACTACACATAGAGTACACTACACATAGAGTACACTACACATAGAGTACACGCATAGAGTACACACATAGAGTACACACATAGAGTACACGCATAGAGTACACTACACATAGAGTACACTACACATAGAGTACACGCATAGAGTATACTACACATAGAGTACACTACACACGCATAGAGTACACGCATAGAGTACACACATAGAGTACACTACACATAGAGTACACTACACAGAGAACACACATAGAGTACACGCATAGAGTATACTACACAGAGAGTACACTACACATAGAGTACACTACACATAGAGTACACTACACATAGAGTATACTACACATAGAGTACACGCATAGAGTACACTACACATAGAGTACACTACACAGAGTACACGCATAGAGTACACTACACATAGAGTACACTACACATAGAGTATACTACACATAGAGTACACTACACATAGAGTACACGCATAGAGTACACACACATAGAGTACACGCATAGAGTATACTACACAGAGAGTACACTACACATAGAGTACACTACACATAGAGTACACTACACATAGAGTATACTACACATAGAGTACACTACACATAGAGTACACTACACATAGAGTACACGCATAGAGTACACTACACATAGAGTACACTACACATAGAGTACACGCATAGAGTACACTACACATAGAGTACACGCATAGAGTACACTACACATAGAGTACACTACACATAGAGTACACTACACATAGAGTACACGCATAGAGTACACTACACATAGAGTACACTACACATAGAGTACACTACACATAGAGTAAACGCATAGAGTACACTACACATAGAGTACACTACACATAGAGTACACGCATAGAGTACACTACACATAGAGTACACTACACATAGAGTACACTACACAGAGTACACGCATAGAGTACACTACACATAGAGTACACTACACATAGAGTACACTACACATAGAGTATACTACACATAGAGTATACTACACAGAGTACACACATAGAGTACACTACACATAGAGTACACTACACAGAGTACACACATAGAGTACACTACACATAGAGTACACTACACATAGAGTACACTACATAGAGTACACTACACATAGAGTACACGCATAGAGTACACTACACATAGAGTACACTACACATAGAGTACACTACACATAGAGTACACTACACATAGAGTACACGCATAGAGTACACTACACATAGAGTACACTACACATAGAGTACACTACACATAGAGTACACGCATAGAGTACACGCATAGAGTACACTACACATAGAGTACACTACACATAGAGTACACTACACATAGAGTACACGCATAGAGTACACGCATAGAGTATACTACACATAGAGTACACGCATAGAGTACACGCATAGAGTACACTACACATAGAGTACACTACACATAGAGTACACTACACATAGAGTACACTACACATAGAGTACACTACACATAGAGTACACTACACATAGAGTACACTTCACATAGAGTATACTACACATAGAGTACACGCATAGAGTACACTACACATAGAGTACACTACACATAGAGTACACTACACATAGAGTACACTACACATAGAGTACACTACGCATAGAGTACACTACACATAGAGTACACGCATAGAGTACACTACACATAGAGTACACGCATAGAGTACACGCATAGAGTACACGCATAGAGTACACTACACATAGAGTACACGCATAGAGTACACGCATAGAGTACACTACACATAGAGTACACTACACATAGAGTACACTACACATAGAGTACACGCATAGAGTACACTACACATAGAGTACACTACACATAGAGTACACGCATAGAGTACACGCATAGAGTACACTACACATAGAGTACACTACACATAGAGTACACGCATAGAGTACACGCATAGAGTACACTACACATAGAGTACACTACACATAGAGTACACGCATAGAGTACACTACACATAGAGTACACTACACATAGAGTACACTACACATAGAGTACACACATAGAGTACACTACACATAGAGTACACTACACATAGAGTACACGCATAGAGTACACGCATAGAGTACACTACACATAGAGTACACGCATAGAGTACACGCATAGAGTACACTACACATAGAGTACACTACACATAGAGTACACTACACATAGAGTACACTACACATAGAGTACACTACACATAGAGTACACGCATAGAGTACACTACACATAGAGTACACGCATAGAGTACACTACACATAGAGTACACTACACATAGAGTACACTACACATAGAGTACACGCATAGAATACACGCATAGAGTACACTACACATAGAGTACACTACACATAGAGTACCCGCATAGAATACACACATAGAGTATACTACACATAGAGTACACGCATAGAGTACACGCATAGAGTACACTACACATAGAGTACACTACACATAGAGTACACGCATAGAATACACACATAGAGTATACTACACATAGAGTACACGCATAGAGTACACGCATAGAGTACACTACACATAGAGTACACTACACATAGAGTACACGCATAGAGTACACGCATAGAGTACACTACACATAGAGTACACGCATAGAGTACACGCATAGAGTACACTACACATAGAGTACACGCATAGAGTACACTACACAGAGAGTACACTACACATAGAGTACACTACACATAGAGTACACTACACATAGAGTATACTACACATAGAGTACACGCATAGAGTACACTACACATAGAGTACACTACACAGAGTACACGCATAGAGTACACTACACATAGAGTACACTACACATAGAGTATACTACACATAGAGTACACTACACATAGAGTACACACACATAGAGTACACGCATAGAGTATACTTCACAGAGAGTACACTACACATAGAGTACACTACACATAGAGTACACTACACATAGAGTATACTACACATAGAGTACACTACACATAGAGTACACTACGCATAGAGTACACGCATAGAGTACACTACACATAGAGTACACGCATAGAATACACACATAGAGTATACTACACATAGAGTACACGCATAGAGTACACGCATAGAGTACACTTCACATAGAGTACACTACACATAGAGTACACTACACATAGAGTACACGCATAGAGTACACGCATAGAGTACACTACACATAGAGTACACTACACATAGAGTACACGCATAGAATACACACATAGAGTATACTACACATAGAGTACACGCATAGAGTACACGCATAGAGTACACTACACATAGAGTACACTACACATAGAGTACACGCATAGAGTACACGCATAGAGTACACTACACATAGAGTACATGCATAGAGTACACTACACATAGAGTACACGCATAGAGTACACTACACATAGAGTACACTACACATAGAGTACACACACATAGAGTACACTACACATAGAGTACACTACATAGAGTACACTACACATAGAGTACACGCATAGAGTACACGCATAGAGTACACTACACATAGAGTACACGCATAGAGTACACTACACATAGAGTACACTCATAGAGTACACTACACATAGAGTACACGCATAGAGTACACTACACATAGAGTACACTACACATAGAGTACACGCATAGAGTACACTACACATAGAGTACACGCATAGAGTACACTACACATAGAGTACACTACACATAGAGTACACGCATAGAGTACACTACACATAGAGTACACTACACATAGAGTACACGCATAGAGTACACGCATAGAGTACACGCATAGAGTACACTACACATAGAGTACACTACACATAGAGTACACTACACATAGAGTACACACACACATAGAGTACACTACACATAGAGTACACGCATAGAGTACACGCATAGAGTACACGCATAGAGTACACGCATAGAGTACACTACACATAGAGTACACGCATAGAGTACACTACACATAGAGTACACTACACATAGAGTACACTACACATAGAGTACACGCATAGAGTACACTACACATAGAGTACACGCATAGAGTACACGCATAGAGTACACTACACATAGAGTACACGCATAGAGTACACTACACATAGAGTACACTACACATAGAGTACACTACACATAGAGTACACGCATAGAGTACACACACATAGAGTACACGCATAGAGTACACTACACATAGAGTACACTACACATAGAGTACACGCATAGAGTACACTACACATAGAGTACACGCATAGAGTACACGCATAGAGTACACTACACATAGAGTACACTACACATAGAGTACACTACACATAGAGTACACGCATAGAGTACACAAACATAGAGTACACTACACATAGAGTACACTACACATAGAGTACACGCATAGAGTACACTACACATAGAGTACACGCATAGTGTAGAGTAGAGTAGAAGCACAACACAACACAACACAACACAACACAACACAGCACAACACAACACAGCACAACACAACACAACACAGCACAGCACAGCACAGCACAACACAGCACAACACAACACAGCACAGCACAACACAGCACAACACAACACAGCACAGCACAGCACAACACAACACAACACAGCAAAGACGCCCCACCACAATTCAGCACTGATGTTGTGGGTCGGACTCTATACTGCTGTAAAGGCTCAATGGTTCTTGTGTGCTAAACTATATTAAACTGTCAAGCTGTCTTATAACGTTTCCACTGATGATGTGTTCTTCACCTTGTAAATGTTCAGTAAAGAAACAGTTAAGTACTGCAAGGCAACATCAAAGATGGAAGCTGGCTCATGACTCATAACTGGGGTGGATAATGTGTTGATGTTTGTTTATTCACACCACAGACCGCTCATTTGGGGCCTGCTCCCTCAGGATGGGGTGGCGTGTCCATAGTGTGTGTGTGTGTGTGTGTGTGCATGAGAGAGAGGTTGTATTAGTGGTATTAGTGTATGTGTGTGAGCGTCACAGCAACCATACAAGGGCCACCAACTCCACCGTAACGTCACTGCTATAGAGAAGATAGAGAGAGAGAGATAGAGGAGAGAGAGAGAGAAAGAGAGGGAATGAGACACAGGGCAGCTGCTCTTCTTCACTCAAATAAAAAATCCTTGGAGAACTAAGGTGTTGCAGACCAACAAAACCTTTCATTTTCTTGGAGGACCGCCTGTCATTTCTGTACAAATATGTGCGTTTCCGTGTCATGAGTGTTGTGTCTCTCTATGGCATGTTGGCATAGAGGGTCAGCATGTCCAGCTGGGTGTGTGAAGTGTTTCAGCATTATCATATCACACACACACACACACACACACATATTATGTTTCAGCATTATCATAATCTGGGTTTGAGGCTCATAATGTGTTGTGGTGGAGAGGAGGCGGGGTCAGTTTGATCTCATTATCATAATCTGGGTTTGAGGCTCATAATGTGTTGCGGTGGAGAGGAGGCGGGGTCAGTTTGATCTCATTATCATAATCTGGGTCAGTTGGGTGTTTTCCCCAAGAGCAGCAGTCTGGCCGCTCCCACTAGACATACTAGCCTGGCATGTCACGCTACGCTAACGCTTCCCTCCCACTAGAGATACTAGCCTGGCATGTCACACTACGCTAACGCTTCCCTCCCACTAGAGATACTAGCCTGGCATGTCACACTACGCTAACGCTTCCCTCCCACTAGAGATACTAGCCTGGCATGTCACGCTACGCTAACGCTTCCGTCGGACATCCAGGGCGAGCCAATCAGCGACGAGAGGGGATGACACTAGTTGCAAAAACGAAAGTGGCTGTGGTATCGAAATCGACAGTTTAGTAACAACGCCTGCAAACATCAGATAATTGCAGTTGGAA
>NW_027468848.1:3438138-3443138 GCF_046254945.1 Alosa pseudoharengus
TATGTGTGTGTGTGTGTGTGTGTGTGTGTGTGTGTGTGTGTATGCTGTCACAGATGTGTGTGTGTGTGTGTGTGTGTGTGTGTGTGCTGTCACAGATGTGTGTGTGTGTGTGTGTGTGTGTGTGTGTGTGTGCTGTCACAGATGTGTGTGTGTGTGTGTGTGTGTGTGTGTGTGTGTGTGTGTGTGTGTGTGTGTGTGTGTGTGTGTGTGTGTGTGTGTGTGTGTGTGTGTGTGTGTGTGTGTGTGTGTGTGTGTGTGTGTGTGTGTATGCTGTCACAGATGTGTGTGTGTGTGTGTGTGTGTGTGTATGCTGTCACAGATGTGTGTGTGTGTGTGTGTGTGTGTATGTGTGTGTGTGTGTGTGTGTGTGTGTGTGTGTGTATGCTGTCACAGATGTGTGTGTGTGTGTGTGTGTGTGTGTGTGTGTGTGTGTGTGTGTGTGTGTGTGTGCTGTCACAGATGTGTGTGTGTGTGTGTGTGTGTGTGTGTGTGTGTGTGTGTGTGTGTGTGTGTATGCTGTCACAGATGTGTGTGTGTGTGTGTGTGTGTGTGTGTGTGTGTATGCTGTCACAGATGTGTGTGTGTGTGTGTGTGTGTGTGTGTATGCTGTCACAGATGTGTGTGTGTGTGTGTGTGTGTGTGTGTATGCTGTCACAGATGTGTGTGTGTGTGTGTGTGTGTGTGTGTGTGTGTGTGTGTGTGTGTGTGTGTATGCTGTCACAGATGTGTGTGTGTGTGTGTGTGTGTGTGTGTGTGTATGTGTGTGTGTGTGTGTGTATGCTGTCACAGAATTTCCATCCACCCAAGATCAGCAGTTTTTGCCATCTGAATGTAATACAGGGGATCTGTGTACTGTATCTGCATGTGTGTGTGTGTGTGTATCTGCATGTGTGTGTGTGTGTGTGTGTGTGTGTGTGTGTGTGTGTGTGTGTGTGTGTGTGTGAGTGAGTACACGGAGTACATGGTTATGTGCCCAAATATGTTTATTAAAGGTCATGGACACAACTGAAGACTGAGAATAATATACATGCAAATATTTCCACAGCTTCCATGATGGAAATAGTAGAAAATGTCTTGAGTTTGTGTGTGTATGTGTGTGTGTGTGTGTGTGTGAGTGTGTGTGTACGTGTCTGTGTGTGTGTGTGTGTGTGTGTGTGTGTGTGTGTGTGTGTGTGAGTGTGTGTGTGTGTGTGTGTGTGTGTGTGTGTGTAGGTGTGGCATATGTTGGGGATGTATGGATGTGCCTGTGTTGCATTGGTTGGCTGGTGCCAAGCAGCTCTGCATGTGTTGAAAGTGGAGGAGGGGTACTCTGTATGTGTGTGTGTGTGTGTACGTGTCTATGTGTGTGTGTGTGTGTACGTGTCTATGTGTGTGTGTGTGTGTGTACGTGTCTATGTGTGTGTGTGTGTGTGTGTCAAGAGAAGCTGTGGCACTTGGCCCATGACGGATTAGGCTGATTAAATCCAAACCAGTGTCCAGAAGCCTGTGCAGTGTGTGTGTGTGTGTGGCCGCTCTGTGTGTCTAGTTGCCCTCCAGTATTTTACCCCCCCCCTCTCTCCCTCCCCCCTCTCTCTCTCTTTCTCTCCCTCTCTCAATCTCTCTTTTCTCTCTCTCTCTGCTTGTGTACCTGTTAGTGGCCATGCTTGTGTGCTCGTGAGCTTGTGAGCCTGTTGGCTGCGCATGTTGATGGTCTGGTTGACAGCATGATGGAGTTTTTACTCAAGTGTGTGTGTGTGTGTGTGTGTGTGTGTGTGGATTTTTTACTCAAGGCATTGTGTTCATTAAGGAAGGAGGATCAGGGGTACACTGTGTGTGTGTGTGTGTGTGTGTGTGTGTGTGTGTGTGTGTGTGTGTGTGGATTTTTTACTCAAGGCATTGTATTCATTAAGGAAGGTTTCCATTCTGCCATCTGAAATGCTACCAAAACATTGTCCTCACGCCGCTGTTAGATGCATTTTGTATGAGTTTGATCAATGATCACTTGTGTTGATTTAGTGATCATAATCCAAATAGAAATGCAATTTAATTTCACAAGGCAGGAAACATTCAGACCTTGCAGCATGTTTAGATGATTATACTAGTGTGTAATGTGTGTGTGTGTGTGTGTGTGTGTGTGTTGTGATGAGCTCAGGACCACAGGCTGGTTTAGTGTGAAAGGCTTAGTGCTGTCTACAGTGTGCTTCGCTTCAAATTAGTCAGGAAGTGGATTTTGGTAAACATATTTTCATAATAGACCCCAAATCCGGATCTAGATTTGGCTTTTTATTTAATTTGTATCTCAACCTCTCGCGCACACACACACACACACACACACGCACACACACGCACACACACACACACACACGTATGTTCATATGGAATAGTGACGTACCTAAACATACATTCTAATTGTGCCATTGCAAGGTTTTAACTACTGATCTGTTTCCATTAAAAAACAGTGCTGTGTGTGTGTGTCTGTCTGTCTGTATGTCTGTTTATGAATGTGTGTGTTAGTGTGTGTTTGTGTGTGTGTGTCTGTTTATGAATGTGTGTGTGAGTGTATGTATGTGTGTGTGTTTATGAATGTGTGTGAGTGTGTGTTTGTGTGTGACCCTATGTGAAGCATGCAATGACATTAAGGACATTACAGTTTTTCTTGATTGCTTTGATGCAGCAGTCAACTCACTGTTCACTTTCAATCAATCATTACAAAATGCAAAAAACACTGTTCTCAAGATGAGGAGTTTCAGCCTTCATTTTTATTATGTCTGCCATTTCTTCTCATTTTTTTGGTATCAGAAAAACTATGGAAAGACAAAATGTATTGAATAAAAATGAATTTTATTAATTCCTCAAAAGATGTAACTACATGTAGGACCTACAGTAAGCACCTGGACAAGACACATTTCATACACTGAACTACAACTTGCCATTTTTTATTGAAATAGACCTACAGTAAACACCTGGACCTGGACAGAAACACCTGGTCAGCTTTTGTACTGTTTTCTTCACCAAATAGGCAATACAGTGCCTTAGATTCATACTTGTATATAGCAACACAGAACAGACATGGCATCTCTTATGGATAACAAATGATTGCTGATTGAAGAATTGTGCAAAGGAGATTCACACATTGACATTACAAGATCATAAGTCTGGAGTTTGGAGTCTTTGTATGAGATCTGTGTTAATGTTTTGGAAAAGGATGTGAAACATGAGTTAAACCAATGAAAATGTGTGAAATAATTTGCAAGAGATGACTTCTGCTGT
This sequence comes from Alosa pseudoharengus, assembly GCF_046254945.1. NCBI lineage: Eukaryota > Metazoa > Chordata > Actinopteri > Clupeiformes > Clupeidae > Alosa > Alosa pseudoharengus. The sequence goes on from NW_027468848.1 coordinate 3,441,388, forward strand.
GTGTGTATGTCTGTGTGTGTGTTAAATCATTTGCAAGAGATGACTTCTGCTGTCCTAAGAAGGCGAAGCTCAAGATCAAGTGGATCCCAGTTTCATTAAGTGCATCAAAGCAATCGAGAACAACTGCAAATAGTACAGACACGCTGCAGTATTCAGACTTACATCTGACTTACATCTTTCTTTATTTAGTCTGTCATGGGATATAACCCTATTCAAATGTGTGTGTGTGTGTGTGCGTGTGTGTGTGTGTGTGTGAGAACATGCTGTAGTGTCCTGGCTGTGTGTGTCTGTGTGTGTGTGTGTGTGTGTGTGTGTGTCTGTTTGTGTGTGTGTGAACATGCTGCAGTGTCCTGGCTGTCAGTGTGTGTGTGTGTGTGTGTTCAAATGTGTGTGTGTGTGTGCGCGTGTGTGTGTATGTGTGTGTGTGAGAACATGCTGTAGTGTCCTGGCTGTGTGTGTGTGTGTGTGTGTGTGTGTGTGTGTGTGAACATGCTGTAATGTCCTGGCTGTGTGTGTGTGTGTGTGTATGTGTGTGTATGTGTGTGTGTGTATGTGTGAACATGCTGTAATGTCCTGGCTGTGTGTGTGTGTGTGTATGTGTGAACATGCTGTAATGTCCTGGCTGTGTGTGTGTGTGTGTGTGTGTGTGTGTGTGTGTGTGTGTGTATGTGTGTGTGTGTATGTGTGAACATGCTGTAATGTCCTGGCTGTGTGTGTGTGTGTGTGTGTCAGGGTTTCCGTTGTCCGGTAATTACCGGACATTGGCCGGAAAAAAATGAAATGTCCGACAAAATTAAATCTCTCCGGTCAAATTGTCCAATTGAAATTGGCTAATAATCCCGTCCCCTAACGCAATCTGAATTTGAGAATAAACCTTAATATGTAGGCCTAAACCTATATTATACGTCCTCTGGCTATGTTTTTTAAATGAACAGGTTCTACCGTTTGAATGTTATTAAACAACACGCATAACCTATTCTGCATTTCAAATAGGAAGCGCACGCCTAAAACGTCCATGTTAAACAACGAACAAATGAGAGGCGGTTCAAACATGGCCAGGCCCAGGCAGACTAGCCTTAAACGTTTTTTCAGAGGCCAGACGCGATAGATGATGATAAATTGGTAACGTCTGAAGCCTCAGATGTCCGGTCAACTCCACCACCACCAGATAAAAAGCAGAAGTGTCGGGCGTATCTGTCGGAATCAGTGACATTGGAAGTGGAGTTGCGGGGGGTGCGGCCGCTCCAAGACACTGTCATTCTCCGTGTACATTGGACATGCAAAGTGTTCTTTACCCAAAGCATACAGTAGGTTTATGTGTTCTCTGTCTATGATCTGCAGGGTTAGGGCCTCCTCGACGAGGCGATTACTGGTCCGCGGATAATTTCTGGCACAATTAAACGGTATCATTGAACCGCGGCCGAAAGAAAAAGAAACTAAACATTTCCCAGAATAGGAAACATTTCTTAATTTATTGTTATCAAATAAAGAGGCATAGCATTAGGCGGTAGTGGTGTGAGCGCTCATTCTTGTGCACATCTGTGCAAGTTAAACAGTCACCACTGAGATAACGTGGGTAGCAGCAACAAACAACGTAGCCTTTTTTAAAACAACGAACAAAGCAGACTCTTGCTGTCCATGAAAAGATACTGGCTCGATCTTGTTAGGCATGTTTAAGTTAGGCTAATGAACATGTTGCATTCTATACAGATTATGTAATTCTTTAAGCTACTGTCTCCAGTTTTCCTCAG
>NW_027468848.1:3448138-3450638 GCF_046254945.1 Alosa pseudoharengus
GTAGCGGTTAGCATACAGTAGCCTGTGGTAGTGTAGTGGTTAAGGAGCTGGGCTAGCATACAGTAGCCTGTAGTATTGTAGCGGTTAGCATGCAGTAGCCTGTGGTAGTGTAGTGGTTAAGGAGCTGGGCTAGCATACAGTAGCCTGTAGTATTGTAGCGGTTAGCATGCAGTAGCCTGTGGTAGTGTAGTGGTTAAGGAGCTGGGCTAGCATACAGTAGCCTGTAGTATTGTAGCGGTTAGCATACAGTAGCCTGTGGTAGTGTAGTGGTTAAGGAGCTGGGCTAGCATGTAGCCTGTGGTCGGGTAGCGGTTAGCATGCAGTAGCCTGTGGTAGTGGTTAGCATACAGTAGCCTGTGGTAGTGTAACGGTTAGCATGCAGTAGCCTGTGGTAGTGTAGTGGTTAGCATACAGTAAGTAGCCTGTGGTAGTGTAGTGGCTAAGGAGCTGGGCTAGCGTGCAGTAGCCTGAAAGTTGTGGGTTCAATTCCCTGCTTCCACCGTTCCACACAGATTTTCCCTACCGAGTAGCAAGGTTTCCGAGAGGAGCAGGACAAAGGCAGACAGGTTCAAGAGACAGGCAGTCGTGGTTCAAAGAAAGAAGATCCAAGCTTTCAGTCCAAAGCCTAATCCACAAACTAGTTCAAGCAAACAAGGTTTAGGCACAGAGGAATCAATCAGTTTCCAATTAAGAGTCACAAGACACACCCACACACGCAAACACACACACACACAGGCACGCACGCACACACACACACACACTTGCACGTATGAGACCATGAACGAACAATTGTCAGTCCTTTTTAAAGATGGCTGCTCACTTCTTTACCACCTTGTGTCGACTCCTTGGCGCCCCCTGCTGTTCTGGAGGGCTGTGTGTTGAGCCGTGACACTGATACGTGTAAGTCACTCTGGACAACAGCGTTAAATGAACACATGGAATGTTAATGTAAATGGCAACTCTCCGTCCATCTCCCAACAAGAGAACAGGAGTGTGTGTGTGTGTGTGTGTGTGTGTGTGTGTAGGACAACTTACTGTCTGAGTAATGGAAGCAGGACTGAAGACGTCAGCCTCCCAAGCCTGTGTTGTCATGGAAACTAAGAATCATAGAGTCATAAACACACTTAGTGCAGTCACTCAGCTCATGTGTGTGTGTGTGATAAACACACTTAGTGCAGTCGCTCAGCTCGTGTGTGTGTGTGTGTGTGTGTGATAAACACACTTAGTGCAGTCGCTCAGCTCGTGTGTGTGTGTGTGTGTGTGTGATAAACACACTTAGTGCAGTCGCTCAGCTCGTGTGTGTGTGTGTGTGTGTGTGATAAACACACTTAGTGCAGTCGCTCAGCTCATGTGTGTGTGTGTGTGATAAACACACTTAGTGCAGTTGCTCAGCTCATTCACAACTGAGTTCAGTGTTTCCCACAGAATTGAATTCTATTTGTGGTGGTAGGTTTGTAGAATTAACTTGAATGCAACAGTTTTTAACAAATTAGTGCAGCTTGGTTATGATGCAGACTTAAGCACAATCAACTTTTATGCCAACAACTGCAGGATTGTTAATGTTTTCTTTAAACGTGCATGTAGGTTGTTGAGATAGAAGGAGAGGATGTGCAAAGGTGTACATAGCTCTACTGTAAACTAATTCCATCCCATTTAAATAGTACAACATGGAAATTCATTGTGTGGTGGTCAGTGTTGATACTGTGGTGGGCCGCCACAAATAAGTCAATGTATGGGAAACACTGGAGTACATCAGACTGGGTTTAGTCTGTCTGAGACAGAGAGTGTGTGTGTGTGTTTGTGTGTGTGTAGGTGTGTGTGTGTGTGTGTGCCTGTGAGAGGTGTGGAGCAAGTGTGAGAGGCGTGTGTGAAAGAGAGAGAGCATGTGTGACAGTATGTGTGTGTGAGACAGAGAGAGGGGGAAAGTGTGTGTGTGTGTGTGTGTAAGACAGAAAGCATGTGTGTGAGAGACAGAGTTGGGGGAGGGGTGTTGAGAAGCCAAGGCAAACAGGAGGGGAAGAGAGATGGAGAGAAAGAGAGAGAGAGATGAAGAGAGAGGGATGAAGAGAAGGAGAGAGGGATAGATAGAGAGAAGAGAGAGATAAAGTGATATGGGGAGGGGCATAAGGCATGTGCTCCATCTCTCAGAGACAGTACCGTCAGCAGCAGCTGGAGAAACACCGTAGCCATGGAGACAGGACGTCGTCATGGAGACACGCTGTAGCCATGGAGACATGCTGAAGTAGTGTAGTGTAGTGTCCTAGTGTAGACAGGCGACAGCAACCAATAAACAGGTGTGTGTGTGTGTGTGTGTGCCCATAGGCAGAAGCAAAGATGAAAAGCACCCCCCCCCCCCCCCCACACACACACACACACACACACACCTGCTCAGCCTCCAGAGCTACCACATGAAGAGGCTTCAGACTGACACACCCATACAGCAACACACCACCATAACTCATGCACACACACACGCACAACCACACACACACACACACAC
>NW_027468848.1:3455638-3478138 GCF_046254945.1 Alosa pseudoharengus
CAGGCATGATTTTCACATACAGTTAAGAACAACATTATTCATACCCCTGGCAAATATTGATTTAATGTTGATTTTCTCTTGACCAATATGTTTGTTCTGACTGAAAATGATACCGTCACATGCCGAAAGGTTCCAAGACAATGTGGGAGAAACATGGAATAAATAAAAGCGTTTATCTTTAAATTTTTTATGAAAAATGACATGTCCAAAATTATTCATACCCTTTTTAAATAATCAATAGAAACATCTTCATATGCATTCACAGCTCTCAACATGGTTCATATGATACCTACCAATCCTCTTCATGGCTCCACAATGATTCTAGACTGTACCCTTTTAAGAGCAATCTGGGTTTTGAGTCAGGAACAATTATTTGCCATCACTCTGGCCTTGCTCTCACTTTTTTGATGGATTGAGGTATGAACTCTGGCTCTGACACTTTCAAATGTTGATATTGTTCTCTGTTCACCATTTCTTGCTTTGTTTTGCTGTACGTTTTGGATCATTGTGTGGTTTAATGGTCCAATGCCGCCTATTGGGGCAGGTCTCTCGGCAGCCTGCCTGATCTTTTCCTCCAAAAATTTTAATGTAGCCCCTTGTTTTAGTGTTACCGCTTACTTTGAGAAGTTCACCAGATCCCATTGTCTAAAAAACACCCAAAACTAATACATTTTTATAGCTATTCCTTACTTTGGGGATGGTGTTTTGGTGGCTGAAAATTTCACCCCATAACAAAATGGATCACTTGGTCATCATGGCTGCTGATCATGGATCACTCTTCTCCAAACATGCACAACTCAGCTTTTTTTGACCTAGGGACATGGCCTGTGATTGGCATAAAAAAAGGAAGCATTAAACCCAATTGATGCCATGTCTATTTCAATTGTGGGGGTGAGAAAATTATTCTTTTGGGATGTTTTTCAACCAGGGGGACCTGGTGACTTTCTCAGAGTAAACCGTAACACTAAAACAAGAGGCTACATTATGATTCTGGAGGAAAAGATCAGGTAGTGTGCCGAGAGACTTGCCACAATAGGCGGCATTTGACGATTAAACCACCCAATGATCCAAAATATATAGCCAAAAAAGGCAAGAAATGGTGAACAGAGAACAATATCAACATTTGAGCCATAGCCCAGACCTCAATCCGTCAAAAAAGTGAGCACATGGCCAGAGTGATGGCAAATACTTGTTCCTGCCTCAAAACCCGGGTTGCTGCTAGAGCAGTCATTCCCAAACTGTGGTCCGCGGACCACTAGTGGTCCGTGAGGGTACTGCAGGTGGTCCGTGGAAAAGCAAAATAAAATATAAAATATATTTTTTAAACCTTTATTTTACCAGGAAATGCTAACATATTCTAAGAATATGTATATTCATATCAAATTTAAATGTAAATTAAATAGTGAAGTTATTGTGTGATTATTGTGTGACTAAAAGGCTAGTGGCACTAGGCTGTGACGTTCAAGTGCAGTGCCGCTAAGCGCTAACGGTTAGAAGAACTGGTTAGAACCACAACATGGATCGGTGGATGGCAACAGATTCTCTGAAGAGAAAAGAGGCAGATGTTAACTCTAGTTCTACTAATAATGAGGAGATTGACAGTGAGTCGGGCCAGATTCCTCATAAAGGTACAAAAAAAGGAGGGTGAAAAGAAAACTTATTCTCTTTCTCTGTCTCTCTCTCCCCCTTCTCTATCTCTCTCTCTCTCTCAGACAGACAGATGTTCTTATTACTGTAGCCTAACGTTATACATTTAATAATATATTGTTAAGAAAATACGTTGTTGAAATGAACTTGATTATGCCATCGGGCGCTTGAGTAAATAAATAAATTAAATACGTGGCAGCCGTTGTGTGCAGTAAACTTTCTTTTAACAAGCCTGTTGTATTCGCCCTTTTACGAGTAGCCTATGCGTCAATTAATATTAATTTCTATACAAACCAAGACGGCGGATTCCTAAAGAAACGCAAACACCCACCCCATAAGTGTATTAAATTAGCTATGTACAGTGACTCAAAGAGTCAAAACCGCTTGTAGCTCCAGTGGAATTTTTTATTTCACGACGAGAATTCAAACTCCGAGCACGGTTCCAATTTCTTGGGCAGTAAAAGCTCACGCTAAGAACCAACCCAGATTTTGTTTAAATCTACACACTTCATATTATGGCTACTGAAAAATGTAAGGTTAATTTATCAAATGCTATTTTGAAGTATTAAAAAACATTTTTTTTTTTAGACATATTGGTGCTTTTACGATATCCTACTGATGTGATGCCCAGTTATAGGCCTAGTTTTAGTGCTAGTAGGCCTATTAAGAGGTGCAGATTAATTCAGGTAGGGCTGTGTATAGACATTTTATTAAGGGTATTATTATGAGATGGTCCGCGAAAATTCTTCATTACAAATAGTGGTCCACACACACAAAAAGTTTGAAAACCCCTGTGCTAGAGGGTGATAATTTTTCTGGACTCCCGCGGGTCACGGTATTCCCGCGGGAGTCCTGCGGTACGGAAGTCAATTTCACTGTTGGTAACGTGATAGGGACGGGACGGGCAGAAATCAACAGGAGTGGGCGGGAGGGGAACGGAGCCGGAGATTAAATTAAAACATGCGGTGAGTGCACCCAAAGATTGCAAGGCATTTCTAGAAAAAAGAACCACTTACAACTCACTATAAGTTTGTTGATAGGCAACTCTGCGGCTAGCAGTAGCCAATCAGAGCAATTCAAAGCAGCTGCCCTGTTCACAAGCCAATCAATCAGCGTCAGCGACTACACCGAAAACTGAAGGTGTTTTCTATTGCCATATCAACGTGAGCTAATCGCTAACGTTATCTGAGATGCTAGTTTTTGTAACGGCAGGAATAAACACACATGGTAACAAAATCAATCTAAACATGTGTAGCTTTACTCAACACATTAACACTATGATACAGTGTAATTGTCAAGTTGTATGGCTCACTGTGTTCAAAGTCAATCTTAATAACCCTCACCCTCACTGATCACCTCAACTAGCCTATGTGGTGGTTGTTATGGGAAACTAGCTAATAAATGGCAATGCAGCTTTACTGTAGTGAAGTTCGCAAGATTGGAAAGAGGAAATAGCGTTTACATGTCCATTTAAATTATAGCCTTTCTAATGCACTTTTGTGCATTTTAAATCAATAAGACAGAATGTGAGGAGACTGCTACAAACTTTAAAGAGGCTTATCTACAATTGAAACAATCTGTAGCCTATGACGCAAATAAACCTCACGTCTGCTTTAACTTATTGTTGACAGCAGGGTTTTTTTACGATTTAAAATGATACTTTCTAGATTTTAATGGGCCATGTTGAAGAGCTGATGTCCGTTATTGTTTGTGTAAATATAAACTGATTCATGTCCCTTGCATTTTGCAACTGTGAGGTCCATGGTAGGCGCCCGGCAAAAATATTGTTTCATTTTACGAGTGATATCCACGTTCTGGCGGTGTTCTAAATGTGCACAGAAGGAGTTCCTAAGCTATATAAGGTATAAGCTAGGCCTATTACACAACATAAATTGTCACTATGCTGGCGACCCAAATAAAATCTCCTACGACCCACCCTTTGGGAGCCAATGCTTTAGACAACATAGGGAACGAAACGGAAGTGGGACGGGATTCGGGAGCCTTTCTCTTGGGATTTTGCAGGACAGGATTTTTTTGGGGGGGCAGTCACGTGATCGGGATATGACGGGAGTATTTGTGTGGGCTCGGGATGGGACCAAGGGGGCAGGCGAATTCCCGGAAGTAGAAGCATCGATGTAGCGGTGGTTATCAACTCTCTGCTAACCCCATAGAACGCCCATCCATTTAGGATTTTTTTGAACTCCCATAACTTCATATAACATATATCATGTGCCGATTTTTTAGCTTCTGTGTTATCTACATAAACAATAAAAGGCAAAACAAGACTCGACTACCTCGTACGTAACGTTAGGTTCCCGTAAGAAGAATGTTTAGCATGTCCGGTTGAAGGGAAGCTAACGCACTGAAGGGAGATAACCGTATTGTTTGGATAAGAAGCGTAGTCCAGCCAGCACAGAAACTCGTGAACAAAGCTATGTAGCCTACAATAGCATTGTAGCCTATGTTAAGGCAAAGCATAGAGGCAAGTAAACCTAATGGAAAAACAGTAGTTTTACCGTTAGGTAGTCTAACGATAATCATTTCAGAGTTTTTCGATGGATTGACGTAGGTCAGAAAAGTGGAAAGAAGATTAGCCTCAAGGCTATAACTTTTTTGTTTTGTTTTACCATGACTGTTTTTGAAGATGATCATGTGTGGTAGTTTCAACATTAACACAACTTGATATCACTTGTGAGGATGATATTAATAATAATACATAAATAAATGTTTAACTTTGATGACTTTGAAGGCGAAGGAAGTGTGAGAAGAATTTCTGTGTAGCCTATCTATCATATGAGTTACAAGATTCAGTTCGATGGCCAACGTCACGAAGTTAAGTGCGAGTCTGCGCAGTACTGGGGGGACCAACTGAAAAATGACTCAGTACCCTCCCATTGAGAACGACGGAGTCTGTTCGTCCATTTCTTTTACTGTCTATGGATGGGACGGGAGTGAAAATTGATTCCCGTGTCACCCTCTAGTTGCTGCTAAAAGGGTACAGTCTAGAATCACTGTGGAGACATGGAGAGGCTTGGTAGGCATTATAATAACCATTTTGAGAGCTGTGAATGCAAATAAAGATGTCCTACCACATTGCTTCTACCACACTGTCTTACAACCTTTTGTCATGTGGCAGTGTCATTTTCAGTCAGAACAAACATATTGGTTAAGAGAAAATCAATTTTACTTCAGTATTTGCCAGGGATATGAATAATTTTGTTCTTAACTGTGTTTATGAACAAATTATTACAGACTGCATCTTTAGCAACCTGGATATGGATTATGGATCAAAAGTGAAATTTACGAATACCTCTGTATGGGGGAGAATGTGCACTCTCAGAATACGTCCGGGTGGTATTGCAATATACCACCCGGACGTATTCTGAGAGTGCACATTCTCCCCCATTAAAAGTTCTCTGGCAAAACTGTTAGACTTTGTACAATAGGATGCTTAGACAGTTTGGGTGCTAATGTTCACCTGACAGGGCAACACAGAAAATCAGACACTTGTTCATTTTATTACTCATGCTTGCCTGCTGCGGAGAGGCCATCTTCCATTTCATCATCAGCGTCACTCTCACTCTCCTCTTCAGGAATAGTTTCTAAAGACATAGTGAACAATGATTTAAGAATCCCATCCAACCCTGTGTAAATGAAAAATAGAATATAAGTAAAATTACTTATGATCATTACCATTTGGGTTTATCTCGATTTGGTCCAAATTTTGGCCCTTGAAATTCATTAATGATCCTCGCTCCAGAGCCATCAGGACCTTGCTCACTTTCGCCAATTGGAGTGTACCCTCTGGTAGGCAATAAAATTTGCGATGCACCGTTATGTCGTGGCCCAAGAATCCTGCGAGCTGATCCATTTCGGTGTCTTTTAAATTCAAAATGGTTGACAGGGTGGAATAGGCTTGGGTATCGAATATCGAGTATTGGTTGGAACCGGGACTATCTCTGCGATTTTCCCGGAATCGTTCAAAAGTTTAAATTTCGATTCCTAGTTTCGATTCCCAGTCCGCTGACCGGAAGAAGAAACGGCTAAACACCAACGAAGAAGCGCATAATTCATAGAATTAAAATTCATGTTGAAGGTCAGACTATTTCATTCAGAAAGCAGGGTTCCCGCGGATCCTTAAATAGTCTTAAATACAACTGAATTTTCGAAAGAGAGGTATTAAATGTGAGTATGGTACCGCCAGCGAGTGCAAGAGAGCGAGTGATGTCTCAATCCAGTTTTGTGTATTTAAAATGTAATTGTATAAGTGAATAGGCTATTAGGCTACGGGAGGAAGTGTAGTGGTTGCAGATTGAAGATGTTTTTCACGGGTGTGGTTAAAGGTGTGAAAACGGTAATAATACAGTAGGCCTATGTAGCCTACAAAATAATATGCCTGACGTTTTCGTGGTGTAGCTGAGGCCAGAGAGATATACAGGTAGCCTACGTGGAATGAGGAAGCCTACGGTAGAATGAGCGGGAGAAAGAGCGGATAGGTTGGCCATACGTTTGAATTTAGACACTTTTTAAAAGCCCTGTCCGGCGTCCGGCGCAGCCTCAAGCCGGACGCTCATTTGTTCTCGTTACGTTATGTCGTCTAAAATCGTTGCTCGGACGCAGCATCGTACGCGAAGACTGCTGGTCAAATTATGTGCAGTGCTTCACAATCAGGAGGAAATACTGTATGTTAAGTTGATCTGTTTGCATCTTTCCAGCGTGTGTTGCTGGCCTAGCCTAGGGAAGAAAATATCTAAGTTATAATAGCCTACCTGCAATATCTGCCAGCAACTTGCTTGCCAGCGTTTCCCAGTAGGCTAGGCCTACTTCGCAAAAGTTGTGAACTATAACCGCATATTTTTTGAATGTCGGCGACTGGCTACATAAAAAAAAACGTGTGTTCATAATACGTGCGTGCTTGAGTTGAAACCAGCAGTTTTCAGCAGGATCATGCGAGGAGGACCTGTCTCTTAATTAATTTAAAACAAGTCAATGGTTTTACAATGTTTCAGTCAAGCTTTGGTTGGTTTAGATACAACTGGTATGCAAAATGTAAAGTAGTGGATTAACTTTAATTTGCTGTGCTGCATATTGGACAATAGATGCACATAGTAAATTATATAAAGTAGGCTTATTAAAATATGTAAATAGCGTAGTCTAACTTTGAAATAAATATTGAAGGGAATCCAGTCCAGTGCACATGTCTTTGGCAAGTAGCCTAGGCTACTACAGACACAGGTGAAGAACAGTCAGCCTCAGCAGTAAGCAAAACCAAATATGTACAGCCAGCTTCAAAAGCAAGCAGCCCAGACCCTAAAATTGGGCATTTATAGCTTTGAAGGTTATTCACACACAATTATTTTCTTTCACCAAAATATATTTGGTAACTTCTGTAGACATCCAAAATGGGGTGGGGGTTAAAATTAGTAGGAAAAAAAAAACTATTGCATAAACAGTCATATCTTTTTGCCGTGGTATAGTCTTAAGTTTCATTTAGATGTCTTGAAAAGGTCTTAAAAGTCTTTCACTAGTTCACATTCCTGAATTTGCATAAAGACATAAAAGCATAATACATAAAAGCATAATAGAAAAGTCAACTGTCAACTGCGCAGGCAGGAGTCGGGCAGGATTCCGCCATACAACCTTAAGCGTAAGGGGAGGTGGTAGGTTGCGAGCGGAGTAACACCGATGCTGCAACTTCGGCAGGTAGACTGCGAATAAATAACCTGACTGATTGAAGAAGGAGGCGTGGCAAATTCCGTCACGCTCCTCCCGAACTTCCGTTTGTAAAACGCCATTTAAATTTGCACTTGGAAAATGTGCAGATACCCTGAGAAAGACTGTTGGTTAGCTAGCTCATTTAAAATATCCTAAACTTTTTTTGACCCTGCCTCTTAAAAAAATCGGAATCGAGAATCGGTAGGAACCGGAATCGAAATAAGAAATCGGAATTGGAATCGGAATCGTTCAAATTCAAACGATACCCAACCCTAGGGTGGAAACATGTTTGCGGAGCTTGGTGGAAGATATGCGCTCTGGGTACTTTGCATTGCTCTCCTTTGCAAACTGGTTATGTATGGCCTCTCAGAAAAGTGTCCTGCCCAGGGCGAGCAAAAAAAATTGCTCTCAAGTACGCCACAATCTGCACAGGACTTCATGAGCAGCTCCATGGCATTCTGCATCTCAGGAGTCAAAAGGATCCATTGGCACCTTTCTATCCCTCTTCCCACGGATTTCTAGCCTCTTGAAATGTTTGCATAGCTTTTTCTCCAGATCAGACAGTGCTTCAGCCACATCTGAATGCAATGGATCATTGAAGACATTTAATGCAGCCACTCTCATTTCGGATACTTCCCCCTCCCTCCTACGATTGAAAAGTATTATTTGAGCAAGTGTTACTCCAGCCAGCTCTCTCCAGTTCTTTGGAGTTTTTTCTTCCTAGAGCTTATCAGAAGCCTGTTTTTGTTTTTCATCCATGTACACATGCATGTTCTTAACATCCTCAGTAAAGGGTAAAAGCTGAGGATTGTTCCAATTTGCTTCGGCCAAAGTCTTCAATGCAGGAGATGAGATGGCCTCATTCCAAAGGGTTCTGAAGACTTCTTGAAACTCTTGGGCATATTGGGCGACCTGTTTATTCCCTGAGATCATGGCCTGGCACTGGACAATACTTGCAACACGGCGTAAACTGTGTCCAAGCTTTAGAGGGATTTTAAAAGACCTATTATCAGCGTAAACTGTGTCCAAGCTTTAGAGGCAGTGTTGGGATTTTAAAAGACCTGTTATCAGCGTAAAATGTGTCCAAGCTTTAGAGGCAGTGTTGGGATTTTAAAAGACCTGTTATCAGCGTAAACTGTGTCCAAGCTTTAGAGGCAGTGTTGGGATTTTAAAAGACCTCTTATCAGCGTAAACTGTGTCCAAGCTTTAGAGGCAGTGTTGGGATTTTAAAAGACCTGTTATCAGCGTAAACTGTGTCCAAGCTTTAGAGGCAGTGTTGGGATTTTAAAAGACCTGTTATCAGCGTAAACTGTGTCCAAGCTTTAGAGGCAGTGTTGGGATTTTAAAAGACCTTATCAGCGTAAACTGTGTCCAAGCTTTAGAGGCAGTGTTGGGATTTTAAAAGACCTGTTATCAGCGTAAACTGTCCAAGCTTTAGAGGCAGTGTTGGGATTTTAAAAGACCTTATCAGCGTAAACTGTGTCCAAGCTTTAGAGGCAGTGTTGGGATTTTAAAAGACCTGTTATCAGCGTCAACCCCTGCTGCGTGTTTTACAGCCTCAATGACACGAGGAAAGTTGGATGGATGGAGGAATTCTTTAATGGTCTTCATTCCTGAGCACTGTCTGCCTGCTAAAAGAAGCCGCCCCATTTCTCTTATCGTTTGGCAAATGGCATGATGTTTTGCCGGATCATGACCGTTTTTGTTGTACTGCCTCTCTCCCATTCTAAGAATGCACTCATCATTCTTAATCGCAAACGTTATGTCATCTTGATTCATTTTGTTCAGGAGCTTCCACAGCTGAGCGCTTACACCCACTGGCAATGGTTCGGCATTTGCGCAAAGGGCTTGAATTCTATTTCGTCCAGGCTTTAGAAGACCGTTCTGCTTTGCTAGAGTGCAGGTCTTCATGTGTTTCCAAAGAAACTTTCTCTTAAATAGCCCCTGGCAGCTAACACAGTGCCCGAATACTGTAGCATTAATGTTAGAGTTGGTCACTTGCTTACAAGGAACGAGGACACCAGTACCTTCTCGCATCACTTGTACATTATGTTCCCTGTCTACGGCGAAGCAAATCAATTTGGACCCTTCTCAATTTTGAACCCTTGGCGTATTTGAGAGCAGAGGCCACTTCAGACTCCTGTTTGTGAACATGTTCTAAATGTCGCGCAATTTTTGCATACGGCTTCTCACAGAAAAGACAAAAATGTCGTTTGCTGTAGATCCTGCTGCCATCAGTGTTCTTCTCCGCCGTCATGACAATTATAGACTCACCAGAAGATGATGGGGACATCATTTCAGTGGTGATACTACTGCTACTACTGATGGTGGCTGCGACTGAAGAAACAGCATGGGTAACCTTCTTAAGATTCCTCCTCACTGTCTTCCTCTGAGCTGCTGTCAGTTTCTGGAACATATTCCTTATCACGGTCACTGAGTTCCTCACTTTCAGCATTTTCTTTCACTGTTGCTAGAAGTGTGCTTGGGTATTCCTAGCATCTCAGGGGTGAGCTGAAAAATTAATAATAATAGAAAAAGAGAAATCAATTTAGACTGCTGGGAATTTGCTTTCAGGTTCTTTAAGAACAACTGGCTTAAAGTGAAATGCCGGCGGACTATGATTGTAGGCTGTATTTCTGCATTGGCACTGGCATGATTCAAATATTCGTTTAAAGAGAATTACCTCAGACGCCACATTGTTGACTTGCGTTGTTCTTCTCGACTCAGCCAATATCCATTTCAATGAATTAGCCCTATGCTTTCTTAACTGTATTTTTAAACATTTAGAATGTTTGACAACACATCACACTTTGTACAAAGTATTATGCAGCATTATATTCTAACAATTAAAGCAGTTTGGCATGGAGTCAATCAGTCTGTGGCACTGCTCAGGTGTTATGAGAGCCCAGGTTGCTCTGATAGTGGCATTCAGCTCTTCTGCATTGTTGGGTCTGGCGTATCGCATCTTCCTCTTCACAATACCCAAATCTATGGGGTCAGGTGAGTTTGCTGACCAATTAAGAAAAGGGATACCATGGTCCTTAAACCAGATAGGCTACTGGTAGCTTTGGCACTGTGTTCAGGTGCCAAGTCCTGTTGGAAAATGAAATCTGCATCTCCATAAAGTTGGTCAGCAGCAGGAAGCATGAAGTGCTCTAAAACTTCCTGGTAGATGGTTGCGTTGACACCGGTGTGCATGTCACCGGTGTCTGCAGGTGTGCGCGTGGTTAGTGAGGGTGTTTTTGCACGGTAGCCCAGCTGCTCAAATGTGGTTCAATCCTCATTTGATTTGTAAGGTATTGTTTCAGATCATATCTGTTTATATGTTTTCTTACTGCATCACACAGTAGCCACACAGTTTCAACTAAAGTCTCAGAATGGTCATCTGTGGATCTGCGTTGAATCTGTGCATTCCAAAATCCTATCGTGAATGATACTCTGTTTAACCCCAGCAGAGCGGAGCTCAGCCTACCTAGAGCCGTCTTGTGCTGGTGTGTTTGCACTTTACCACGCTAGTCGGGGAAACAAATAAACTCGTTGGTGGGACGAGTACATAAGTACAGTGGGTCCCAGTTAAAAATTGACACTTCATTCACGATCAAGGTGATTCACGCAGATGGGTGAAATGTAAGTACAACTGCAGCCGCTTGGGGGCAGCATAGTCCGCTGTGGGGTTCCATGGTCGAACCAGACGGCGCATTCGATATCAAGGGCTGTGATTGGCCGAGTTTTCAGTGCGTTTCTCTGTGTTTTTATCAGCCCCTGCAACATGCTAGTCCACTGTAGCCTAAGCTTTGTACATAATGTTACACATAGTTTTGGATTCAGTGGCAAGATTTCTTGATTGTACAGTGCCTGTCTCTCAGTAATGTTTTAAAATGAGAGCTTCGTCAGCTGGCAGTAGGCTACTTTGTCGGTAGTCATGAGAAGTTCGCTTGCTAACAGAACATAATTATGCTGCCCAGAAACCTTGTGAATAGTTCTGATTTTTTTTTACTACACTAACGAGGTTGAAATATAGCCTTTGCCTACAGCATCTCCTTAACAGTAATGTTAACAAAATGACAGCATTCATATGACAAAAAACGAATTCGGTCACTCAAGACTGTGCCACAGCAACCAGTAGGCCTACTCGAAGCAGATAGCGTTGTCTGACGGTCGAGTGGGTTAATGCACGTATTTCCAGAACAGGTCTGCAACTTTCAGGCAGTTCTGAGTTCGAATCTAGGCAGGAGCAGAGCCATATAAAGGCCTAGGCCTATCGTTATCATTTTTTGCAAGGTGTTGCTCCTGGCAATACTTGTTTATAAGACATTTGGTGATTAATTGATAGCTGTTTTTGGGACACCAAAAACGTTCTTTATAATGAGCGCATACGGGGAGTAAAACGACTGTTACGCTATGTTACAACTGTAGGCTACAATGATTGCAATACAAAAATATGCGCGTGTTAGTTTAGTTAGTTTTGTGATGTTTTGCACTTTTGCCTCATGTGTTTTCAGGTTTGAGGGCTTTTTTGGCTAGATTGACCTTGGTTAGACTCTGCATATGTTATTTCTCCGTATGGAAAATAAAGTCAATTTTCGACACACGTCTGTTATTAGTTCAATAACAAGTGTTGCTTGTTAAAACATGTGACTAGTGAAACTCAAATGATTTTAGAAATATTTAGCCAAAGACAAAAAGTGTTAGAGAGAAGGAGAGACGCCGGTGCAGCTCAGATGTCTTCTTAATTTTTTTTATTCTTTAGTAAAAGGTGCAGAACATTATTAAACTTTGACTAACGTTTCGATGTTCGTTAGTCAAAAACATTGACACATCGAAACGTTAGTCAAAGTTTAATAATGTTCTGCATCTTTTACTAAAGAATAAAGAAAATTAAGAAGACATCTGAGCTGCACCGGCGTCTCTCCTTCTCTCTAAAACAGGGGTGTCAAACATACGGCCCGCACGATGAGTCCCTCAACAACGAGAGAAGACTTCCCTTGTGTGTGTGTAATGTGTATCACACCAAATTTGCTCACCATACCTTCCCAACTATGCACAGTATACCATTAGCTGCATGCCATCAGGCTATTTACAATTTTCTATCACGTAAAGTTTGTGAACACGTTATCAAAATTAACGCGCACACATTTTGTTTGAGCAGGAGACAGAATCCGCACACAGGCACAAGGCTACTTGTTGTTTTCTTTTACTCGGCTATCTATATATGGTTATCAGCACACAATGTTGGGCTAATTCACTAGTTATGGATATCACAAGTTTAAACAACGAAAACAGAAAGGATGTAGGCAGCAAAGCTAGAGGAGTTATTCCAAATGGGCAAGAACAAGGTAGGAACAAGGTGTGCTTGTCAGAACGTTTACAGCTGTTTAAAGCCAGACGTCACGGTACGCTAGAACAAAACTAAAGGTAACTTTAGCTATAGGGCTATATCAATTTGTCCAAATGAATAGGTCATCGTAGACGTTGTTGTTGTATTATTGCATGTGGATATTGTTGTTATGCTATGTAGGCTACTTTTTTTGCGATGCACGGACCTAAAACCGGGAAATGGACAAATATTGTACACGCGTGAATTTGTTTTTGTGGGGGTGGGGGTGGGTGGGTGTTAGGGTGGCCAACTTCCTCAACCCCAAATGAGGGACACTTCACTTCAAATGCGAGACCCCCCCCCCCAAAAAAAAAAAAAATAATAATAATTTACAAATGGTGTACTGTCACTTTAAGAGCATTGCCTACACAGTATTCATATTTTGCCAGCTCCATTCAAATATAGCCTATGGTCATTCCACAAACTCTAACATTGTTTGTGCCACATTTAGGCCTATAGCATAATGATAAGTATATTAAGTTGGTGTAAACAACCTTCATTCCTGTGGAAATAGAAGCATGTAATGATGCTAGCTAGATATTTTCTGTTTGCAATTAATAGTGAATTATGAACCTGGTAGCCACCTAGCTATCTGAGTGGAAAGTGTTTCAATTGGCATAGCCTATCATGTGCTTCATATAAATGCTTAGTTTAAGGGAAACGGATTATTGAAGACTTCAAGACTCACCAATTCCATTACACAAAGGCAATTGACCACTCTTCATATTCTATCAGTCCAAATCACAGTGCGTGCAGCCTATGTCAAAGTGCCCTCACATTGTAAATGGTCAGTAGCATAGTGTGAACCGGATAATTCCGCAATCTTCTCGCGTTGTTTTTGTTGTTCTCGTGATTTCCTTTTAAAAGTTTCTTATATTAAAAAGGTGAAATCAATTACCAACAATCACAAGCCAGCTGGAAACTTCCACCCTCTCTCCCTCTCGTTCCCAATTAAAACGAGTAGCATAATGTTCAAGTTAGATCTGCTGCATAATAGAGAGACTGAGAGGACCCAAAAAGTATCATCCTTATGTAAGATGCTGTTGCTGCATTTTGACTTTTTTAATCGTTCTCTAAGAAGAGTGAAAAGCAGTTTGCAGTAAAGCTTCTCTGGCTAAATTGTGGTGCCCCTTCTGTCCCTTGGTGCCGTGCGCACAGTGCGAGATGCGCGTGGTAGCGGCGGCACTGGACACTTTGTTCCAGGTGCGTTTACAGTAGCCTACTATTGACAAGTTAACAAGACCGATGAGCTGTGATTGAAAATCGGTAGTGGTGCTGTCCCTGACTTGACAAATCAAAATCACCCAAAATACGGGATGTCCCGCACAATTCGGGACGGTTGGCAACCCTAGTGGGTGTACGTACCATAGCTCTCTCTCTCTCTCTCACACACACACACACACACACACACACACACACACACACACACACACACACACACACACACAGTACCTTTCTTAGCCACAGTTAATTTTAGTGGTGATATGTGTTATGGACATTGTTATGCACATTATTGACTGCAGTTTATTCTCATCAATGTCAGTCCATAAATGCATATTGATCAGTTGTTAACTAATACTGTAGGCCTAGAAGTTGCATTTGAAAATGTTACTGTTGCTGTTTGTTTTTTATTTCAGCCACACTGTTTTAAAGTGGTTAGGACCATTATTTCACAGCAATTTTGAATAAGCCATACTGCAATACCGATTTCATGGTTGCACCATGCACATGTTCGCTGATTATGTGGCCCTCAGTAACCTATAAATTCAATGATGTGGCCCTCTATGAAAATGAGTTTGACACCCTTGCTCTAAAATATCTGTCCTGGCCTGGTTGCAACGGATTGTGGCCAAACGACAGAAGCGCGGAGAACCCTCCTTTGTCTACCAAAAAGTGTTACTTTGTGTCCCGCGCTCCCCCACTGCTTGTGAAAGAAGGGGGTGGGGGAGGGGGGCTTAACGTGAAAAAGCTTAATGTCCCAAAACGGCAACAAGTCATAATGGTAGGCTACAGGAAGTGGGGGGAGGGCCAGAGCGTCTTCGCTGTGCTATTCAGAAAGCTTCTATTGTCTTTCCAGGCGCACTCAGCTCGTTATAGCCTATCGAGTGCCTTAACAGATAGGCTCTGCTCTTGGGTTTGGCCTCACAGCGAACTCAACCCTCTTGTTGCTTGCAGTTTGTTCAATAAAGCGATGCAGATTACATTATTTATTTTTGATTAATTGCGTCTTTTGATGTCTTTTGCAACATCTGCTTGTTAGGCTGGGCTACTGTCCTGTACAGGTAAATGTTCAAAAAATTCTGGTGTAGGCCTACAGGCTATAATCAATTAGGGACTGTTCATTATTTATTTAAGGGGCTACCGGAGGAGTTTTGGGAGCGTTAGTCAAAAAAGACATGACCCAACCTCGCCAGCAAGAAATTTTTCTATGACCCTCCAAAATGATTAAGAAAAAACACATAACCCTCCCCAGTCCAAACAATTTAGGCTATTGATGCTTTCTGTAGGCTACTGGGTCAGTTTGGGAGCTTGCATGCTACGACTCCTTCCTTGAAATGGCTTGAAAAGGCTGTCGTTTGCACAATTTTACAAATAATCACCGGGACCGAAACAAACCTGTCAACCTTTCCCGGGTTTATCGCGTATTTTAACTTTTTCCTCGCTGTCTTAGGAGCAGCTGCAGGGCCGTCGCAAGGGGCTGCGAGACCCTGTGCGAACTTGACAGATGCATGAACTTACGTGCATGAAATCATGCGATAGCTTACTTTACACATAGCCAAGGCTACCGTCGGTGCATTTTAATAGTAGCCTAGTCTAATAAGCTACACCAGCTTGTCTTTAAGAGGGGGAATTGTATAGCCTATAACATTAGCTAAGTCACATATTTGGCCATATGGTGTTTATCATAGGCTACATCACGAAACCAATAGTGTAACAAAGGCGAACACTTTAACAGGGGAAATTAATTGGGCATGAATCATTGTGCTGAACGGTATTTGTCAATGAGCAGAAACACACACGACATTCAAACTGTTGATAAGATGTGCACTATGGAAACTGGTCTGTAGGCTAACATGGACAAATAAATGACACTGACTCGCCATATCTTGCTTTGCCGCAAACTCAGCAATGAAATCATAAGCCAGTTTGCAGGTAGCATAACGTCTTTTTCAATTCATAGAAGGGAGAGCCCAGTCTCTCCTGTGACATTGAGGTGCGCAAATAGTTTTTAATAGCCTGTTCAACTTCGAAAAGCTTCGTTCACCCGATGCCAGTCACTGATCGCATTTCAAATTTCGGGAAGCTTCAATCTTTTTAAGTTTTAAGTGCAGCAGTGTTATGTCCTGGGATTCGGACGTGCTCAAAAAGAAAAGAAAAAACACTTTTTTTATAGACGGTTATGAGGAGCTATATCTCTGAACTCCGTGTCATTCAGACTCAACCCTCTTGTTGATATCTTCTTCGTTGTCGTTTGAACGTCGGCAAGCAGGCATGTTGCGGTTGCAAATTAAGTGAAATTTCTACAGTAGGCCTACAACACGCAACATGCTTGTTAGGCTGGGCTACTGTCAATGTACTTGTACAGGTAAATGTTCAACAATTGCTGGTGTACAGGCTATAATCAATTAGCTAAATCATTTGTCTAGCTGTTTAAAAAAAATCGTGCTACATTCAAACGCAAAAGGTGCTTTGATATCTTTTTCGTTTGAACGTCGGCAAGCAGGCATGCTGCGGTTGCAATGAATGGCTCAGCTTTCTCTGATTGTTCTACTGACTTGGAAACATGGAAGCAGTAAGTCAAGTCGCATCAAAAATAGTAGTGGCAGAAATCCAAAGTGACACCTTGTGGTTGTTTGTGTCAACTGCAGTTTGTGCCATTTCTGCTGAGAAAATGGGGTGCGTGATTCCTGAACAGTACTATTTGCATTACGTTAGCTTGGGTTTTGTATTATTAGAAATATGCTAACCATTCCTGCTTCAGTTCCAGACAGGTCATCATAATAAGTTATTAAAACCTTCGGGACTAACCCCTTTCATTTCTCCTGCAGCAGGTTGTGCGCAACAGAGTAGACGGACATAAGATACAGTCTGAGGAGTTGCAGCTTTATTCAGTCACCCGCAGTCGAAACTAAACGTAAAAAGTTTCCCTCACAAACTCTGATTTGATATTCGCTAGCTTATTCCCAGCTGAGCCCAGTATGAGCGTTTACTCCTAAATGAAAATGATTCATCCACTGTCTCTAGCCACTTACTCGCAATTCACTGACGTCAGGTTCACTTAAAGGGGCCACACATAGGGATAGGCTACTGCTATTTTGTTGACTGCTGTACTATTGAGGACTATTATGAGTTCTGTCCATCATTTGGTGGTAGGTAAAATTACTGCAATAAAATAATGCTTATTAAATGCTTTTCTCAAATCACTTTTCACAATTGTTTTTCAAGAGTAGGCCTAATATTACCGGCTATCGTATCGGTATTGGCCACAACAAACCAATAAATATAGGTTATCGTTATCGGCCCTAAAATTCTATATCAGTGCATCTCTAACAAATACATTAGCCTACTACACATGTAGATCTTGTCTACTACAGATGCAGTGCAGTTCACAACCCAGTGCTGACCCTCAAACTGGCTTGAAGTCTTCTGCTATTTGTGTGATATCTCCAGTGCCCCCCCCCCCCCCCCATAGCCTACCATCAATACATTCACACCAGTTTCAAAGATGAACCAAGTTTTTCAATCTTGTGGGAGAGGACATCTGGGGACATTGTAGAAATGTCTGCATGTAGGCCTATGTAGGACCAATTATAGCACAGGAGTTTTAAAGAATAGCAATGACAAATAAAGTTGATTGACAATGTGTCAGTGTGAATTCATGTCATAGCCTACCAATGCAAAATACTTTGGCAGTTTTTTTTAAATATAGGCCTAGTTTCAAACTAACCTGGAAAATCCAGACCCTGATAATCTAGAAAGATTAAGGGTCTGGCAAAAAACAATGTAATGGCCCAACTCGAGGGGCGGCAACAAGCATGCATTTAAAAATCTCACTGCACGCAATTGGATAACACTAGACCATGTTTACTCTGAATTATTTCGGACTTCGACGCAATCGGATAACATACGACCAATGTGTACTGTCCTCCGACGTTGCAGCGCTGTCTTCATCAGTTTAGCTGGGGTAAAAGTAACGTGCATCATTCCTGCATGTAGGGGGAGCAAAGCAGGGGGTGGAGCCGGGGTGGAGTCTGCATTTTAGTTAACACACTTGCAATACCACCTCTGACCAAAGGTGCCTCACTTCAAAACTCACATTTAACATACACACACACACAGTGTTACAATGACAACTTTTGGGGACATCAGCGATTTCAGAGCTATTGATGCTAGGTATGTTAGCATGGCCTCTGCTATCATTTCCCGACGTTTTCCTTGTGGGGACTATTGTTTGGGGTCCCCACTCCTTCCGAAGTCCCCAGTTGATTGGTGTCCTAAGACATTGAAGTCCCCACATGGTGCCACAAATGTGAAAGCACACACACACGTTATTGATGTATAAGGAAACACTGCCAGCAGATCCTAAATAGTCCGCTCCTCCACACACACACACACACACACGTTATTGATGTATAAGGAAACACTGCCAGCAGATCCTAAATACTCCGCTCCTCCACACACACACACACACACACACACGTTATTGATGTATAAGGAAACACTGCCAGCAGATCCTAAATCAGTGGTCTCCAACACGGTGCCCGTGGGCACCAGGTAGCCCGCGGGACGGCTATGAGGCGCCCCCAGTGCACCTTCTAAATATAGCCAACAGGTCGCCTGCAAATCACGCTCTAAAAACACGCTCCATTGTGAAGTTTTCAATAGATATTTAAGTCTAGACCAGAACCATTTTAAGAATGTATGTAGCCATACATCTGTAACATTAAATTGATATTGGTGATACCTTACAAATTGTAGCTGCGTTAAATTTGAGCCTTTGGCTCCAAATCCGTTTCCCATTCAATCTTTAAACAACAACGGAAGCGGAGCGCATGCACGCTGCTCGCACGCATAGACAGTAAAGGGGGGAAAAACTTGCTCGTCTGGTGTAGCCAATGGAAGCATATCTTTGCAAAAGTTATGTGGTCATTCCATGTTCGTCAAACACGGTTCTTGCATGATTGTTCAAGGACTGAAAAACAATTGCTTTAGCTCACAGGCCTTTTCTCCTCCGTAGGCTACTGCCGTATAATAGCGCTGAAAATGTTGTAGCATGCATGACTGAGCAGGACTGTGCATTACCTTTTTTGTCAGATCATGGAGAGATTTCAGGTGTGCAATAACTTTAAAAGGAGTTTTCATATCTTAGGGTGGTGTGGGCGATTACTATTGAAATGTTAAAACAGAATTGTCCACTGAAATCAGAACTTAAACAACCCCTGAATTCATAATGGTGGGTGGGTATAAATTGGGTACAAATTGTAACCCAAATGATTAATTGCACAAAAAGATAGTTTTGTTTTGTAAAAAAAAAAAATAGATTAGATTCCCCATGCAAACTTTGAAATGAACAAACTGAACAAAAATGTTGGTAGTGTTGCATAGGTTATTGATATTAAATTTGAAAATACAGTTGCTTAATATATAAAGACGTATAGGCCTACACAATATTGATCATTTAAAAGTAAAAATCACATAGGCCTATTATTTAGGAGGGCTACCCTCGCAAAAAAGGGGTGAGGGTATGTTTGTTTTAAATGAGTAGCCCTCCATATGATTTCGGGTCTTCAGGTAGCCCTCATTCCCAAAAAGGTTGGAGACCCCTGTCCTAAATAGTCCGCTCCTCCACACACACACACACACACACACACACACACACACTCACACACACACACACACATTATTGATGTATAAGAAAACACTGCTCCGCTCCAGGGGCTTGGATACGATGGTCTTATGTTGACTTATGTTGACTGTGTGTGAGTGTGTGTGTGTGTGTGTGTCAGTGTGTGTGTGTGTCAGTGTGTGTGTCAGTGTGTGTGTGTGTGTGTGCCAGAACTTAGAGAGGGTTCTGGAACAATTTAGAATAAAGTCTGAGAATGAGTACAGCTCCTAATCTCTCAGCTCTGTGAATCTGTCCTATCCAAGCACACATACACACACACACACACACACACACACACACACTCACACACACACACACACACACACACACACACACACTCACACACACACACACACACACACACACACACACACACACACAATCTCAGGGAGACAAAAGTCGCATTGGCGCTTTGTCAGAGATATAGACCCCAAAGACACACACACACACACACACACACACATCCGCACCCACAATCTCAGGGAGACAAAAGTGGCATGGGTGCTTTGTCAGAGATCTGTCACAGCAGAATGCTCCTCTCCTCTCCTCTTCTCTCTTCCACTCCTCTCCTCTCTTCCTCTTCTCTCCTCTTCTCTCTTCAGAGGCCTGGAAAGTTCAAGGCTGCTCACATTGTCTCCATGCCGATGCTGTGTGTGTGTGTGAGAGAGAGAGAGAGAGAGAGAGAGAGAGAGTGAATGGCTGTAAGTGTGTGTGTGTGAGAGAGAGAGTGAATGGCTGTAAGTGTGTGTGTGTGTGTGTGTGTGTGTGTATGTGTGTGTGAGAGTGAATGGCTGTAAGCTTATTGATGGGCTATTGTAAGTGCTGCTGACACACTTGATTGCCAAGGCAGACGGCCCTGGTGAGGTGCTCACACTCACCTTCCCCACAACTCACCTCAATAGGGCTCTGTGTGTGTGTGTGTGTGTGTGTGTGTGTGTGTGTGTGTGTGTGTGTGTGTGTGTATGTGTGTGTGTGTGTGTGTGTGAGGGGCATGGGGGTTATGATGAGAATAAAGAGAAAAGTGTTCTTGAACAAAGATCACGGTCACCTTCCCCACAACTTAGTGCTGCTCTATGCATGTTTAACCTCAATAGGGCTGTGTGAATGTGTGTGTGTGTGTTAGGGGTGTAACGGTTCATGTATTCGTATTGAACCGAAACGGTACGGGCGTCACGGTTCGGTGCATGAATTTACACGGAGAATACACGGTATAAAAATACATAAAACTCGTGTGCGCATTAATTAATGTCATGCGCAATTACTGTTAAGTAGCGAGAGTTACGGGAGTTCTTTAGCGACACCTAACGCTAATCTGTAGCCTCGCCTTAGCTCTGAAGCTCTGATTGGCGCCTATGTTTTTTTTGTCAGGTCGTCAGTCAAGTCCGTCAGTCATTAGCAGCACTAAGGTTAGACCCACAAGAGTTAGAGGATCCGCTGGTCTCTTTAATATCGCAAGTTTGAGAACTTCAGTTATAGTAACGTTAGTACAGGCGAAAGAGTACTGGATAAGATGAAACTGTGTGTCGGCGTTGTTCAGCAGTTGTTGGGTATGTGAGTGGAAAAAATACTACACATATTCGAAGCCATCACCCAGATGATGTAGGCTACCAATCACTGAAACGAGGGGAAAAAACTTCCCCTGCGCATCAGCAGCCTTTGGATACACATAGAAATAGGGCCAAAAACTATGGCTTAAATTAAATGATTTCGTAATGACAGAAAGCTATGTAAATCGCGTGGTAATTACCTTTATGTTGGGGTAACTTGTAACTTCTTACATGAGGAGCTGGTGTTAAGTGCATAGACAGTAAAATAAAGTGACAACGCTAACAAGGCTAATAAACAAACCATGCTACGGTGAGTTAACGTCAAAGGGCAAAGTCACGTGACTTCTAGTTGTAGTCTGTTTATGAAATGAAAGGAGCAATTTCGTTTTTTTAAAAAAGGCAAAATAGTGTGATATTTTTACAGTTAGTAGGCTAGATTATTACTTTACACACAATAAAAAAAAATATTGAGGCAAATTGTAGACCCTTCCATATACAACTAAACACAGATGTTGAAGGTCTTGCTTAAGTGGATTTTTAAAAATCTTTTTTCTATGTAATTTGCACTTTCAGAAATAAGAGATGCTGTAGGCCTATTTTCAGTTTTTAGCTGATTGTCTTATTTTGTTTACAAGTTACAGATGGAGTCTGGGTACTTATTGTACTGTTTAGCCTACATCTTACACACTTCAGGCTGTTGCAGATAGCTCAGGGAAGAGACTGTATGACACTAGGTGGTACAGCCTGAGACATGTACAAAAAAAAATGCTTTCTGCATTTTTGTTTTGCTTTTCCCTCCATTGTACCGAACTCGTACCGAACCGTGATGTCCGAACCGAGGTATGAACCGAACCGTGACTTCTGTGTACCGTTACACCCCTAGTGTGTGTGTGTGTGTGTGTATGTGTGTCTGTGTGTGTGTGTGTGAGGGACATGGGAGGGGGTATGATTTTAAAAGGACTTTTTCTGACATTTGTGTGTGTTTGTGAATGTGTGTGTGTGTGTGTGTGTGTGGAGGAGCACACACACACATGCACACACACACACACACACTGTGTAAAAGTGATAGTTTATAGTTTATATGGAGGATGTCTTTATATATATAATACGTTTCTATCATCCCACAAGCAAAGGACTATAGGTCTGGCTCTGATGTGGCTCTGTTCTGGCTCTGATGTGGCTCTGTTCTGGCTCTGATCTGGCTTTGATGTGGCCCTGATGTGGCTCTGATCTGGCTCTGCTCTGGCTCTGATCTGGCTCTGATCTGGCTCTGATGTGGCCCTGATGTGGCTCTGATCTGGCTCTGCTCCAGCATTGGCAGTTATCTG
>NW_027468848.1:3488138-3495638 GCF_046254945.1 Alosa pseudoharengus
TGACATGTACTAAGTGCAACACCGGATCAAATTA
This sequence comes from Alosa pseudoharengus, assembly GCF_046254945.1. Taxonomy (NCBI): domain Eukaryota; kingdom Metazoa; phylum Chordata; class Actinopteri; order Clupeiformes; family Clupeidae; genus Alosa; species Alosa pseudoharengus. The sequence goes on from NW_027468848.1 coordinate 3,488,173, forward strand.
CTGTACTTATTTATTGTACTTATAGAACAAAACCGTTATTGGGAATTGGAATGTCCGTTCTACTTTTGTCTAATTCCATTTCTGATTCTATTCTAATTCTGTATTCTGATTCTATTCTAATTCTGATTCTATTCTAATTCTGTATTCTGATTCTATTCTAATTCTGTATTCTGATTCTATTCTAATTCTAATTCTGATTCTATTATAATTCTGTATTCTGATTCTATTATAATTCTGTATTCTTATTCTGTATTCTGATTATATTATAATTCTGTATTCTGATTCAATTCTAATTCTGTATTCTGATTCTATTCTAATTCTGTATCCTGTTTTGCCCAGTTGAGGGAGATGCGCTTCCCTTTAGATATCAAAACATGTAGACGTGCTGTTGTTAAGATTTAGATATCAAAACATGTAGACGTGCTGTTGTTAAGATTTAGATATCAAAACATGTAGACGTGCTGTTGTTAAGATTTAGATATCAAAACATGTAGACGTGCTGTTGTTAAGATTTAGATATCAAAACATGTAGACGTGCTGTTGCAAGTATGGGCAGCTGCTAAGTGAATAATATGAACTATTACTCCGTTATTACTTCACTGGAGTGCCATTACTCTGGGCCCTGGTGCTCCTCTGTAGTGATCTCTCAGTGTTACTGTGGTGCTCCTCTGTAGTGATCTCTCAGTGTTACTGTGGTGCTCCTCTGTAGTGATCTCTCAGTGTTACTGTGGTGCTCCTCTGTAGTGATCTCTCAGTGTTACTGTGGTGCTCCTCTGTAGTGATCTCTCAGTGTTACTGTGGTGCTCCTCTGTAGTGATCTCTCAGTGTTACTGTGGTGCTCCTCTGTAGTGATCTCTCAGTGTTACTGTGGTGCTCCTCTGTAGTGATCTCTCAGTGTTACTGTGGTGCTCCTCTGTAGTGATCTCTCAGTGTTACTGTGGTGCTCCTCTGTAGTGATCTCTCAGTGTTACTGTGGTGCTCCTCTGTAGTGATCTCTCAGTGTTACTGTGGTGCTCCTCTGTAGTGATCTCTCAGTGTTACTGTGGTGCTCCTCTGTAGTGATCTCTCAGTGTTACTGTGGTGCTCCTCTGTAGTGATCTCTCAGTGTTACTGTGGTGCTCTCAGTGTTACTGTGGTGCTCCTCTGTAGTGATCTCTCAGTGTTACTGTGGTGCTCCTCTGTAGTGATCTCTCAGTGTTACTGTGGTGCTCCTCTGTAGTGATCTCTCAGTGTTACTGTGGTGCTCTCAGTGTTACTGTGGTGCTCCTCTGTAGTGATCTCTCAGTGTTACTGTGGTGCTCTCAGTGTTACTGTGGTGCTCTCAGTGTTACTGTGGTGCTCCTCTGTAGTGATCTCTCAGTGTTACTGTGGTGCTCTCAGTGTTACTGTGGTGCTCCTCTGTAGTGATCTCTCAGTGTTACTGTGGTGCTCTCAGTGTTACTGTGGTGCTCTCAGTGTTACTGTGGTGCTCCTCTGTAGTGATCTCTCAGTGTTACTGTGGTGCTCCTCTGTAGTGATCTCTCAGTGTTACTGTGGTGCTCCTCTGTAGTGATCTCTCAGTGTTACTGTGGTGCTCCTCTGTAGTGATCTCTCAGTGTTACTGTGGTGCTCCTCTGTAGTGATCTCTCAGTGTTACTGTGGTGCTCCTCTGTAGTGATCTCTCAGTGTTACTGTGGTGCTCTCAGTGTTACTGTGGTGCTCCTCTGTAGTGATCTCTCAGTGTTACTGTGGTGCTCCTCTGTAGTGATCTCTCAGTGTTACTGTGGTGCTCCTCTGTAGTGATCTCTCAGTGTTACTGTGGTGCTCTCAGTGTTACTGTGGTGCTCCTCTGTAGTGATCTCTCAGTGTTACTGTGGTGCTCTCAGTGTTACTGTGGTGCTCTCAGTGTTACTGTGGTGCTCCTCTGTAGTGATCTCTCAGTGTTACTGTGGTGCTCTCAGTGTTACTGTGGTGCTCCTCTGTAGTGATCTCTCAGTGTTACTGTGGTGCTCTCAGTGTTACTGTGGTGCTCTCAGTGTTACTGTGGTGCTCCTCTGTAGTGATCTCTCAGTGTTACTGTGGTGCTCCTCTGTAGTGATCTCTCAGTGTTACTGTGGTGCTCCTCTGTAGTGATCTCTCAGTGTTACTGTGGTTCTCCTCTGTAGTGATCTCTCAGTGTTACTGTGGTGCTCCTCTGTAGTGATCTCTCAGTGTTACTGTGGTGCTCCTCTGTAGTGATCTCTCAGTGTTACTGTGGTGCTCCTCTGTAGTGATCTCTCAGTGTTACTGTGGTGCTCCTCTGTAGTGATCTCTCAGTGTTACTGTGGTGCTCCTCTGTAGTGATCTCTCAGTGTTACTGTGGTGCTCCTCTGTAGTGATCTCTCAGTGTTACTGTGGTGCTCCTCTGTAGTGATCTCTCAGTGTTACTGTGGTGCTCCTCTGTAGTGATCTCTCAGTGTTACTGTGGTGCTCCTCTGTAGTGATCTCTCAGTGTTACTGTGGTGCTCTCAGTGCTACTGTGGTGCTCCTCTGTAGTGATCTCTCAGTGTTACTGTGGTGCTCCTCTGTAGTGATCTCTCAGTGTTACTGTGGTGCTCTCAGTGCTACTGTGGTGCTCCTCTGTAGTGATCTCTCAGTGTGAGTCCTACTCCCAGCTGGCCTTTTTTATGTGGCCAAAAGACCTTGTTATTTCCTGTTAAATTCCCAGAATGCATTGTGGTTTATATCCAGGCCCTAAAGTGTCTTGGCAGCAGAGCCGAATCTTCCCTTTTGAGAGCTGACATCATTTTGCGAAGAGGGAGCTGCGTCATAAAGTTTGGGTTTTAGACATCTGTGTGTAGGCTCTCTCTTTTTCTTTTTTGAAGCTCATCAGGTTTGCAGAGGAGGGTGAGGTTTTTATTCTAGTCTCCATTGCACAATGATTTTAACGGAGACGAGGGGGGAAGAGAAGCTAACGGCACCTCTGTTGCCCTCTCTATGAAGACGAGAAGCTAACGGCACCTTTGTTGTCCTCTCTATGCTGTAGAGCAGCAGGAGTGGGAGAGAGAGAGAGAGAGAGAGAGAGAGAGAGAGGGAGAGAGAGAGAGAGAGAGAGGGAGAGACTTGCATTCAACATGCTTGATGTGTTTAAATGAAGTGGAAACTCGCCAGATCACAGCTGACTGTTGAAACCGAGCCGGACGAGATGTGGCGGCGGTGTGTCCATGCTGGAAGGGGAGCTGGATTTGTGCTGAAGTCGGAGGCTGCTCTCCCCCATGACCATATCACACACACACACACACTCACACACACACTCACACACACATACACTCACCAGGCCCCTCTGCTCTCCCCCATGACCATATCACTCTCACACACACTCACACACACACACACTCACCAGGCCCCTCTGCTCTCCCCCATGACCATATCACACACACACACACACTCACACACTCACACACTCACCAGGCCCCTCTGCTCTCCCCCATGACCATATCACACACACACACACTCACCAGGCCCCTCTGCTCTCCCCCATGACCATATCACACACACACACACACACACACACACACTCACACACACACACACTCACCAGGCCCCTCTGCTCTCCCCCATGACCATATCACACACACACACACACACACACACACACACACACACTCACCAGGCCCCTCTGCTCTCCCCATGACCATATCCATCAAGGGCTCCAGCGAGGTCTGACTGACTCACCTTAGTATTGACTTCTTGTTGCCTTCACTGTGTAAATGTCTGCCCTGTTTGAATGAAGGAGGCTTAACAGACAACGGCCTGCACTGGAGTGCTCTACCCCTGAATTGGTTGCTAAGTTACCGTCTTCCGGCAGAGATGAGGACCACGAGCTGAATGGCTGACACCCCCCCCCCCCCCCGACTCCCCGACGCATCATTGCGATCCCAAACGCAATATTACACTCACAAACAAATTGGTGTACTCAAAAATATCACACTCCCCAATATTGCACTCAAAAACACAACACGCTCCCAAATGTAATATTAACATAAAACTGTCTCAAACACGATACACTGCCAAACGTAATATTAACATAAAACAGTCTCAAACACGATACACTCCCAAATGTAATATTAACATAGAACAGTCTCAAACACGATACACTCCCAAACGTAATATTAACATAAAACAGTCTCAAACACGATACACTCCCAAACGTAATATTAACATAAAACAGTCTCAAACATGATACACTGCCAAACGGAATATTAGGATCACAAACACGACACACTCCCAAACACAACACACTCGCAAACGCAATTTTACACTCCCAAACACAACACACTCGCAAACGCAATTTTACACTCCCAAACACGATACACAGTCAGGCTCTTCTTTTCCTTTATTTTGTTTATTTGGCTGACCCTTTCGTCCACTGTGACTTACAGATATATATTAATACAGCATACGGATTCCAAACACTAGCCAAAACCAAACACCTTCCAGTGGCAGCCGTGGCCTACTAGTAAGCACTCAGCACTTGTGACCGGAGGGTTGCCAGTTCGAACCCCGACCAGTAGGCACGGCTGAAGTGCCCTTGAGCAAGGCACCTACTGTAACCCCTCACTGCTCCCCGAGCGCCGCTGTTGTTGCAGGCAGCTCACTGCGCCGGGATTAGTGTGTGCTTCACTTCACTGTGTGCTGAGTATGTTTCACTAATTCACGGATTGGGATAAATGCAGAGACCAAATTTCCCTCACGGGATCAAAAGAGTATATATACTTATACTTACTTATATAAATGTTGCATCGTATTAGGATCAGTCTTCATCAGTCTAACACAGCATCAGACTATCTAACACAGCATCAGACTGCCATACAGCAGCTTTAGAATACCAGTCACATACAGACAATCATTACATTTATTCATTTAGCAGATCATTTTATCCAAAGCGACTTATGTCAATTATATATTACAAAGGCCATTGTCCTCGGAGCAACTTGGGGTTAAGTACCTTGCTCAAGGACACAACGGTGAAAGCTGGGAATTGAACTTTTGAGGCTACTGCATGCTAGCCCAGCTCCTTAGCCACTACACTACTGCATGCTAGCCTAGCTCCTTAGCCACTACACTACTGCATGCTAGCCCAGCTCCTTAGCCACTACACTACTACTGCGTGCTAGCCCAGCTCCTTAGCCACTACACTACTACTAGTTGACTATTTAAATCTCTAGTTGATGCTGTAGACCGCAGCCAACTAGTCATGGGCAAAATGGCTAAGGGCTACATGGGCTAGACATTCTTATACTGAAGTACTTCACCGAAAATGACACTTGTTCTATAGTGCATGTTAGTTGTGTACCGCTGCAGTAAAGGATAATAAGAACATGTCTGCTATGGATAACCATCTAAAGATGAAACACTCGCTGCCAACAAGCAGTAGTGTTAGCACTAGCACTGTACCGCCAACTAGCAGTAGTGTTAGCACTAGCACTGTACCGCCAACTAGCACTGTACCAAAGATTGTTAAGGCGGAGCAAGATACTTCATCAGGAGCCACTTCCGGGAACCCGGATCGCACGAGGGGGGGGTCAAAATCCCCCTTTATGCAGAGCAGAGGCAGCGACTGCTCCATTGAAGTCTATGGGCATAGCTCAGAATTTTACCACATATGCTAAGGTCTTAGTTCTATAGAGTTAGGAATGTGAATTTCGGGCACGTTTTCATGATCCTCAAACCCTTGTGAACATTTCAGGTACATTTTTAGCATTTTTGAGCATTCCAGTCTGGAGAAAATCGACTTTATATCAGGTGTGCGCCGGTTATTTATGCCGCTGCTGTTGGCGGTTTGCAACGTACGCTCATCAATACGTCATCGACACGTCTCTTTATGCAGATAGGATTCGATCCCCATTTCGTGCCCATAGACATGAACTACGACGAAGTATCTTGCTCCGCCTTAACAATCTTTGACTGTACCGCTAACAAGCAGTAGTGTTACCACTAGCGCTGTACCGCCAACAAGCAGTAGTGTTAGCACTAAAACTGTACCGGTTCATAACGACTAGTTGACTATTGTGAAAAACTTGTCAATTAGTAAAAATTAGGGCTGTCAAAATAACTGATTAATTTCGATTAATTAATTTGAGAAAAAATAACTGATTAAAAAAATTAGTGCAGATTAATCAATTCCGTATGACCTTTGACCCGGAGCCGTTCTAGTCAGTAAAAATCAGACTGTAAAATGAAGGAGAGAGAAGAAAACGTGCTGCCTGGATCATTGATTGGAACATTTACTTTTAAAAAACGGCCTGATGGTGTTGATAAAAATAAAGTGTTGAAAATAAAGTCCTTTGCAATGTCTGCAAGTGTTGACATTGAGGGGAGTGTTAATTTATTTTCATTGTGTCCCCTAGGTTATATCTGTGGCCTGAAATGCCTTTTATGTGAAAAAAAAACTTCTTCCCGAAGCACTTTTGAATTTATTTCCTCAGCATATTAGGTCATATTATAGATTATTATGGCCATTATTTGAACAGTGAAAATTATAATAAAAGAGTTTTTGAACTAATGTTGATTATTCAATGATTCATACTTTCACAGCAAAAATTATATATGCGATTAATTTAGATTAATTAATCACAGAGTATGTAATTAATTAGATTAACTTTTTTAATCGATTGACAGCCCTAGTAAAAATCATTAGTCATAAAAGTCCTAGTCTGTTATCGTAGACTATCGAGCTCAGCATCAGCCCTTCAAATGTGCAGACACCCGGAGGGACCGAAAGTCGTGTCTCTGAAATGGCCGCTGTTGACCTGGACGAGAACACTGATATGCAGTTACATCATTAGCTTCGCGTGGGAGGAGCTTTGTGCCCTCTCAGTCAGTCTGGGCGTGTTAACATGGCTCTCAGGCTTTCACACGCATCCCAGGTAGTCTCAGCAGGTGCCCTTTTACAGCCCTCTCAGATTGCACCTTTAAAAATGTTCCGGAAAAGGAGCCTTAATGTCAGTAAATGTACTGGACTTCAATCACATATCACAACCTCCACGCAACCCGCAATCAGTCCTGCTTCACATGGTGTGCAAAAGAGTGTGTGTGTGCACGCGTGCGTATATGTGTGTATGTGTGTGCGTGCATGCGTGCCAGTTTGCGTGTGGGCATGCATGTATGCCTGGTTGCGTGTGTGTGTGTGTGTTGGGCTCTCCTCACTCTGTTTGAGAAAGTTCAGGAGTTGTTCAGGTCTGACTGAAACTTCTTTGCGAGTGTGGGTGGTGATTGCCTGCCTGACGACAGTTATGCACTCCATGGCTCCCTTGCCTGTCTGTGTGTGTGTGTGTGTGTGTGTGTGTGTGCCTGTCTGTGTGTGTGTGTGCGCTAAAGACTTTACCTGTGAGAGTATGTGTTGTTCCCTGAGGCAGGAAGTGGAGGATGCTTAATTTATGCGTGGTGTGTCAGTGGTGGCAGGGGGGCTTCATGATATGTGTGTGTGTGTGTGTGTGTGTGTGTGT
>NW_027468848.1:3500638-3510638 GCF_046254945.1 Alosa pseudoharengus
CACACACACACACAGAGACACGCATATAGACACACACACAGAGACAGACACACACACAGAGACACGCATATAGACACACGCACGCACACATACACACACACACACACACAGAGACAGACACACACACATACACACACACACAGAGAGAGAAAGACAAACACACATGCATACAGACACACACACATGCACACACACACATCAGCATGGAGGATGAAGTGCATATCAAACCCATTCACAGTAGCATTCTGGAATAGGACTACTGTTTCGAACTACACTCTCTCTCTTTCTCTCTCTCTCTCTCTCTCTCTCTATATATATGTGTCTCTCTCTCTATATATATATGTGTCTCACTCTCACACACACACACACACTTTCTCTCTGTCTCTCTCTCTCTCTATCACACTCTGGGTGTGAGTTTGACAGCGTATTTTGCAGACAGTGCATGCCCACTGTAGCCAGAGCACTACAAAATGGGCTGAGTCAGGTTAATTAATAAAATATATATAGATACGCCAAAATGTAACACTGGTCGCATGTGATTGGTTTATTCAATTTCGCCTCACTGGAGAGGTCATGCCCACTTCAGTCCCCACCTTGACATAGCTTCCTGCTACCTATATCACCGTCTAAACTCGGACCCACTGACTGACTGAGGACTGAATGTAACCCCTTGACATACTGTAGCTTCCTGCTACCTATATCACCGTCTAAACTCGGGCCCACTGACTGACTGAGGACTGAATGTAACCCCTTGACATACTGTAGCTTCCTGCTACCTATATCACCGTGGAAACTCGGGCACACTGGTGGCTAAAGTCACATGGGTGGTCACAAATACTGGACCAGTTAGGAACATCTTGAACAGCTGAAACAGTTGAGGAGATGCTGTGGTCTTTTTTCCCCTTTAACCTGACCTATGGGTTCCCCTTTAACCTGACCCCTTTAACCTGACCTGTAGGTTCCCCTTTAACCTGACCTATGGGTTCCCCTTTAACCTGACCCCTTTAACCTGACCTGTGGGTTCCCCTTTAACCTGACCTATGGGTTCCCCTTTAACCTGACCCCTTTAACCTGACCTGTGGGTTCCCCTTTAACCTGACCTATGGGTTCCCCTTTAACCTGACCCCTTTAACCTGACCCCTTTAACCTGACCCCTGGGTTCCCCTTTAATCTGACCCGTGGGTTCCATGGCTGTTCCAGGTGACCACATCAACAGGAAGCAAATGTTTCTCCTGCCGCTCTGCTGCGGAGAGGGACAAATGGATGGAGAATTTACGACGAGCCGTGCATCCTAACAAAGTAAGCCATTTACTGCATTCGCATAGCAATGGAGTAATGTACAAAGTACAGTTATCACTTGAACTGTCATGTTTATCATCACATATTTTTTACCGGTGCTGATGGGATTTTACTAAGTGCTTATACACACACTCACATGTGTACACAGAAGGGCTTAGCTCTCCTTTGACAGATGAGCCAAGATTTAGAAAAAATTAATCTATGGTACAATAGCAATCTATGGTATAATCTGGTACATCCTGTAGGGTACTGTATTAATTAGGGGTGTCACGATTCTCTAAATCCTCGATTCGATGTAATTTTCGATTTTAAAGTCACGATTCGATTCGATTTTCGATCTTTTTTAAATATAACTATTAATGCTCCTTATGTGTTATTTACTCTTTTTGGTCTTTTCCTTTTCTGTTTCGGGGGGCTTTTATTTTGAAACCGCTTTGAAACCGTTCCAACCGCGAGGTTGTAATGTAAACAGAACTAACATTAGGCTAAAACAGACGTGAACATATGAAATGAAACAACACAGAATGTTAATTTGATTGTTTCAGCACACTCCAAGGAGACCCAAGGTTAGTGTTCATGGAATATGTACTTATCAATGTGCATTTTAAGCCTTAAAGTAACTTTGGACTGTAATTAGATCATCTTTTCACTTGCTAAGTTGAGTAGGCTAAGTTAATTTTTATTGACGTGAATGAACAAATACTTCCACACCGGTGATTTCAAAGTAGCAAGTTGATGTGTAGGCCTATATTTTAACTGGCTGTAGCCTAAAATTAGAGGAGTGACGCTGCAGTTCAGCAGGTGCATGTGTTTGTGCTTCTTGGCATACATGCTGGACGTGACATTGGGGGTGTGGCTGCATCGTCGATTCTACTTTTAAGTTCGAAGTTCGAGATTGAGATGTCATTTCGATCGATTTCGAAATAAAATCGAAATCGTGACACCCTTAGTATTAATGGTATATATGTTGATGATGTGGTAATAACGTGTTGACGGTATATGTTGATGATGTGGTAATAACGTGTTGATGGTATATGTTGATGATGTGGTAATAATGTGTTGATGGTATATGTTGATGATGTGGTAATAATGTGTTGATGGTAGATGTTGATGATGTGGTAATAATGTGTTGATGGTAGATGTTGATGATGTGTGTACTTTCTCACAGGACAACAGTCGTCGTGTGGAGAACCTGCTGAAACTGTGGATTATTGAAGCTAAAGACCTGCCCGCTAAAAAGAAATACTTCTGCGAGCTCTGTCTGGATGACACACTTTATGCGCGGACGACCTGCAAACTCAAAACGGACAATGTCTTCTGGGGGGAGCACTTTGAGTTCAACAACCTTCCTGCCGTCAAGAGCATCACAGTGCACCTCTACAAGGAGACGGACAAGAAGAAAAAGAAGGACAAGAACAACTATGTGGGCCTGGTGAACATCCCCATAGGGGCAGTCACTGGGAGGCAGTTCATGGAGAAGTGGTACACCGTCAGCACCCCGAACCCCAACAAGGGCAAGGCGCCGGGCCCGATGATCCGCATGAAGTCGCGGCACCAGAGCATGTGCATCCTGCCCATGGAACAGTACAAGGAGTTCGCCGAGTACATCACAAACAACTACCTGCTGCTGTGCTCCTTGCTGGAACCGGCCCTCAGCGTCAAGAACAAGGAGGAGATGGCCTGCGCCCTCGTACACATCCTGCAGAGCACCGGCAAGGCCAAGGTGAGAAAACGGGGACCTTATGCACCTGCAGATGGGAAATGGTGAAATGGTTGGAGGAGGTGGAGTAAATGTTATGCAGCCAGCTCACAAAGAGCTGTGTGAGTCTTGGTGGTTTTGCCCCCTGGGTAATATAGGGCTGTGTGAGTCTTGGTGGTTTTGCCCCCTGGGTAATATAGGGCTGTGTGAGTCTTGGTGGTTTTGCCCCCTGGGTAAAAGAGCTGTGTGAGTCTTGGTGGTTTTTGCCCCCTGGGTAAAGGAGCTGTGTGAGTCTTGGTGGTTTTGCCCCCTGGGTAAAAGAGCTGTGTGAGTCTTGATGGTTCTTGGTGGAAGGAGAAAGGGGGGTGAGCACACAAAAGTCGGTGTGGTGATGGGGCTGTGTCTTGTTCAAGTCTTGTTTGACTTCTGGGTCAAAAATGGTTCTTCTAAAGTACAATGCAGTAGAATACATTTTCATAAATCTTTCAGAAATGGTCACATACTAGATACAGAATGGGTCTGTAGCTCTGCGTTTTATTCACATACTAGATACAGAATGTCCCTTAATGTAATGCTATTAATGTAATGTAATGTTTAATGTAATGTGATGTTATGGTTTATTATACGGCTCTTCACAATGCTAGTAGAACGCTCCATTGACTTGAATGGGATTTCCCAACGTTCTACCTTAAAATAAATTAATGTAATTACCGCTGCAAACATATAATTACCGCTGTCAATGGCAACGGGTTTTGTGCTGCTGATCATATCACTCAAGTATTCCGGTCACTTCTTGCATTGGAACTTCATTCAAAAGTGAAAGCAGACGGTTGATCAGCTGTGTTCTAAAGAATGTTTGATTCAAGTTCAGCGTGTGTTGCAAACTATGTTTCTCAGCAAAAGCCACGACGAAACGGTAACAAATAAGTGTAAAGACACATAGCCTACCGTGGAGTTTATTTTTTTGTTTTGGCAAGTAGCCGTATAATAAGCGGGATAATGTATAGAACGCCGGTCATTATGGGAAAATAAGTCCCTTCTGGGCGAAACAAGACCCCTCCGCTGGCGCGTCGGGGTCCGGTTCGCCCTGTCGGGACTTATTTTCCCCATAATGACCGGCGTTCTATACATTATCCCTTACGTAATGACCGGCGTTCTATAAATGATCCCTTACGTAATCATGGTGCTGAATGTTGCCACATTTGAGAAGGGATCAAGCCCAGCACATTCTGCCCTCTCTTTCCCTCTCCCGCTACTCTCATTCTCTCACTCTTTCTCTCTCTCTATTTCTCTTTCCCTCTCTCCTGTTCTACGGTTCATTGCGTAAGTGGTGAGTAGCTTACACTGGTGCAGTGGAAATACAGAAAGCCTGTAAGAAAAGTATTTCTGAGTCAGGGTTGTTCAGGGGGAAAAGAGATTATTGGGAGCTCAGATTCCTTTTAAACGGAGCTAATGCCGACTGCTAATCAATAGAACAGTACAATAGCAGTGTGTGTGTCTGTGTGTGCGTGTGTGCGTGCATGCGTATGTGTGTGTGTGTGTGTGTGTTTTGGCTCTCTGAGCTAAGTGTGTGAGTGTGTTGGAGCACAGATGTAAGAACTATGTATGTGGGTATGCCCAATCCTTCTCCTGTCTGTGTGTGTGTGTGTGTGTGTGTGTGTGTGTGTGTGTGATTGCTCTTGTTAGCTCAACTCAACCGTGAATGACACAAGACAAAGGTGGGGTGTGGGCAAGAATGAAAGGAGTGTGTGTGTGTGGGAGGGAGTGTTCCCTATTAATCACCTCCAAATCAGATGCCACCCCTCCTCTCAAAAGAAACTGCTGTTCCATTCAGTGTGTCTCATCCATCATGTGCACTGTAACTCCACCGCTCACGTCTGTCTGGCTGCTGCCGCTGCTGTCTGCGCCGCTGTTGCTCTGATGTGGCTGAGGTATTGTCTGGCGGTGGGGCGTGGGATGGAGCGCGGTCGGTAATCTGATGTAATCTCCCTCAGCGAGCGAGAAAGCGCTGATCGCCTGCCCTGTGCTCTGGACACTCTTCTGTGGAAGAGTGATGGATGACCCGGTGTAGAGATCTCATTACCCTCCACACTAGCAGGGGGCTGTGTGTTCATGTTCGGGCTCACTGACAATGAGCCTGGCTAGCCTAGCGCTACATTACAAAGAGCCTGGCTAGCCTAGCGCTACATTACAGTTGAGCTTGATGAGGTACTAGCCGGGTGCAGCTAACCGGCCTAGCAGTACTGATTATCTTTATGAGCTAATCACTCCAGTCAGTGCTTTACTGGCAAGTTTTGTAATGTAACAGTCACTGCTAGCATTTAGCTGTACCTGAGCCTGTTTACGGAGAGCCGGATTAGCTTTACAAATAACATGGAAGAGGTAGCCTAATCACTGCTAACAAACCTAGCAGTCCAATAGAAGAAACTAGCATTACAAATGACATGGAAAGGTAGATAATCACTGCTAACAAACCTAGCAGTCCAATAGAAGAAACTAGCATTACAAATGACATGGAAAGGTAGATAATCACTGCTAACAAACCTAGCAGTCCTGTAGAAGAAACTAGCATTACAAATGACATGGAAGAGGTAGTATAATCACTGCTAACAAACCTAGCAGTCTAGTCTGTGAAGAAACTAGCTCTACAAATGATATGGAAGAGGTAGCCTAATCATTGCTAACAAACCTAGCAGTCTAGTCTGTGAAGAAACTAGCTTTACAAATGACATGAAAGAGGTAGTCTAATCACTGCTAACAAACCTACACATTTGCATTAATTTATTTAGCTGACGCTTTCTCCAAAGCGACTTACAGTACATATGTCAATTATATTATTATATTATATACATTACAAGGGCATTGTAGATAGATAGATAGATAGATAGATAGATACTTCTATCTATCTATCTACAATGCCCTTGTAATGTATATAATATAATAATATATTATATATTGTATATAATATATATACAATATACAATATTATAATATAATATATATATTGTTATTATTATATATTATTATATATTATTATGTATATAATATATTGTATATTGTATTGTATTGTATATATTGTACGCTACTACTGCCCCTACACTTTATATTATTTGCAAGCTTGATGATATACAGTATATATAAATCACTGCTAAAGGTTCTAGCTTGATAATATACAGTATATATAAAGCAAAGGTGCTAAAGGTTCTAGCTTGATGATATGCAGTATAAATCACTGCTAAAGGTTCTAGCCTGATGATATACAGTATATATAAAGCACTGCTAAAGGTTCTAGCTTGATGATATACAGTATATATAAAGCACTGCTTAAGGTTCTAGCTTGATGATATACAGTATAAAGAACTGCTAAAGGTCCTAGCTGTACAGATCATCTTAATGTGGTAACCGGGTGGTAAAGAAAAACATCACTCCCCTGGCACCTGATGAGGTAGGCTAGTTGCTGCTAACAAGTGTACCTCTACTAAAGAACTTCATTCTGCAGTAAAGTGTCTGTAGACAAGTAGCTGAGTCGTTATGACAGAGCTTACGTAGGTCTGCAGATGACCTGGATAAGGTAGCCCAGTGGATGCTAACACAAGTAGCTCGCAGTGTTTCTCAAAGTGTGGTCCGGGGACCAATGGTGGTCCGCAAGCTAGCCCAAGTGGTCTGTGAGCAGACGTGGTAAAATATAATATAGATTAGCTGTTTGCAATATTGAACCAACTTGTATGTAAATCCAAACATTTTCTGCAGCACTGCCTATGTAAGGCATGGCAGTTTAAATCATATGAATTCTCTGACACAATAAGCAAAGTGCAAAGACAAGCAAGGTGTTCAGTGAGTAGGCCTACTGTGTAGTTTACTGTGTAGTTTACTGTTGGAGTAGGTCTATTGTGTAGTTTACTGTTGGAGTAGGTCTATTGTGTAGTTTACTGTGTAGTTTACTGTTGGGGTAGGTCTACTGTGTAGTTTACTGTGTAGTTTACGGTTGGAGTAGGTCTACTGTGTAGTTTACTGTGTAGTTTACTGTTGGAGTAGGTCTATTGTGTAGTTTACTGTTGGAGTAGGTCTATTGTGTAGTTTACTGTGTAGTTTACTGTTGGAGTAGGTCTACTGTGTAGTTTACTGTGTAGTTTACTGTTGGAGTAGGTCTACTGTGTAGTTTACTGTTGGAGTAGGTCTACTGTGTAGTTTACTGTGTAGTTTACTGTTGGAGTAGGTCTACTGTGTAGTTTACTGTGTAGTTTACTGTTGGAGTAGGTCTACTGTGTAGTTTACTGTGTAGTTTACTGTTGGAGTAGGTCTACTGTGTAGTTTACTATTGGAGTAGGTCTACTGTGTAGTTTACTGTGTAGTTTACTGTTGGAGTAGGTCTACTGTGTAGTTTACTGTGTAGTTTACTGTTGGAGTAGGTCTACTGTGTAGTTTACTGTTGGAGTAGGTCTACTGTGTAGTTTACTGTGTAGTTTACTGTTGGAGTAGGTCTATTGTGTAGTTTACTGTTGGAGTAGGTCTACTGTGTAGTTTACTGTTGGAGTAGGTCTACTGTGTAGTTTACTGTTGGAGTAGGCCTATTGTGTAGTTTACTGTTGGAGTAGGTCTACTGTGTAGTTTACTGTGTAGTTTACTGTTGGAGTAGGTCTACTGTGTAGTTTACTGTTGGAGTAGGTCTACTGTGTAGTTTACTGTGTAGTTTACTGTTGGAGTAGGTCTACTGTGTAGTTTACTGTTGGAGTAGGTCTATTGTGTAGTTTACTGTGTAGTTTACTGTTGGAGTAGGTCTATTGTGTAGTTTACTGTGTAGTTTACTGTAGGTCTACTGTTTTTTTTAGCTAGGTGGTCCGAGGCTTTTTTTTTATTGATCAAGTGGTCCTTGGTCTGAAAAAGTTTGCCTATTGACGCTCTATTGACATGCTTGCAGCAGAGTCGTTACGACAGAGCTTAGCTCTGCAGATGAGCTGGATAAGATAGCCCTGTCCCTGCTTTGAGTCCTCTGTGCTGACCTCCTCTTCCCCTCCAACCCAGAAAATAATGAACTCTGGACTGCAACAGAGCTGGGGAAGACAGCCTGAGAGACATTTCAGCCTGAGAGACATTTCAGCCTTAGAGAGCTGGGGAAGACTGAGAGACATTTCTGAAATGGTGGAAATTGGTGTCCACTTAAGGCAAGCTGCTCTGCTCACACTGCCACATTGTAGGGGCAGTTGGATGTTGTGTGTGTGTGTGTGTGTGTGTGTGTGTGTGCGTGTGTGTGTGTGTGTGTGTGTGTGTGTGTGTGAGAGAGAGAGAGAGGGGGGGGGGATAAAAGAGAGAGAGAGAGTTTAGCATCGCTGATGTAGCCAGAAATTTGTGCTCTGGTCAGGTTGGTCAATGCTCTGTGGCACTCACTCTCTCATTAAGAGAGGCCCTTGTGTGTGTGTGTGTGTGTGTGTGTGTGTGTGTAGGTCTCCCCTTGCATAGTGGGGGTGGGTTAGGTGCTCTGTGCTCATAAGTAGGCGCACGTGTGTGTGTGTGTGTGTAAGGCTCATCAGTACGCATCTCGGGTTGGCTGGGTCTAATTAAGTAGAATCACATCAGCGCTCTCAGATGAAGGCTTGAAGTGTTGGAGAGGAGATGAGATTCAGACCGACTGGGCCCACTCTCGCGGAGAGGAACACTGCTCTCGGGGGGAGGTGGAAATATACAGTGCTACAGTGCTCTGGATCAATGCAAGGCCTTACAATTGCACATGTGACCCTGCACTGTGAAAACAAGCAAGTATTGATCGCCAAGTGTGTCAGCCCATATGCTGCGGTGGGAATGATTAGCCTAGACCCCCCCCTTGATGAATGGAGTGTGTGTGTGTGTGTGTGTGTGTGTGTGTGTGTGTGTGTGTGTCTCTGTGCAGCATGCATGTACGTGCAGTGTGTGTGTGTATGTGCAGTGTGTGTGTGTATGTGTGTGCATGTGTGTGTGTGTAGTGTCATGGGTGTGTGTTTAGCATTCATGCCCCCATGGCCTCTAAAATAATTAGCTCCCATTCATTTGCTTCACACAAATACTTTGGGGAGACACACACACACACATACACACATGCACATGTCGATGTCTGTGGGACAGCTCACACACATACACACACACATGTACACACACACATGCACACACACACACACACACATGCACACGCGTGCACACACACACATGCACACACACACACATGCACATGTCGAGGTCTGTGGGACAGCTCACACAAGGTCATCTTCTGGGTCATTCACACACAAGATCATATCCTGTTGGGACATTCATACAGACATTAGGAAAACAAGCAAAGGCATATTGTGTGTGTGTGTGTGTGTGTGTGTGTGTGTGTGTGTGTGTGTGTTTGTTCCTGTTCCTTTGACTTGGCAATTAAGTTTTCATGACCCAGTCCTCATGTATGACAGGCCTTAATGAGAGCAAGTTTTAACGAGACAGGTCTTAACGAGGCAGGTTTTAACAAGATTGCAGCCTTAACGAGGACAAAATCCATGCAAGGCCTGTCCCATTACCCAGTAGGCCTGAGGAGCTTTTGCGGTCAATACTACTACTACTTCGGGCTAGACCCGAAACGTTTGCCCCTTGTTTATGTGGCCTGTAATTGTTTTTTCGGCTTTTTAAAATACACTTTTAGAACTACTCAGCCCCTGTGTGCGATCTCCCCCTTCTTCACTTTAGTCTAAACAACAGAAATAGAATAATATGAAATGAAACAAAAATAAAACAGGATAGATAGAATGTAAGCAGTAGAAACATTTCCGCTCATGAACACTCACGGAGGGTAAAAATGAGTCCAGTGACATTCATACATTCATTCCTCATACACACATCTAATCTATAGACATTCATACATTCATTCCTCATACACACATCTAATCTATAGACATTCATACATTCATTCCTCATACAAACATCTAATCTATAGACATTCATACATTCATTCCTCATACAAACATCTAATCTATAGACATTCATACATTCATTCCTCAT
>NW_027468848.1:3515638-3518138 GCF_046254945.1 Alosa pseudoharengus
TACTCGCGGACCCGTGATCGGATAGATATGCCACGCATGTCAGATGAAAGAGGAGACACAGAGCTATCATTTGATACCAAGTACATCCTTCAAAATAATAACTTATTATAGCTGGACTTACCCCACGTTTTTGTCTGTTTTTGTGGCAAAGCATGTTTATAATCCAACGCTATCGTGTGTTTCTCTATGGCAAAGCATGTTCATAATTCCTGCATGGCATCCAATTCAAGGCTCACATTGCATCCCAATTTGTTCAACAAAGAAACCCCTTTTTTGCCTCTACTTTGTTGTAGAGAATCATTATGAGTGCATACACCTAGGCACATGAGATACATGTCAAAATATAATAATTTTTATAATAGGCCTACGCTTTTTGTATTTTTATTATTTAACATAATAACCTAATGGTGATAACACTTGTCGGTAGGGCCCCCTTGGAATTTTTGCTTGGGGCCCCCACAGACTCTAGAATCGCCTCTGTATGGAGAGCGTAGTCTGATCTATGGGGAGAGTAGTCTGATCTATTTGGAGCGTAGTCTGATCTATGAGGAGCGTAGTCTGATCTTGCCCACTGGACTTGCTCGTTTCTAATTTTGTTTGGCTTACTTCCTGTTTGTGTTCCCAGGACTTCCTGACGGATCTGATGATGTCAGAGGTGGACAGGTGTGGCGACAACGAACACCTGATCTTCAGAGAGAACACACTGGCAACCAAAGCCATCGAGGAGTACCTCAAACTAGTGGGACAGAAATACCTACAGGATGCACTGGGTAAGGAAACACACACACACACACACACATGTCCGCCCACACACACACACACACACACACACACACACATAATCACCCAAGAATGCAATTCAGTGTAGTACTTGATTCTGGTACGCTTAATGTATCTGATTTAAGTCAGTAGAATAGTAATGTCTCTAGAGTAAGGCCCTTCTTGTCTAGTCTAATCTAGAATTTTCGGACAAAATATTTGTTCACTCAGTTGAGTCAATGTGGAGTCAATGAGGAGCACAGGAGCAGAACACTGTTATCTCAGCGGAACCAAACAGTGTTGGAATAGAGGAGGGTTCGCCGTGAAGGTGAAGGGCAAAGCCCTTTGAGAGCATGCACCTTTTAATAGGACTATCACATGGCCCATAGCAGCCCTGTAGAGTTTTAGACTATCACATGGCATTGCAGCTGAAAAGGCCTTTCCTGGGGTGTGATGAAGGTAGAGAATGTTGACTTGACTTTGAAACTTCTGAGGTTTTTATTGTTCGGGGGAAATCAATAACAGAGTAGATTTTCTTTTTTTTTTTTTAACCCAAGAGACGGGTGTGTGTGAGCCTGTGTTGCATAATTTAGAGTGTGAGTTAGTCCTTGAAGGCCTGGAGGAGAGTGGAGGTATGGTGTGAAGGAAAAGGCTCACCTTTGAGGAGTCAGACAGTCCTTCCAGTCAGTCAGTGTCAGACAGTTCTTCCAGAATCCTTCCAGACAGATAGAATCTGATATAGAGTACCGAAGTGTGACATTCCGTTTCCATGACTGCAGTGTCACTGGATCTAAACAAACTTTCGAGGTGGCATCGACAGCATCGCATTTAGACATGTGGCATCGTTTCTTCCTCATAAGTTGTTTTTAAATATAGGCTATAGTTGTTTAAACATGTTTTGCCTGCTAGGCAGCCGCTTAGCCACATAACACGGATTCCCTGTCAAGTGTAATAGTAAGAAACAACATCCCAGTGGATATTTCACGTCTCATCAAATGCTGACGGCAGTTAGAGCAGTGTTGTAGTCAAGTCACTATGCCTCGAGTCCGAGTCCAGGTTTGAGTCTCCAGTGTTCAAGTCCGAGTCAAGTCCAAGTCATTAAAAGAAAATTCAAGTCAAGTCCGAGTTGAGTCACTATTGATCCAAGTCGAGTCCTTATTGATCAAGTCGAGTCCGAGACCTGTACTTTAGTAAGCATAGCCTACATGTTTTTAAACTTAAAGAGTGACATATTTTGCCTCAAAAATAAAGCCAAGACACGTCCGTGAATTTAAGGATTTTAATTGCATGCTGTGAAATTATATGCAGGTCTCTTTTACAGAGGAAACCCATGCTAAAATAAAACTATGCAGTCACAAATTTGATCGTGTTGGTATGAATATATAGTCTGAAAATATCCAAACTCATTCACAAATTGAATAGAGTCTGGTAACTCTCGATTGGGAAACATTTGCAACACTTGCATCATGACTAACTTTGAAATCATTGTTCCAGAATGAAACACTCTTTTTCGTACACGGAATGAATAATTTAATTTTGCCCGTTAACCGAACTAGCTAGCTAGCTAGCTAACGTTAGCACAGTAAACGGAAAGTGAATGGGAACGGCTAGTTATGTTCGCTAGCTAGCTAGCAGCTAAGGACTTTGGTTAAACTTATATAGTGTTGCAAACTAACCTGAAATAACATACGTTCAGCAACTTTGTGGTAGTCTACTAGTTCTAGCAAAAAATATGTTAGAT
>NW_027468848.1:3530638-3725638 GCF_046254945.1 Alosa pseudoharengus
GGGGGCCGGTCAGTTTTTGATCTATACCAGCGATTGCCACCACTTCTCCTCTCATAAAAAACTGCACATTTGCTGTGTTTTACTTGTAGGCCAGACCATGAAAGGAATCTATCAGTGCATGACCGCATATTGTTAATCACCCCTTCATCTCGGGATGCGATGACCACGTCATCAGCATAGCCCTGGACTGGGTCAGGTGACGTCATCAGCATAGCCCTGGACTGGGTTAGGTGACATCATCAGCATAGCTCTGGACTGGGTTAGGTGACAGGACTTGGGGCGGGGCATGTGTACAGAGCCATTTTAGCCATGTATTTAATGCAGTAATGACATTTACAGCACTCCATGGACAGCCAGTTTTAATTCCTACTTCAAGTGGTATTGGTCTGGTGAGGTCTTTTCCACAGATTACTTGTAAGAAGGAATCACTGTATACATCTTTTATTATATCCACATAGATTTTAGGGAGCTGTATCTCTTCCAATGCATCAATCATGACTCTGTGAGGCAAAGTGCCAAAGGCATCTCTGAAGTCAAGAAAGACAATGTATAGTTTAGCAGATTCATGCTTGAAATCGTCAATGGCGGTCTTTAAGCAAAAAACATGCTCATTCATGCCTTGACGATCAATGTAGGCTTTTTGTTTGATGGACAGAATTCCAGTATCAACCAGCCATGGCAGTATTCTTAAAAGCATGCATTTCATGAAAACTTTGTATACAGATGGCAATAGAGAGACGTCCCTCCATGTTGAGGGGTCTTCTGGTACATTGTCCTTTTCTGGTATTCTGTAAATGAGTGCGCCCTTCCATGACCTAGGGACTTTACCATTGAGCAGACAGGTGTTAAATATGCTTTTCAGTATGTGGCAAGACATCTGCCTAGTGGCCTTGAGAGTCTCATAGGTGACACCATCTGAACCACTTGCTTTATTATTAGGCAGATTTACAATTACTTTTTCAATGTCCTCTACTGTAAATGCTGATGTACATGGCGGTGACTCAGTCATTGTGATGTCTAAGTCATTATTCCACGGGGGTAATTCGAGTGAAAGAGTAGATGGATCAGACTGGCATTTTTTCCGATAGTAATTATACACTTGCTCAGTGTCACCAGAGTCTGACGGTGGCGTGGGAAACATACAGTCATTTAGGATAACGTCAATCGCCTTTGCTCTGCGGTGCTGCCACAGGTAGGTTAGCTTGTTTTGGCCTACCTTTTGGGGTTGTCTGCGTTGTTCTCTCGTGGCCGCAGCAATCGCTGGCTGGATCACCTCCCGCAGACACCTTAGATGTTTTTCAATCCATTCGATTGGATCCACAATAGGGATTGATTTTAATCGCACGTTATTACCCAGTGGCAAAGTCCTTAGAATCCGAATTATGTACTTGAGCAATGGTAGTCCAAATTGTCTCCCATCTACGCGTATTGTGGAGTATATTCCGTTTTTGAAGAAGGCTCCGTTGAGAATTGCGAACAACTTTGACCATTTCCTGAAATCTCCGGTGAGTAAAAACTGTTGTTATCCTTGTAATCGTTTAGTATCCAGGCCTTTTCTAAATTGTCTTTCGTGATACTGGAAGTTTGTCCATTCATCTTCTGTCAGCAGTCGTTCGTAATCCGTGAACTCCGTTGTTGATAGAGTATTGTAGGCCGGCGGTAGATGTTGTGGGGTAGGGTCCAGGATTTTAGCATGGCGTTTGTAAATTTTACCGCTTTGTATTGCCTGCTTAAAGGCAACTTTGATGGATGTTATCAAACACATAACAATGAGTGCTGTGCCTAAAATCATGTCGGAAAATTCTCTACATTAACGGCGGCAGTTACGACGGGTGTTTGTTTGGCCTAGTGTGGCATAGGGAGGTCAGACTGGCGTGCGCTCCGCTCCGCCGCCATGATCACACACACCATACACACACACACATACTCATACTCATCACACACACTCTCTCACACACACAAACACACACACACACTCTCTCACATACACACAAACCCACACTCTCTCACACACTCAAACACACACTCTCTCACACACACACATCCACAAACCCACACTCTCACACACCCACACACACACACACACACACACGCACACACACACACTCTGTCTCTCTCTCTCTCTCTCTCTCTCTCTCTCTCTCACACACACACACACACACACACACACACACACATTACAGCACATACAATCGCTTTAATGCCACAATTACAGCAATAATTCATCTTCATCACATGGTACACATGTATACACATGCACTCATACACACACACCTCTAGAATCTCAGACACACACATTGTCTCTGTCTCCCACACTCACACACACACACACACACACACGTACTGTACACGTGCCAGGGTCTGACATAGAGGGACAGAGAGAGCCAGACAGGCTGAAGTAATGGGGCTGGGCTCACTTCTCCCTCGCCAGAATGATTAAATGCCCCTCCACATCACTCACACACACACACACACACACACACACATACACACACACACACACACACACACACACACACACACACACACATACACACAGACATACACACACACACACACACACACACACACACACACACACACACACAGACAGACATGCACACTGAAATTAATCTGCATTAAAAATGGATCCCGGCAGCTTAAAAAAAGACCCACAGAAGTTACAGAGAACTTTGCTAATGTATCTGTGCCACACAAATTCCTTAGAGTGTGTGTGCGTGTGTGTGCGTGTGTGCGTGTGTGTGCGTGTGTGTGTGTGTGTGTGAGAGTGTGTGTGTGTGTGTGTGAGCGTGAGCGTGTGTGTGTGAGCGTGTGTGTGTGTGTGCGTGAGTGTGTGTGTGTGTGAGCGTGTGTGTGTGAGTGTGTGTGTGTGTGTGTGTGTGTGTGTGTGTGTGAGCGTGTGTGTGTGAGTAAGGTTCAACTTTGCTAATGTATCTGTTCCACACTAATTCCTTAGACTGTGCGTGTGCGTGTGAGCGTGTCAGTAAGGTTAAAGCTAAACTCAGAGTTGCAGACTCTCCCAGTGTGAACAAGGTCACTTCCTGTCATGGGAGTCTTTTAAAGCACCAGTAAGGAGTTTTGGTCTGAAGCTAGCACGCTAACGCTAGCACACTACCTCCCTAAAACACGCAAAACC
This sequence comes from Alosa pseudoharengus, assembly GCF_046254945.1. NCBI lineage: Eukaryota > Metazoa > Chordata > Actinopteri > Clupeiformes > Clupeidae > Alosa > Alosa pseudoharengus. The sequence goes on from NW_027468848.1 coordinate 3,533,775, forward strand.
CCCTCTGGTGCAAACAACAGCACAGCTAGTGATGATTGTTGGTGGTCCAGTCAGTGATGGACTGGTCAGTGATGAGACTGCTGCCTGTTGGTGGTCTGGTCAGTGATGAGCTGTGTGTGTGTGTGTGTGTGTGTGTGTGTTCTGCAGGCTCCGTCTCCGGTGAATCCCAACGCTCTTGACCGCACGGCTGCCTGGCTGCTGAACATGAACGTGCAGTATCTGGACCAGGAGGGAGCCGACGGGGACTTCAAGAGCAAAGATGAGCTCACACAGACAGAAAAGGTACCTGTGCCGCACAGCCTGTGTGTGTGTGTGTGTGTGTGTGTGTGTTAGGTGATTTGTACTGTGATCTGCTATGCTGTACTGGATTGAGGGGAATGCTCCTGCTAGACCCCTAAAGCTGAATAAAACACTGCTGATCAGACCCCTAAAGCTGAATAAAACACTGCTGTAATGCTGTAATGTGATCAGGCCCCTAAAGCTGAATAAAACACTGCTGTAATGCTGTAATGTGATCAGACCCCTAAAGCTGAATAAAACACTGCTGTAATGCTGTAATGTGATCAGGCCCCTAAAAGCTGAATAAAACACTGCTGTAATGCTGTAATGTGATCAGGCCCCTAAAGCTGAATAAAACACCGCTGTAATGTGATCAGACCCCTAAAGCTGAATAAAACACTGCTGGAATATGATCAGACCCCTAAAGCTGAATAAAACACTGCTGATCAGACCCCTAAAGCTGAATAAAACACTGCTGTAATGTGATCAGACCCCTAAAGCTGAATAAAACACCGCTGTAATGTGATCAGACCCCTAACGCTGAATAAAACACCGCTGTAATGTGATCAGGCCCCTAAAGCTGAATAAAACACCGCTGTAATGTGATCAGGCCCCTAAATCTGAATAAAACACCGCTGTAATGTGATCAGGCCCCTACATCTGAATAAAACACCGCTGTAATGTGATCAGGCCCCTACATCTGAATAAAACACCGCTGTAATGTGAGCACAGCGGGGTTGCTGTAGCACTGCAGATAACCAGAAGGGTGCGTGTGTGTGTATGTGTGTATGTGCGAGTTATAGTGTGTGTGTGTGCATATGTGTGTGTGTGTGTGTGTGTGTGTGTGTTATAGTGTGTGTGTGTGTGTATGTGTGGGCGGGTTGTATTAACCAGATGTCTGCGGTAGTACTTTAACCTTTGTGGTGTAGAGTCAGGAGCTGTGTCTGTGCATGTGTGTGTGTGTGTGTGTGTGTGCGTGTGTGTGTGTGAGTGTGTGTGCGTGTGTGCGAATGTGTGAGTGTGTGTGTGTGCATGTGTGTGTGTGTGTGTGTGTGTGTGTGTGTGTGTGTGTGTGTGTGTGTGTGTGTGTGTGTGTGTGTGGAGACTCAAAGACAGGCGTAGAGCTGCTGTAGTTCATCTGTAATGTATGAGGCTGGAGATGAGTTTGACTCCTGACTTCTCCAGTGGGTTTATGCAGTGGAGCAAGCTGACCTATAACTGCAAAGAAGAGTGTGTGTGTGTGTATGTGTGCATACGTGTGTGCATGCGTGTGTGAGTGTGTGTGTGTGTGTGTGTGTGTGTGTGTGTGAGTGTGTGTGTGTGTGTGCATACGTGTGTGCATGCGTGTGTGAGTGTGTGTGTGTGTGTGTGTGTATGTGTGCATACGTGTGTGCATGCGTGTGTGAGTGTGTGTGTGTGTGTGTGTGTGTGTTTGTTCTCTCTTGTATAATGGATGAAATCCCTCATCCTTCCCTTGCACTTCTCCTCCAAGCCAGCGGAGGGCGCTGTGTGCCTCTACCTGTCTGTGACTCTCACAAGCTGACATTGCCATCCTGCTGTTAGAAGCTGGAGGTTTATTGTGCAACGGCACGGGGGACAGACCCTTTCACATTGCAGATATTCATTATTCATCAGCCATGCAGTCAGAGTTTTCATTTTGTTTATAAGTGGAGAGACGGAGAGAGAGAGACAGAGAGAGGGAGAGAGAGAGAAGTGACTATAAGACTATATAATGACTATAATACTTTTTAAACATGCCCCTCTCTCTCTCCCTCTCTCTCTCTCTCTCTCTCTCTCTACCTCTCTCTCTCTCTCTGTGTGTATGTGTGTATCACGTGTGTGTGCGTGTGTGTGTGTGCATCACGTGTGTGTGTGTATCACGTGTGTGTGTGTGTGTGTGTGTGTGTGTGCATCACGTGTGTGTGTGTGTGTGTGTGTGTGTGTATCACGTGTGTGTGTGTGTGTGTGTGTGTGTGTGTGTGTGCGTGTGTGTGTGTGTGTGTGTGCGTGTGCGCGCATCACGTGTGTGTGTGTGTGTGTGTGTGTGTGTGTGCATCACGTGTGTGTGTGTGCATCACGTGTGTGTGTGTGCATCACGTGTGTGTGTGTGTGTGTGTGTGTGTGTGTGTGTGCATCACGTGTGTGTGTGTATGCATCACGTGTGTGTGTGTGTGTGCATCACGTGTGTGTGTGTGCAGTACCAGCAGGAGGTGGCGTTGCTGCAGGAGCGTCTGCGTGCGTCTGCGCTGAAGCTGGAGGAGTACGAGCTGCGGCTGGCCAATCAGGACGAGCAGACGCACAAGATGCTGCTGGAGTACCAGTCGCGCCTGGAGGACACCGAGGACCGCCTGCGCAGACAGCAGGACGACAAGGAGCTGCAGATGAAGAGCATCATCACCAGGTACACACACACACACACACCATATACACACACGCACACACACACACACACACCATATACACACACACACACACACACACACACACCACATATACACGGACACACATGCGCACACACATCACATACACATACACACACACACACACACGGACACTCACACCATATATTATCAGAATATCAGTTCACCCGACAGGGCGAATATGACCCCGACAGGGCGAATATGACCCCGACAGGGCGAACATGACCCCGACAGGGCGAACATGACCCCGACAGGGCGAATATGACCCCGACAGGGCGAATATGACCCCGACAGGGCGAATATGACCCCGACAGGGCGAATATGACCCCGACAGGGCGAATATGACCCCGACAGGGCGAATATGACCCCGACAGGGCGAATATGACCCCGACAGGGCGAATATGACCCCGACAGGGCGAACATGACCCCGACAGGGCGAACATGACCCCGACAGGGCGAATATGACCCCGACAGGGCGAATATGACCCCGACAGGGCGAACATGACCCCGACAGGGCGAATATGACCCCGACAGGGCGAATATGACCCCGACAGGGCGAACATGACCCCGACAGGGCGAACATGACCCCGACAGGGCGAACATGACCCCGACAGGGCGAACATGACCCCGACAGGGCGAACATGACCCCGACAGGGCGAACATGACCCCGACAGGGCGAACATGACCCCGACAGGGCGAACATGACCCCGACAGGGCGAATATGACCCCGACAGGGCGAATATGACCCCGACAGGGCGAACATGACCCCGACAGGGCGAATATGACCCCGACAGGGCGAATATGACCCCGACAGGGCGAACATGACCCCGACAGGGCGAACATGACCCCGACAGGGCGAATATGACCCCGACAGGGCGAACATGACCCCGACGCAAAAGCGGGTGATAAGTGGTCATAATGCACAGTGACGTAAACCAATGAGTTTCCATGGCGGCAATACAACTAGGTTTGGTTGAACGTCCATGTAAACATGTCTTAAGAATCAGTGAATATGGTGTACATATGAAATATGAAACTGAGTAACCGTGGTTACCGTGTCCTGCAGGCTGATGTCAGTGGAGGAAGAGCTGAAGAAAGATCACTCTGACATGCAGGCCATCGTGGACTCCAAGCAGAAGGTCATCGAGGCCCAGGTGTGTAACACACACACACACACACACTCTCTATATCACACACACACACACACACACACACACACACACACACACACACACACCCACATAGACACACACGCACACACACATAAAAAAGCCCACAGGCTGTGCCTGCACACACACACACACACACACACACACACACACACACACAGACACAGTTGAAGAACATTCAAATGTTAATCCATCTATCCAACGTTTGAGCTACGGTACATTGGTGTATTCCCATGGTGCATCATCTTGAGAGGAAGGTTGTTTGTCGAAGGTTGTTTGTCGTTCTTAATCAAAATGAAAACTCCTCGTTATTCCCGTTCCCTCCTCACACTTATGTGTTCATCAGAGTTAGTCATGATCATCTCATCATCTCGCCAGAGCAGCGGCTGCACTGCTCCTGATGAACACATCTCCCGTCATTCCCGATGTAAATATGTCATGACGCCGCTCGCAAGTATTAGATCAAAGTTGCAGCAGCACTTCAGAAGAATTTCATTTTGCCACAGAACTGCTCTGGCTGCAGCTGGTGTTCCACTGCAGCTATTTCCCATCAGGCAGTATCGCCCTCTGGTGGCCAAATCAGAAACTACACTAGTTGGCACTAGTCCTGTTCATACATCTCATGCATTCCTATGTCTTACCAACCCAGCACCATGACCAATCAGATCACACTCTATAGTGCATCTACAGACTCCAGGTTACCTTATCACACTCTATAGTGCATCTACAGACTCCAGGTTACCTTATCACACTCTATAGTGCATCTACAGACTCCAGGTTACCTTATCACACTCTATAGTGCATCTACAGACTCCAGGTTACCTTATCACACTCTATAGTGCATCTACAGACTACAGGTTACCTTATCACACTCTATAGTGCATCCTGCAGACTACAGGTTACCTTATCACACTCTATAGTGCATCTACAGACTACAGGTTACCTTATTAATATCTCAGTAGCAACATTTGTAAAATGCATTACCTTGTCACATGACAGCTCATCATTCTCTGGTTCGGTTTGTGGAAGTGTAGGTTATAGAGTGCTAGTGTTAGCCTGCTAGTTAACGAGCATTACTGTGGAAGTGTGGGCTAAAGTGCTAGTGTTAGTCTGCTAGTTAACGAACATTACTCTGGTTCGGTTTGTGGAAGTGTGGGCTAAAGTGCTAGTGTTAGTCTGCTAGTTAACGAGCATTACTCTGGTTCGGTTTGTGGAAGTGTGGGCTATAGAGTTGGGTTGGGTCAAACCAGCTGCAGGTTTTAGGAGAGTCTCTGATCTCTCTTTCTCTATTTTGTTATTGAGAAACCAAAAATAAAAACATGTGAGTCTGTCAGTTTTCTGTTGGTTTGTTAAGATGTACCAGTGAATATACACTATACTTAACTAACAGTCATTCACTCTTTTTCTCTCTGTCTCTCTCTCTCTTACTCTCTCACTCTCTCTGTCTCTCTCTCTTTCTCTGTCTTGCTCTCTCTCTCTCTCTGTCTCTCTCTCTGTCTCTCTCTCTCTCTCTCTCTGCAGGAGAAGAGGATAGCGTCTCTGGACGCGGCTAACGCGCGGCTCATGAGTGCCCTGACGCAGCTGAAGGAGCGCTACAGCATGCAGACCCGCAACGGCATCAGCCCCACCAACCCAAGCAAGCTGCAGATCACCGAGAACGGGGAGTTCAGAAACAGCTCCAACTGTTAACATACACACACACAATCACACACACACACACACACACACACACACACACACACATACTGTACACACACAATCACACACACACACACACACACATACTGTACACACACACACACACACACACACATACTGTACACACACACACACACACGATCACACACACACACCATCTCACACACACACACACACACACACACATACTGTACACACACACACACACACACACACGCACACATATATACATACACATACTCAATGGTATCAGTCCCACCAAACTACAGATCACAGAAAACGGAGAGTTCAGGAACAGCTCGAACTGTTAGTGTGCACACTGTTACACACACACGCACACACACATGCACACACACACACACACACACACACACACACACACACACACACACACACACACACACACATGGAATATCATCACCATCGGACAGAACCAAGGATGAGCACACACACACACATCCCAGCAGAGCCAGGAATTCATCCCCTAAAACACCCAGACCACACCCCCCAACAGCACCAGGCCTGCACCCCAACAGCACCAGGCCTGCACCCCAACAGCACCAGGCCTGCACCCCAACAGCACCAGGCCTGCACCCCAACAACACCAGGCCTGCACCCCAACAACACCAGGCCTGCACCCCAACAACACCAGGCCTGCACCCCAGAGACTCGTGCCATGCTCCTCTGCTCCCCAGTCGCTCTCCCCAAATCTCTCCATCTCTCTCCCCACTGGGGCTGGAACATTAACGGGACGTTCTCTAGCAAACGCTGGAACATTAACGGGACGTTCTCTAGCAAACGCTGGAACATTAACGGGACGTTCTCTAGCAAACGCCTCCAAGCGTCTCCGGCGGGACTTGCCCGGTCTTCCCCCACGTCCAGCGTGTGGCGCTCTCACAGCCAACGGCCGACAGGACTCCACCAAAACCCACCACCCTCTCCTCCATGTCTAGAGAGCAGTGTGCACCACCCTCTCCTCCATGTCTAGAGCGCAGTGTGCACCACCCTCTCCTCCATGTCTAGAGAGCAGTGTGCACCACCCTCTCCTCCATGTCTAGAGAGCAGTGTGCACCACCCTCTCCTCCATGTCTAGAGAGCAGTGTGCACCACCCTCTCCTCCATGTCTAGAGAGCAGTGTGCACCACCCTCTCCTCCATGTCTAGAGAGCAGTGTGCACCACCCTCTCCTCCATGTCTAGAGAGCAGTGTGCACCACCCTCTCCTCCATGTCTAGAGAGCAGTGTGCACCACCCTCTCCTCCATGTCCACCACCCTTTCCTCCATGTTTAGAGCGCAGTGTGCTTGCTTGTTTGTTTGTTTGCTTGCTTGCTTGTTTGTTTGTTTATTCAAGCATCCTGTGCACTAACTTGTTCTCTCTCATCTTTTCAAAGTCCTTCCAGCTTTTGACCTTTTGGTTTGCAGCATGTTGCGTATAAAATGTATTGTTCTGAAAAACAGCTCATGTTGCACTCGTTTTAATTGCACTTCATATATAACATCGGCGGTTTTGTTTTGGTGCCTCCCTCCGCGTAGTTGACCCCCACATCTGGCCTGGATCTGGCCCAGGTGCTGCGTCCTGTCTGTCCGAGCATCGCTCTTGTGTGGTGGCTTTGTTGCGCGTGAGTAGAGTTGCGCGTGAGTAGTATGATGCATTGGGTCTTACCACACGCGCATGCGCGGGCCTCATTGCATTCAGCTCACCAGGGCTTCAACAGCACAAGACGTTTGCTTCATTAAGTGCGCGTGGTGAAGAAAAACAACAGTAACAAGAGAAACGCTCCCAATGCTATTTGTTGTTATTTTCTTGTGCTAAATAGCAGTGTATGTAGGGGCTCCAAGCCCACGTTGAGATGTACATAGAATACTACACACATTTTGCTTTTGGGTTTGTTGATTTTTTTTTCATTATTATAATTATTACTATTCAAACTTTTAAAAGAAGACAATATTGTGTACAGTGAGTGTAACCTGTGTTGAATTCTGTTGTGTCCTTGTTAGCGGAGAGCCCACCGGACAGTAGCGGACTCTGACACAGAGGTCCAGTCAGAACCAGGACTCGGACGGCGTCAGAGAGTCTCTCTCTGTCCAGGCAATAAGCTCCAGAGGGCTGTTCCAATTACGTGGTTTAATGACAACGCTGGTTAAGATAACTCAATAATTACATAAGTGGTAAACCTCCTAATATAAGAGGCCTACAGCTTTGTTTTTGTTAGGAGAGTGATGCCGTGGTGGGCTTCTATTAGGAGGTTTACCACTAGCTGAGAGTAAAGGTTTGTCTGTAAGCCGTGTTCTTGGATCCTCCTGGTGTGATCTCTGGCGGGGCTCCTTTAGATGCGTCCAGGTCTGCGGTACTCTACGGCTCCTTTAGATGCGTCCAGGTCTGCGGTACTCTACGGTTCCTTAAGAGGCGTCCAGGTCTGCGGTACTCTACGGCTCCTTTAGATGCGTCCAGGTCTGCGGTACTCTACGGTAGATGCGTCCAGGTCTGCGGTACTCTACGGCTCCTTTAGATGCGTCCAGGTCTGCGGTACTCTACGGCTCCTTTAGATGCGTCCAGGTGTGCGGTACTCTACGGCTCCTTTAGATGCGTCCAGGTCTGCGGTACTCTACGGCTTCCCCACTTCCGCCCGTGTACTCGTTCCCCATTGGAGGCTGTAGTTACGGCGCTGTGCTGTAGCGCCACCATGAGGCGTGGAGGGCAGAGGATCTCCATTTGAAACGTCATCCACACATACAGTATCTGCAGTCACATTGTTGAGTTTAGACCGTGTGTGTGTGAGAGTGTGTGTTGAGTTTAGACCGTGTGAATGTGAGAGAGAGAGTGTGTGTTGAGTTTAGACCGTGTGAATGTGAGAGAGAGAGTGTGTGTTGAGTTTAGACCGTGTGAATGTGAGAGAGAGTGTGAATGGAGCGTTAAGAAACAGCTCTAACTGTTAGTGTGCACACTGTTACACACACACGCACACACACACACACACACACACACACACAGCGCCAGAGAGAGAGAGAGAGAGTGTGTGTTGAGTTTAGATCGTATGTGTGTGTGTGTGTGTGTGTGTGTGAGAGAGAGAGAGTGAGCGAGATTGTTTGCCCATAGTTAATAATTGTCATTATTCAATTGTATATTTTAAGCATCTTTTCTTGCTTTTTTTTACAATGCATTTTTCCAACTTGGCATTTGTACAGAATTATTTATACTTTGCTTTTAAATTGTGGAAATTGGTTACAGTTATTTATTTAATGTTCTGTTTCTGTTCTGTCCCAGTGTAAAAACAAATGTGTTATCTAAAAAGGTGTTGGCTGTACGAGGACATAAGACTGATGCCCCGCCACAGCAGCAAGCTTGCTTAAACTTGCTTACTTAAAGGCTCTTACACAAACACATTAGATCAGCTGTTTTTATTTGTTTGTACATAAATCCTAACTCTACCATATGAATCTCTTTGAAAGGCAATAGTACCGCATATGCATCCCACTTCACCGGTCGGAGCTGAGCGTGTCAGCGTGTCACTTCCTGCATCCCACTTCACTAGTCGGAGCTGAGCGTGTCACGTGTCACTTCCTGCATCCCACTTCACTAGTCGGAGCTGAGCGTGTCACATGTCACTTCCTGCATCCCACTTCACTAGTCGGAGCTGAGCGTGTCACATGTCACTTCCTGCATCCCACTTCACTAGTCGGAGCTGAGCGTGTCAGCGTGTCACTTCCTGCATCCCACTTCACTAGTCGGAGCTGAGCGTGTCACGTGTCACCTCCCACGGCTCCCGCTCCGCAACCCTCCGTTCTGTGACATGCATGGATGTGGAAGACCGTAAATGCTTCTAACATTTTGTACCATCCCATACGAAGCCTTTTTGTATGTGTGTCTCAAAAGTAACATTTGCAGGATTGCTTTCTGTAAATACATCAGAACTTCAAAAACAGTCTAAACACTATATGAAGAGTTGTTTGTGTTTAAGAAAAAAAAATGTGTCTGTGCAATTCATGTACAATTGCAGCTAGAACTATTAAAGTTTTATTTAGCTATTTTAAGATTCTACTGCTTTGCTAGTTTCTTTTGCTTCCCAGTGTGCTGTGTGTGTGTGCGTGCGCGTGTGGGTGGGTGTGTGTGTGTGTGTGTGTGTGTGCGTGCGCGTGTGTGTGTGTGTGTGTGTGTGTGTGTGTGTGTGTGTGTGTGCGTGCGCGTGTGGGTGGGTGTGTGTGTGTGTGACCGCTGTGCTTGTCTGGTCTTGTCACATGGTTGTAGGCTAAGTGGCAGATAACCCAGTTTGCAGACTCCGTTAGGATTGATCAAGCCCGCCTGCCTGAACTCAAATCACATTACTCAGTTTACAGGCCTGTATTTCATTGCATGGGTTTCACCTGACGTGTAAACATTAGTCTGGCTGGCCATCAGACGACGGTGGTCCTCTACACACACACACATGACAGAGTTGGTCATCTACACACACACACATGACAACAGTTGGTCATCTACACACACACACAAATTACAGAGATGGTCATCTACACACACACACACACATGAAAGAATTGGAGTCTGTCTCAATTGGTGTACTTACGTGAGTACACTTTCGTGTAGTACACTATGTGCACTTTGTGCTTACTGGCGGGAGTGCGCAAATTTTAACAAAATAGTATTGTCTCATATCAAACACTAACTCCGTGCACTTCACGGAAATGACGATCGCAAACATTTTAACATAACTTTATTGGCGTCCTCAACTCGACAGTGACATGGTCATACTGTGTCAAAACATGAACCGTTTATGTTATAACTTGCTTGTACCTCCGTAAAGTCTGTTTTCCACTGCTGCTGCTTCAGCTTTCTCAACCGCGATTTCCACGAGTTTGAAAACGCTCCCTCCCCTTCCGCTATCTGGCCAAGATGGCGTCCGTTAAGGGCGAAAAGTGTCCAGCGTTGCACACTCAGCTTTTTGACCGTTATGAGTGCACCATCCGGGAACTTGCAGCGCCCTTCGTGTCTTTGGAATTTTCAGTGTGAACACCCTCATGCACTCAAATTAGGTATTGTAAGTGCAGAAGTATGCGATTTGAGACACAGTCTTGGTCATCTACACACACACACACACATGACAGAATTGGTCATCTACACACACACACACACGACAGAGTTGGTCATCTACACACACACACACACACATGACAGAGTTAGTCATCTACACACACACACACACACACACACATGACAGAGTTGGTAATCTACACACACACACACATGACAGAGTTGGTCATCTACACACACACACACACATGACAGAGTTGGTCATCACAGTTGGTCATCGACAGACGCAGTAAAGCTGTGACCACAAGCATGTGACTCTTGGGTGGTGATGTCATAGCCAGATCTTGCCCAAAGGGGCCGCATAGCTGTGGTAGCTCAGATGACAGTGTGTGTGTGAGAGTGTGTGTGTGTGTGTGTGTGTTACAGCCATGCGTGGTGTGTGAGTGTGTGTTACAGCCATGCATGGTGTGTGTGTGTGTGTGTGTTACAGCCATGCGTGGTGTGTGAGTGTGTGTGTTACAGCCATGCGTGGTGTGTGTGTGTGTGTGTGTTACAGCCATGCGTGGTGTGTGTGTGTTACAGCCATGCGTGGTGTGTGTGTGTGTGTGTGTTACAGCCATGCGTGGTGTGTGTGTGTTACAGCCATGCATGGTGTGTGTGTGTGTGTGCTACAGCCATGCGTGGTGTGTGTGTGTTACAGCCATGCATGGTGTGTGTGTGTGTGTGTTACAGCCGTGTGTGTGTGTGTGTGTGTGTTACAGCCATGCATGGTGTGTGTGTGTGTGTGTGTGTTACAGCCATGCGTGGTGTGTGTGTGTTACAGCCATGCGTGGTGTGTGTGTGTTACAGCCATGCATGGTGTGTGTGTGTGTTACAGCCATGCATGGTGTGTGTGTGTGTGTGTGTGTTACAGCCATGCGTGGTGTGTGTGTGTGTGTGTTACAGCCATGCGTGGTGTGTGTGTGTGTGTGTGTGTGTTACAGCCATGCATGGTGTGTGTGTGTTACAGCCATGCGTGGTGTGTGTGTGTGTTACAGCCATGCGTGGTGTGTGTGTGTGTTACAGCTATGTGTGTGTGTGTGTGTTACAGCCATGTGTGTGTGTGTGTGTCTGTTACAGCCGTGTATGTGTGTTACAGTCGTGAGGTGTGTGTGTGTTTGTGGATGTCAAGAGAGAAATACACATTAAGCAAAATATATACCCACAAATGCACACACACACATACACACTAAGCAAAATATATATATACCCACACACATTCACACACACATTACCCTGGTTCTAAATGATCACTAAGAGGGTTAAATGAAATGTACAGCAAAATATATACCCTGGTTTTTGCAGATTATGTCTAATTGTACCATAGGCCTAATGAATGTTTGATTAAAAAGTGTAAAAGTAATAAAAAATGAATGTTTGATAAAAAGTATAAAAGTAATAAAAGTTAATGACTGCCTTTGGGAAATGTAGGCTACTCTAATAAGGTGATGTCATAATGACAATTAGCTTAATTAGCTTAAAAATCATGTACACACACAGGTCAGTAAACACATCCGTCATCTTTATTAAAAAAACAAATCATACATTCTTTGTCAGCCTTCAGAACATCCTCTCTTACAGATATGTGGTATAAAAGTGCAAAATACTCAAATAAGCATTAATAATCATTCATGTGAATGAAGCTCTGGCAAAATAACAAATAAGCATTAATAATCATTCATGTGAATAACAAAAAAGCATTAATAATCATTCATGTGAATGAAGCTCTGGCAAAATACTCAAAAGTTTAGGACGTCTTGTTCTGTTTCGCCACACCATGAGGTAGGCTGCTCTACTCTCCAAGATACAGTGTCCTGTAAAATAGCGGATGGCCTCCATAGGTTACTCGACAGATAGGTTGATTGATTGATTGATTGGTTGGTTGGTTCATTGATTGATGGATGCTGTAAATCTGTAAATAATAGCTGTAAATATGGTGTTTGTGTTGAGTGTGGGTGAGGGGGGGATGCCAAGTGAGCTGGATGAGTGGAGGGTGTCAAATGGAAAGAGGCGTCGCTGGATCTCTCTCCTTTCATTGGTGGACGGTTAGGCTCGGACCCCCTACAGCCCAATCAGGAGGTGCCGTAGTCCAGGCCCTCGTGCTCCTCGTTGACCGGCAGCAGCTCCTCGCGGATGGATGGCAGGTAGATGAACTTCTGGTAGCCGTGGTGCGCCGCCTGCGGGAACTCTCTGAGCTCCACCGTCCTCCGCCGCCGCGACCTCAGCGTCACGTTGCACACATCGTCCAGGGGCGTGCACATCACACACCCCATGGTCGCCAGGTAGGGCCGATATTCCCCACACTCCTGCAGTGACGGCGCAGTGCAGCGGGTTGAATCCTGTGCCCACGCTGGACCAGGCTGGAGTTGGGAGGTGGGACTGGACCTCACGAGCGAATTACAGGTCGGTCAGCAGCCCCAGAGGATATCTGGACATGTGTGACGTGGATCACCTGCAAAGAGGGCGTCCATTACGAGAGTCTCCCCACTCTGGCAGTGAGACTAGCAATTAGGCCTCATCATCACACACTAATAATAAATAAAAAGCCGCCATTTTCTAAAAAAGATGTTTTGACCTTCAGGCACTAGCTTTGAAGGTCGTAATATCAAGAACTTTAACAGTGCCATTGTTTTGACTCAATACAGTGTACAGGCAAGATTATTGTAGCCTACACTTACACACTTGCTCATTTAGCAGACACTTTTAGCCAAAGCAACTTGCATGTCCACTAAACAGCAAGGGCCATTCTCCCCAGAGCAACTCGGGGTTAAGTGCCTGCCTTGCTCAAGAGCACAACATTGAGCCCACACCTTTTCAGCTCCTTAGCCGCTACGCCAGTGTTTTTCAACCACTGTGCCGGGGCACACTAGTGTGCCGTGAGAGATCATCAGGTGTGCCGCAGAAAATTACCCAAATGTCACTCACTGGTCCAGAAAAGCAACTGTTGCATCAAAGAATTTATAACCACATGCTCTCATTGATTGTATGATTGCACTATTTGTGGTATGCAGGCATTGTACAACGGGGGCCCCATATCCAGTATTCACAGAATCATCACATATCCAGTTCATGACAACAATTAAATTAGATATAGTCACCTACAAATGAAACAGAGGGTGCTTGTTTTATTGAGCAGGTCTTGCATAGTAATAAGGCCATATCTGTGTATTATTTGAAATTTTAGGCTATGGTATGTTTATTTTTTCTTCACACAGGATGTTAGTGTTCCGTGGGACATTTTAAGTTCAAAAGTATGCTGTGGCACAAGAAAAGTTGAAAAACACTGCGCTACGCTACCACTAGCCATGCATGCACATGCAATATTATGAGATGTTAGCCGCTACGCTACCACTAGCCTACACATGCCAATACATTATGAGATGTTGACCACCACCCCTACCACTAGCTTACACATGCCAATACATTATGAGATGTTGACCACCACCCCTACCACTAGCCTACACATGCCAATACATTATGAGATGTTGACCACCACCCCTACCACTAGCCTACACATGCCAATACATTATGAGATTTTGACCACCACCACTACCACTAGCCTACACATGCATGCAATATTATGAGATGTCTCGGAGTTGTAGTTAAATGTCACCCACCAAAGAGACATAATGCAGCATTATGTAATGTAAAAACTATACTAAAAGTATAATTCTAATAATTCAGTATATATTTTGTCTGTTTTTCTAAACGAGTCCTTTGAGCCCTTTATGCCCATAAGCATATCAACAGCATGTCCTGCCGCTATAGCTTGTCCTTTAGACAACTTCACATGCGTGAGCAGCAGCAGAGTTCAAAACCACTTCACAAGTTGATCTCTTCACTGCTAAAGTCATGGTACATGTACTCATTTCTACTTCAGATAAATGAGAAACTATCCTACCTTACGCGTGTGCTTCCTCCTCAGGAATGGCTCTTTTGCCTGCGTGAATGTGTGTGGTGTGTGCATGTGTGTGTGAGTGTGTTTGGGGAAAAGCCAGAGCTGAATGTGTGTCTTGTGGTCCTGTACTCTGCGTCCTCCTCAATTATCTCTTCCCAATTAGGAATCATCCTCGTGATTCCTAGAGTTATCCGTACAGCCCAATAATACTCAATAAGCACTCGATCCTCTTATTCCTGGAAGAGGCCAGCAGTTAGCATCATAACACACACTACAGAATGTTTGCATGTCCAAGCCAAACGGTGGACTCTGACGCAGCCTTGGCCCAAACCTGCCGTCTGTCCACAGCAGCTAATCACATTACAAGACACTTCCCGGACAGTCGCTAACGGTGACCCGTTACAGCACAGCACAGCTCAGCTCTGAAGAGTTTACCCATCAATACATCAGTTACAGCACAGCACAGCACAGCTCTGAAGTGTTTACCAATCAATACATCAGTTACAGCTCAGCTCTGAAGAGTTTACCAATCAATACATCAGTTACAGCACAGCTCAGCTCTGACGTGTTTACCAATCAATACATCAGTTACAGCACAGCACAGCTCAGCTCTGAAGTGTTTATCAATCAATACATCAGTTACAGCACAGCACAGCTCTGAAGTATTTAACAATCAATCAATGATCAAAAATCAGTGTGCAGATAGACTTTACGGAACTGTTCTGACAAGCTGCAACAGGGGCTATTTAATTAGATTTTCTTTAGCAAAAATGTGTCTGTTAAACTGTCGTGGCATTCCAAATATCTGCTGCCCGTGACTTTTGCCACTTAGTGCTGTTCAAGAGACATCTGAGGTCTCAATACTGTGCACTCTCTTTAACACCACAGCTATTCTGGAGGGTGTCCGTGTGAATTAACGGCAACAGGCGTCTGCGCTGTCCTCTGGCTAGGACTAACAGGAGGAAGGCTACGCTACCTTTTTTGCCTTTTGAACTTGAATATGCTCACAGCCCCCTCCTCCTCACTCTCCTGGGACTACCCCCTCTACACCCCCATCTGTCCTGTTCTTTCTTTTGTCCTGTCTTAGATGTTGTGTTATGTCTTAGATGTTGTGTTATTGTAAGTCATTGCAAGCGCCTCTTGATTGATTAATTACCCACTATGTGGATACTGGTTTTTTTAGACTTGATTTAGATTAAGTGTTATTTAGTATAATTTGTATTATGTAGTATATTCTTTATCTTCTACTGTCCTTATTGCTTAGTTGTGTGTTTTTTTTTTATATTATATACTTTTAATTACTTTTTCTGCTGTTAGTGAATGTGTGTGTGTTGTCTGTATGCTACTGAGACCTTGAATTTCCCCTGGGGATCAATAAAGTATCTATCTATCTATCTATCTATCATTCCGCGTCATTTACGTCACGTAATGTGTGAGTCAGAGGTCGGAAACTGGGGCTAGATTTTGCTAACAGAGTTGCCAAGTTAGGGGCTCGTCATCACTTTTGTCATCACGTTGTAGTTCAGTTTTAATGTGAACTTGGGAATTTGCCCTTTTTGTCACTTGAAAGCTGCATATCTTTCTTTCACAAGCGTCTTACACTATATTTTAAGCAAATACAGTTGTTTATTTAGGATTAGTGAGTGTATGTTTTAACCTTTGTTGTGGCATCCGTGTTTGTCACACATTCCAACGGCAAAGCACATGAACACTTGATGTGGGAAAAACCAAGTAGCCACGGGGGCGGTCCTTGTCATTCCGAAGTGCCATGAATGCACCATTACATGTCACTGTGATGTCTTATATGTGGTGTTATGTCTTATGTCACTGTGATGTCTTATATGTGGTGTTATGTCTTATATGTGGTGTTATGTCTTATGTCACTATGCCTGCATGTAGAAATTGCCCCTCGAGGATAAATAACGTTTTTTTAATTTAATTGAATTGACATTTGTCACAAAATGACTAAGTATATTGACATTTAATTTCCTCAATGTTACTCTTTATTTGTGCAGTTTTTGACAGTGTTTTTACATAACGAATGTAACCATACTTACAAAAATCAAATCTTCACATGGTCACATAGAGCTTCCAGTGATCTGATCAGTTAAGTGTCCCTCTTTGTGTCATTTCAGATTTCAGTGTCTTTCTTGATTTGAGAATCATGTGTGTCTAGCAGTCTGGCTTTGGTACTACAGTATGCTTGTGTAACATGACTAGAGTACAATTCATACGGGGTATTCTGAGGCCAAACTGGCTCAGTGTTGATCAGACTTCTGAGATTCCGAACCCTGAGATCATTGCTGTTTTGTGAGCACTGATGGGTGAATTGTAATAGCAACATTCTTATCACTTGCAATGTTCAAATACAGTAAGTACCTGTGATCTGCAACCTGTGGGCTCTCTACAGGTTTCAGCCCAGAGTGCTGACCAGTGATTCTACTGCAGTGGACGCAAGAGTTTGCCATCAAAAACTCAACATTCATGAGTGAGTACAGGTATGCACAAGACCAGTAGTAGACGATAACAAAACATCAACAATTAACTAAAAGTCCTCCTTTTACAAAATATACTTGTCTTTTTGACTGACACGTGAACAGTGCTTGCAGACGGTGGGCCCTAAAGTTGTTGAGAACACTTTGATAATGTCTACGATTTGACTCGAGAGACAGCAAAGCTCACAGTTGCTGCTGTGCAGCATTTTCAGTAGCCAGTTTGGAGACTTGATCTTGATCAGAGTGACCTCCTCTCTGCTCCTCACCTCCTCCTCAGACGGCCAAGCTCAGGAGCGCCCCCCCATGGTGATGGCTTGCAGGACGTTGGTCCTCTTCATGATGTTGGGGACGAACAGCAGGCCGGACGCCCTCTCGATGCTCTCGATGGGCACCAGGAAGCGCTCGAGCCGGATCTTCTCGTCCACGGGCGCGTTCGGCATGACGTAAGAGCGAAGCTCCACCTCCCCGCGCGGCTTCTCCAGGATCAGCACCTTGAAGAAGTGCGTCGGCACGGCAACGTGATTCTTGCCCACCACCTGGTACTTCACGTACATCTTACCGTCGGGCTCCTGCCTGGGAAAGAAGTGAAAGAAGAGACTGTCACAGCACAGCACAGCATACGCCTCATACTTCATGCCAGGCATCAACATCCAGTAATCACGAAGTTCCAAGACCCGCCCCTGCCCTGCCCCCCGTCTTACCTTGGCAGGTAGAGTGGTCCAGTGCACACAAACACATTCAGGTAATGCTTTGAGAGTGATCGGCAGTATTTCTCCAGGTTATTCCATGCATTTTGGTTCATATGGGGATTCTAGTTGTAAGAATGATAAAGTGTATTGGTACACATGGGAATAATGTCAAGTCAAAATGTGTCAAAATGTAAAAAAATAAATTAGGCTTTAATCCACGGATCTTTCCACCATCTCTGATGCTTTCTGTAATGTAAACTCACCTGCGGCGACACGTTACTCAGGTAAAACGTGTCGTCCATCGCCTTCTGACTCCACTTGTGATTGGCAGCAGCGGCCAGATGTCCTCTGTCAAATCCGGTTCCTTTGTAATCTGCATTAGTCGCTCTGTGGTAAATGTGCACCGAATCATCTTCTTTGAATTCGCAACATTTCCTGTCCGAGGAGCCCGTGAGTGTTTCGGGGTTTAGTTGCTCTATGACCCACGCGGCAGTCCTATTCCTGGGGTCGTAAGAAGTCACGTAAGACTCTCTAGTCTTGATGTTTGCCAGGGAGGGGAAGCCATACTTCATGGCAGCAGTAGATTTTGAGATCCCTACCTGACCTGGCTGATGTGGTATCAAGTCAGAGGCGGCATCAACACTTGGGATAGGTATGACAGGGACCCGTTCGAGAACTCCTCGGTGTGACTTAAATCCCCGGCTGTCATTGTCAGTATTAAATCCTACCAAAACAGCACCTACACCGACGCCAATTGCCAAAGATGAGCCGGACACAAATAACTTAGAAGAAAACACACGCTGCATTTTATTGCAATGTAAAATGTGCAGTATTATCAATGAATGACCCTGAGCTCACATAATCCGTGCATGCCTGCTGTAAAATCGTCGCAGATTGATGACGTTCTCGTTTTACGGCTAGTATCTTTTACTGTCTATGCTAGTAGCCTATCAGATTCGTTTCTTGTGGGCGAAGTCACTGATGTCTTCTTTTGAGATTAGTGTGTGAAGTGCATTTTTTCCCAAAATCATCATTATCCTTCGTGATGTGTTTATCTGTTTGGAAAAGTGTATCGTTATTATTATAATAACGAGTCTATTTGGCACTGTTCACTTCTATTCCACTGTTCCATTTATATTTTTGTTTGATTATTTTGTTTTAGTTCCACATAGTTACAGTAACCATGCACCAAAATGCAAGTTAAGGCCACAGTCTATGGCCAGTAGAAGTGTTGTTTTGTCAGTGGTTTGTAGGCTACTCTTTAAACTAATGCAGAGTTGATGTTGAGGAAATTTCCTAAACAACATATCAGGAGATGGGTGAGCAGGACAGTGATAGCTTAAGAAAAAAATCCTTGGTGAAGTGGAGAAATCTCAAGATGGAGGATTTAAGCAGGCAGCTGGATGCAAAGCAATTACAAATAGAGAATGATAGACATGACAACCTTACATGTCAGAGACAGACAACGAGAATGTGGAGAGAAGTTCTCCAGTGGAGACCGAAAACAGCTGAAGAGAGAAACAGAGAGGAAGGAGACAAGAAGAGACTAGAAGAGACCAAGGAGACACTGAGGGAGAGAGACGAGAAACATAATGTTGAGAGACACGAGAAACAGGACACGGGAGGAATAAACAGACACCCAGAGACTGAAACAGAGCAAGGAGACGTCGGTTCAGACCTGGACAAACCACCTGGTTTGAGAAATGGAGTTAGCAACAATGGAGAGAAAGCTGAGAAAGAGGAGAGAGAGAGTGAGACAGGGGAAGCAGAGGTCCCCAGACCGCAGGGAGGGGGGGAGATGATGGACCAGTCAGCAGAGGTCCCCAGACCGCAGGGAGGGGGGGAGATGGCGGACCAGTCAGCAGCAGACACAGCAGCCGTCCTGGGCCCCATCGCAGACGAGGCAGGGGGTCCCACAGGTGAGTCTCCAACACCTGGCTCTGATCTGGCCAGAAGGAGACACTATGAATCTCTCCAATACATCAGTCAGTATAGTGAGCTTTCCAGTTGATTTAAACGTTATTGCATAACCTCTGTGTTTTTTTAAGCTCTGAAAGAACATCTGGAGTTGTTCATGCCTAGTGGGCCTATACAGGTGGATCTTAAGCATATCCCACGTCATTAGAAACATATTTTTATTTTAATGTTTGGAATAGGCACCCTTAGCCTAGATTGTGATAAGATTCTGCTATGGCAGTTAGTGTAGTGCAATTGAATGCTACAGAATAGAAAAGGCGCCTAAGACTTAAGAGACCAAGAAAAAGAAAGTTCAACTACAACATAGGGCCGTAGCCAACTGGTTAGCGCTTCGGACTTGTAACCGGAGGGTTGCCGGTTCGAACCCCGACCAGTAGGCACGGCTGAAGTGCCCTTGAGCAAGAACCCCTTACTGCTCCCCGAGCGCCGCTGTTGTAGCAGGCAGCTCACTGTGCCGGGGTTAGTGTGTGCTTCACCTCACTGTGTGTTCACTGTGTGCTGAGTGTGTTTCACTATTTCACGGATCGGGATAAATGCAGAGACCAAATTTCCCTCACGGGATCAAAAGCGTATATACTTATACATCATTAGTGCCAGACTAACAGGTTGCTTAACATGCACCTGCATTGAGTCACCACCAGGGGTCTGTAGCCTATCAGGTTTGAGACGACAGGTTCACGTTTTAGGCCGACTCCTAAAATTAAACTCTCTATTCAAATGAACATAATAAATCACTTAATGAAGTAAGACTTTAATAGGCCTAAGTTGTGCTAGAATTAAACTTTCTATACAAATGAACATAATAAATCACTTAATGAAGTAAGACTTTAATAGGCCTAAGCTGTGCTAGAATTAAACTCTCTATTCAAATGAACATAATAAATCACTTAATGAAGTAAGACTTTAATAGGCCTAAGCTGTGCTAGAATTAAACTCTCTATTCAAATGAACATAATAAATCACTTAATGAAGTAAGACTTTAATAGGCCTAAGCTGTGCTAGAATTAAACTTTAAATCACTTAATGAAGTAAGACTTTAATAGGCCTAAGCTGTTCTAGAATTAAACTCTCTATTCAAATGAACATAATAAATCACTTAGTCAAGTCAAGTCAGATTTATTTGTATAGCGCATTTAACATGCACAGAGTGCAACCCAAAGCGCTTCACATATAAGACATTGTCATTGACACAGACTAACAAAGACAATAGATGCCGGACGGAGCGGCGTAGTCGCCAGCGTACCCATGACACCAAGACATACATTTAAGAAATAACAAACACAAAAGATGCGGACGGAGCGGCGTAGTCGCCAGCGTACCCGTGACACCAAGACATACAAGAAACAAATGAATAAATAAAATAAATACAAATTAAAAATAAAATTAGTCCAATTTCCAAACGGCTGAAAATGTCCAAGGGGCAAAGATGACCCGCGTGACAACTGCGCACAGCTGTGTCTTCACGATGCAACACCAAAAGTTCTTAATAACTGACCAACCCTGAGAATCCACTGGCAGTCTGGAGAGCACTGGAAGGACAAGACAGTCCGAATTTGTGATGGGCGACCCTGCTGATTATCAGCTCGGTGGTCCTAGACAGTGACCGTTTGTTGTTTCATGGTTGACGCGGTCATCAGAGTTTCTTAGCACTCAATCCAGACTCCAGGCACCGGTAGATGCTAGCATAGCAGCTCGCATGTCAGTCGCAGCTCGGTGGTCGTGGCAGCTGCAGATCGAGGCACCCTTGCTGAGCAATCCCTCCGTCCAGACATTGGATGTGCAGCGTCACGGATGGATGAGGGACTTCAGAGACATAAGGCAGGCTAGCCAAGGCGCTCATCAGCCCAATGGAAGCTGGTTAACGTTAACTTGACGTTGATGGTTTCAGCCGAGTTTGTTAATCAGAAAAAATGACTTTATGAAGTAAGACTTTAATAGGCCTAAGCTGTGCTAGAATTAAACTCTCTATTCAAATTAACATAATAAATCACTTAATGAAGTAAGATTTTAATAGGCCTAAGTTGTGCTAGAATTAATTACAGACTCCCACAGGACAGGACAAGGAGGAGAAACAGTCGACGGAGGACGGGGCATCTGGACATGAGGCTGGGGCAGCAGGACATGAGGCTGGGGCATCTGGACATGAGGCTGGGGCAGCAGGCCTCTCCAGCCCCAGAGAGGAGCCCCATCTGGGTGAGTGAGATAGCAGACTCCCCTGTGTCTGGCTCCGAGCTCCAGGATGCCAGACGTACCCAGAAAAAATTAAAGGAAATGTGAACCACTCCTCACAGGAGGGTGAAGTCTTTCTCAGAGCCAGTGGTCAGGAGGATGAAGTCTTTCTCAGAGCCAGTGGTCAGGAGGATGAAGTCTTTCTCAGAGCCAGTGGTCAGGAGGGTGAAGTCTTTCTCAGGGCCAGTGGTCAGGAGGGTGAAGTCTTTCTCTGTGCAGTGGTCAGGAGGATGAAGTCTTTCTCAGAGCCAGTGGTCAGGAGGGTGAAGTCTTTCTCAGGGCCAGTGGTCAGGAGGGTGAAGTCTTTCTCTGTGCAGTGGTCAGGAGGGTGAAGTCTTTCTCTGTGCCAGTGGTCAAGAGGGTGAAGTCTTTCTCTGTGCAGTGGTCAGGAGGATGAAGTCTTTCTCAGGGCCAGTGGTCAGGAGGATGAAGTCTTTCTCTGTGCAGTGGTCAGGAGGGTGAAGTCTTTCTCTGTGCAGTGGTCTGGCGTTGGCATGCGTGGGGGTTGTGTGAAGCCAGATGGGGCTGCAGGTTCTGGTGTGGTGGGTCCTAGTTGGGCCAACATCCACTGGGCCTCTGGGTAGAACTTCCTGAACTGAACAGGATGCGGGCACAGGAGAGTTTCAGTTGCACAGGAGGGAGGGGTGAGCTAAGTAGCTCTCTGTTTTGTTTGAACGTCAATAGAAGTGACGTTACCCAACATCTCTTAGAGCACCTTTAAGAGGTGTATACGTGCTATTTGAGCCATAAATGCTTTATATTGACCATTTCCTCGGATGCCACTTGCTCTGATTGTCCCCCTGCCTCCTCATTAGTTGGAAAAAGGCTTCTTTAAGAACAGAGGCAAGGCGCATTTCACAGGGCAATTCAATATGCTTTGAATAAAAGCAAAGAATAATCATAATTAAATGAATAAAATGTCAATAGTCAAAAGTAGGGTAAGGGTATTGTGCTCCATTTGGTTTTATATTGACAATAGACTTAATGTTTTTTTTTACAATAGGCTTGTTAACTATATACAATATGTGGTGAATGTGAAGGGGAAATAATTAAGAGGTCATAGGCCCACTGGCATGCAGCATCCCTCATAGGCCCACTGGCATGCAGCATCCCTCATAGGCCCACTGGCATCCCCCATATGGTGCATTCAGAGCACCTCGGAATGACAAGGACCGCCCCCATGGCTACTTTGTTTTTCCGACAGCAAGTGTTCA
This sequence comes from Alosa pseudoharengus, assembly GCF_046254945.1. Taxonomy (NCBI): domain Eukaryota; kingdom Metazoa; phylum Chordata; class Actinopteri; order Clupeiformes; family Clupeidae; genus Alosa; species Alosa pseudoharengus. The sequence goes on from NW_027468848.1 coordinate 3,556,907, forward strand.
TGTGCTTTGCCATCGGAATGTGTGACAAACACGGATGCCACAACAAAGGTTAAAACATACACTCACTAATCCTAAACAAACAACTGTATTTGCTTAAAATATAGTATAGGACGTTCGTGAAAGAAAGATATGCAGCTTTCAAGTGATAAAAAGGGCAAATTCCCAAGTTCACATTAAAACTGTTGGACATGAAAGGCCACATGGACTACAAACGAACTACAACGTGACGACAAAAGTGATGACGAGCCTCTAACTGGGCAACTCTGTTAGCAAAATCTAGTCCCAGTTTCCGACCTCTGACTCACACATTAAGTGACGTGAATGACGCGGAATGATGATGTTTTCACTCAGAGAAAGGTTTTTCCGAAGCCCATGAACGCTAGGATAGGCCCACTGGCATCCCCCATAGGCCCACTGGCATGCAGCATCCCCCATCGGCCCACTGGCATGCAGCATCTCACTAACTCATCCCCCATAGGCCCACTGGCATGCAGCATCCCCCATAGGCCCACTGACATGCAGCATCCCTCATAGGCCCACTGGCATGCAGCATCTCACTAACTCATCCCCCATAGGCCCACTGGCATGCAGCATCCCCCATAGGCCCACTGACATGCATCATCCCTCATAAGCCCACTGGCATGCAGCATCCCTCATAGGCCCACTGGCATCCCTCATAGGCCCACTGGCATGCAGCATCCCTCATAGGCCCACTGGCATCCCCCATAGGCCCACATGCAGCATCTCACTAACTCATCCCCCATAGGCCCACATGCAGCATCTCACTAACTCATCCCCCATAGGCCCACATGCAGCATCTCACTAACTCATCCCCCATAGGCCCACATGCAGCATCTCACTAACTCATCCCCCATAGGCCCACATGCAGCATCTCACTAACTCATCCCCCATAGGCCCACATGCAGCATCTCACTAACTCATCCCCCATAGGCCCACATGCAGCATCTCACTAACTCATCCCCCATAGGCCCACATGCAGCATCTCACTAACTCATCCCCCATAGGCCCACATGCAGCATCTCACTAACTCATCCATTTGTTTTTGTCTTGAAGTGCAGCAGGAGAAGGTGGCGAGAAGGAAGAATCTGTGGAACTCAGAAAGGGCAAGAAAAGCCGCCGAGGATGCCGCGGCAAACGGAACAAAAAAAAGAAAACGGATGAGACCGCGTCGTCAGAAGACGAGAGAAAGGAGGAGGAGGAGGAGGAGGAGGAGGAGGAGGAGGAGGAGGAGGAGGGGAGTGGACAAGACTCAGGCATTCAGCACAGGAGGAGAGTGGAGGAGAGGTGCTGTAATGGAGTGCGTTCACCACCAGAGGGCGAGCTAAGGCAGAGATTTTATCCAGGCAGACAGATGTACTCCAGCCACTACTACAACAGAGTACAGGGGAGGAGGGAGAGGGAGGAAGAGGAGGAGGAGGAGAGGAGAGAGAGGGAGGAAGAGGAGGAGGAGGAGAGGAGAGGGAGAGCACAGAGAGACCCCTCGGGCCCGCCGTTTAGAGACAGAAGACCAGGGATGAGGAGACCAGGGATGAGGAGACCGGACGAGAGTTGGAGGGGCGGACTTTACCCCAGAGAGAGACGGACGAACGAACGACAGGACGCCACGTACACAAGGAGGGAGTGCATGGAGAGGGACAGAGAACGACAGGACACAAGGAGAGAGTGCATGGAGAGGGACAGAGAACGACAGGACACCGTGTATGCAAGGAGAGAGTGCATGGAGAGGGACAGAGAACGACAGGACGCTGCGTACGCAACAAGGAGAGAGTGCATGGAGAGGGACAGAGAACGACAGGACGCCGAGTACGCAAGGAGAGAGTGCATGGAGAGGGACAGGAAGATGGAGACAGGGATGTGGATGGAGACGGGGGCGGAGCTATGGAACAGAAGCAGGGAGGAGGTCGCCATGGGAACGGACATGATGAGGCTCAGCTTCTGGTGCCCCCGGGGCGGAGAGAGGGGCGAGAAGTGGTCCTACCAGAGGGGCCGACTTCAACTGGTCAAGCGCTCAGCTCAGAAACAACACCGACCCAACTGGGTCGGTGAGACCAGAGTGGCCCCATGCTAAATACATACACACACAAATAAAACAGTTGATTTCCAGAGTGGCCCCATGCTAAATATACATACACACACAAATAAAACAGTTGATTTCCTGACATAGGCGGGTCAATATATTAAAAAGTAACACCTAACATCGACAAAATTGATTTTTTGAAAAGGTTTTCAACTGATTATGATACCTTTAGATATACTTAAGAACTCTGAAATCTGACCCGAGTAAAGAGGTAATTTTCTAGATGGTGTCCAAGATGGCCACCGGAAACTAATTTTGGCTATACTGAAACATTTCAAAGGGGAAGTATGCAAGTTTTTTAGCTTAATTAACCTTAACTTAACAGCTTCAGAGTCATTGGAATGGCTATATGACTTTTTCTGGGGTGAATGGTGGCCATCTCGCTTCCCCCTAGCGTCTGTGAGCTGAAAAACCAGCCTTGCAACTTTGCAGAGACAGAAAGTCTTGCTGTCTCGCAATTCATTATACAAATTACGTCATCATACGTTACATCAGGGGTGTCAAACTCATTTTCATCCCGGGCCACATCAGCATTATAAGTAGGCCTACCCTCAAAGGGCCGGCTTGTAACAAAAGACCGTTCAGAGTTGTATTCCAAGTGAAGGCCTATTCCAAAACACTGTCCTTGGGTGTATTCCAAGTTGGTGGTTTAGTATCCTAGTAATATTATTGCACAATTGCCTCTGCATTCTATTATTATTGATTACCAACAAATTTACTGGCTTTGAAAGTATAAGTACCATTACCATTATGGCAAGCCGGCATTTAAGTGTACAATATATTGTAGGCTACAATTTTCTTTTTTTATGAGTTTGGTAACAAAACATAATGCTTGTTCATCAATGTATGCGTTTTTAAACATACTGTATGTGTACCCACTCACATTCCTCTGTGTTATAGCTATGATATTCATTTATCAGATAACTGAAACAACTGGTGAACAAGCAATGACTTTCCAAGATAGATAGATATACTTTATTGATCCCTAGGGGAAATTCAAGGTCTATTTTTCCAAAATAGAAATAATCGTTTTCAGTAATAGAACCTCCGTTTTCGTGTAAATAAAAGGCCAAACATCATGAAAATATATTTTATCAGAGATGGGAAGTAACGAAGTACAAATACTTCGTTACTGTACTCAAGTAGATTTTTCAGATATTTTTACTTTACTTTACTATTTATTTTTGAGGCGACTGTTTACTTTTACTCCTTACATTCTAACACAAATATCGGTACTTTCTACTCCTTACATTTTAGAAAACTGGCTCGTTACTTTGGTTTCAAATAATTTCAGTGGAGTTAGGCTACCGTTATTATTTTTCGCGTCATCAATAGCGGATGGGAATATACGTTGCACTTGACGCACCACAAGATGACTCGACAGATTTGGACGGCTTTCATTCGCGGCAAATCATTACAGCTTGATGGCAGTAACGTTAACTTTAGCACGTAGTAGTATGTCTCAAGTTAATTTAGTAAAAAATGTCCTCCTCCTCTCCTCGCCTTTGAAGCTTCCCTAACTTCTAGCTGCAGTGTAGCCTATATCTAGCCTAGAAATCTAGACGCGCCCCTAGCGGCAGCAAATTACATTTGCTGCCAGGGCTAGTCTAGCAACTCTCCGTTGACTTGTGAGCTCTAGAAATCGAAACTAAATCTGGCATTGAAATCGTGTATAGAGTCGTTTGTTGGGCTTAACATAATGATTGATGGCAGAGTTGCAACGGTTTGGCTTGAATTCCCTGCTACTTGAAAACAGATATCATATTGTGTCCTATTGCGTGCAGAGGGAATTTGAAAGACAACTGATTATCCCGACCCTCGGACTGAGCACTGCGAACGGTGAGTGCCCAGACCCTACATTATAATGTGGGTCTGGCTCGCCAGGCTAGCCTATATCCTTAGCAATAAGTAGATGCAGCATTGGGTCTTGAATAGGGATGTGGAGGCTAAATGCTGTTTCCACCTCTGAAATTTCAGAAATAGTTTATCCATCTCTTATTAGAGTTTATCCACCTCTCAAAAGAGTTTATTCACCAATTACAACTGTTAACATTTATAAAAATCACACTGTATTATCCACAATAACAATATGTAGCCTACACTCATCAACACTCTATGAACCACTTAATGCCACTTGTATTGTTATAATAAACATTGGACAATAACCTCCACCATCATCAAACATGTTCTGAATGCCTTTTCTAAAAATCTGATACCGCATGGCGCAGTCCACCTTACCGTGATCACAGAATTCATAGTTTACCCACCTCTGATTTTACCACTACATTCCTGGTCTTGAAATATTTATAGGAATTAAATATTCATGTTGTTTTATCCAATATTAGTTGTGCAGATGTATAGTCCATCTTATACACACCCATGAAGCCAACAAAGAAAATGCAAAAATAGAGACTTTGGTGTAATTATTACATTTCAAAACCTGACATAGGCTACAATCCAAATAGTCTACAAGAAACCTCAGAAATTGATATTTTTATTGTCAGTATGCATTTTGGGTAACCAAAAGTCCAAAAAAGGGGAGTTTCCATAGTGCATTACAAAACGCATGAGCATACCTTGGCAAATAATGATCTAAAGTACTAATTTTTCATTCTACATTGATCTACTTTTGCACACAGCTTCACAAGACCTGGTGCTAGGGCTCATTTGTGTTTCCAAAATAATATCAAGTGACCAAGAGGATTGAAATGTGGTCAATTCAGAGATGCTTGTTATCCAACAGAAGGAAAAAACAATATTCTAGGCTCTGTAACTCTATGCCAGTGCTTCCTAAGAAACTACAGGATCTTAGCTTTCTAAAGATGTCTAGCATTTGATGGTAGGCCAAAAGAACACACTACCCTCTGAAGTAGGCAGTGCAATGGGGGGAAAGCCTAGAAATGGCTCAACAGGTTATGGGAAGATTTAAAAAGAGAGACTTGCACTCTGTGGTCCAGGTACTGTTGCATAAAAAATGGTTGCTTACTTTTACTTTTATACTTTAAGTAAATTTCCAAGCCTGTACTTTGTTACTTTTACCTGAGTAAAGAAGTTAAATCAGTACTTCTACTTTTACCAGAGTATTTTTTAACACATGTATTTGTACTTCTACTTGAGTACGGGAAGTGAGTACTTTTGCCATCTCTGTATTTTATAAAATATTGTTTTTCCTATGTGTAAACAGGGTCTTATAGGCCTACAGTATCCGCTGCGTCGATTTGGGAAAAGCCCGTAAAAGTCCTGGCAGGAAACGTTTTTTGGTATATCCAGTTTTTAATATTTTTTTCCCGAAGTGTTTACAACTTAGTGTTAACTAATAATTGTTGCAAACTGGTACTACGAACAAAATATTAGTGCATTCCTGGATCTACATCCTGCTTCCTGCCAGGACTTTTACGGGCTTTTCCCAAATCACGGAAGTAACGTCGACGCAGCGGTATAGTAGCAGATAGTAGCATCCATCAGGCAAATGTTATTTAAATAAACTCCTGGTGTATTTACAAACTTTTCAATGCCTCGTTTTATGAGTGAAGAACATAGTTGTACTACTGTAGAAGTTTCGTACCATTCAGGGCATTATTAGTGGGGTAATTTACGAGATAAAAGTTGGTACCATTATGACTGCAGAAACTCATACGTTTCTGACAGCGCTACTCAACCAGGGTTCGACCAAGGGAAAACAGGTTCTGGGAGGGTGTTTGGCTTGGGGTCATGGTGCAAAGGACCCTTGGGTGAAATTACTCCGAACCATCGCTTTAAGCTCACATCTACAAGTTTTTCAAATAGCCTAACCCACTGAGAGAGAAAAGTAAGCTAGCAACACTGTGGTGGTGTTTCACCTCCAGTCTAGAGATGCATGGGGTGTGTGTTTATTAGCGTTCATTTTCATTAAAGGTGCTTTAAGCCATGCTGGGTAAAGTGGAGCCTGGGCTGTCCACAGAGATCACGTTTTTTTATATTGTATTCAGGACACAGACAGCTACCGGTTGGTTAGGTGATGTTTGCAGTAAGTGACATAAAATGTTTCAGCCTAAAAAACGCATGGCATCACTTAGAACACCTTTAAGAACCCCTCAGTCATATTGCTGCAGGCAAGCTACGTGCTTTGCAATGAAATAAACGAGAGATAGCCTATAGCCCGCTCTCAGAAACAACTGGTAGGTCTGCAAAAATAACATATCCAGAGGCCAATTACTATGCTTTGCCTGTCATTCTCTCCCACTTCGTCACTTTCTCATGAAATCGATTGTAATTCCCATGATGTCTGCTCGTTTTAGCGTAGGCTACTTTTAAGTAGGCTAACAAATCGCGGTGTTTCCCACAGAATTGGATTCAATTTGTGGCGGCGGGGGGGGGGGGGGGGGGTGTATTAAGATCGTCTTGGTAGTGAGACGCTTTAAGACGTTTGAGGGAACCCTTGCAATATTGTAACACAGTTGAAAGGCTGCTGATGTGTGGATGCAATTCATAACGTTTTCTACATAGTTAAAATAAAGGTTCGTACTTCTTGTGACAAGCACTTTTGAATTTTGGAAAACACTTTTCCATTTACATCGGAATTTTGCAAACATTCAGTGTCAGAGTCAATAAAATGAGCCCTTCAACGAAATTGACAAGCAGCAGTAAATAGGCTAAGCATGCTAAATTCGACATCCAAACAGTATTCTAACGTTAGCTTTGAGATATAGTGCTTGATTTCATAACTTAACTTAGTTTAGTCTCTTCAATGTAGCCTACTATGTTGTGATAAGACCTTAGCAGAGTTCACTTCAATGCAGCAGTTTTGAACAAATTTGTCACGATGCTAAGCGGATTTAATAGCAATTTAGCCAGACGTCTTCTATGCAATGCTTCTATGTGGCAACAACAATCCTTCAACAATCGTGAATATTTTGTTAAATGCACATGCAGAGGAGGGGCAGTGGGCTACGAGAGAGAGCAGGGCGGGGTAAGGAAAGGCTGCGTGTCCTAAAAAGCGCAGCTCAATGGCAATGCAAGGATTTGACCTTATATTAATTTAAAGTAAATTAAATTGAATTAAACATAGAATATTAATCTGTGACGGCCGATTTTTATTTCGTGGCGCCCCGCCACAGATTAGTCAATATGGGAAACACTGAATCGTACCGGTGTAGCCTACTTTGATGCAAAATACGTAGGCCTACAGGTTAGCAGGTCTGACAAAGCTCTTGCGGGCCACAAAAATTATGTGACTTGCTTCCCTGTAGCCCCAAGTTTGAGGCCTGACTGCTCCCTCTATTTGCTAAAGTGTAGGCCTTCCCCCGTGTTTCTCTTTCGAGACAAATTGTCAAATTTCGAGATAATTTGTATGTTTTCATTTAAAATGAGATTTTTGTTAAGTATGAGACTTAATGCATTGAAAACCAGATACATGTTTGCTGTAGTGTTAAGTTATAAAGATAGGTGTTTAAGTAATTAATAAGTTAGCTTTAATTCTTAAAAATAGGAATTATTTCACTTTTTACCATTATGGTACAATGTTGCCTTGAAGCAACAAATCTTAAAAATATATAAACATTTAAAAAATTCTAAAAATAATATACATTATTATTGTTAAAGTGTCCCTTTGTCCCTTTTTTTTTTTTTAGCAAAAATCACTGCCAATATTTTTTTCCACAAGGATATCATAATGCGTACCATAGAGGGTTAAGCTCTTACAGGGCCGGTTCTCCCTATACGCACACTACGCAAGTTGCGTAGGGCCCCGCAAGTTAATAAAGGCCCCCTCCCCCGTCTCCTCTTGTCAAGCTAGTGTTAGTTTAGTGTTTAGTGTTAGTTTAGTGTAAACCGAATTACCATTCAGGGCATGAAAAACGGAAGGAACGCCACGAGAATGACAGCGGGAACAGCAGTCGGGTAAACTTGCGTTCGTTCCATGGTTTGATGTCAACATGCGTCTCTCCAGCGCGTGTTGCTGATCTAGCATAGGCCTACCTAACAGGGAAGTGAATATCCCCTGATCTGTCTGCGGCTTGCTTGCCAGCCTTTCCCAGTCACAGTAGGCCTACTTCGCAAAGTTGTGAAATATACAGTAATCGCATATTCCGTTTGTTTCAATGCGGGCGACTACATTTTTAAATACGTCCATAACGTGCAGCTCGGGATGAAACTAGCAGTTTTTCAGCAGAAACATGCGAGGACCCGTCGAAACTAATAGTTGATTTTACTCTTCCCATACATTTTTAAAATAACTAATTGTTTTACAATGTTTCAGTCAAGCTTTATAGCCTACAACTAAACATATGTAAAATGGAAAGTAGGCCTAGCCTAATTAACTTTGATTCGCTGTGCTGGATGGACAATAGATGCACATCGTAAATTAGGCCTATATGAAGTATTAAAATGATTGTTTAAAATAGTCTACGTTTGAAAAAAATATTGAAATAATAAGAGAATCAGGGGAGCCAGTTCATAGCCTATATCTTTGGCAAGTAGCCTACTACAGACACACAGGTGAAGAACAGTCAGCCAGTAGGCTACTAGCACAACTACACCCTTACAAAAAAACCTGCATTACTTCAAGTGTCAAACTACAGATTTCTGAGTATGAAAACTGCAGTTTTGGAGAAAATATTTGCAGTTCTTGCAGGGAATGCAGTATTTTAGACACAAAAAACGGCATAGTACTGTACTTTACTACAGAAATGCAGTATTTTGGACATGAAAATACTATACTGCACTGTAGCCTACTGTGGTATACAGCAGTGTTTCCCAAACTTTTTTTCTGGGGACCCACTTTTTAAAAATGACAGACCATCGCGACCCATTTCACTTCAGATCTAACATGCAACCTGCATGCAACCACCAATATTTAATTTATTAGACAACATAAATTGTTCTGGCGACCCAAATAAAATCTCCTGCGACCCACCTGTGGGTCGCGACCCAGTCTTTGGGAAACACTGGTATACAGTAACTGAACTGTACTTGAAAAAACTGCAGTTATTTTTTGCAAACAGCCCAGCCACTGAAACTGGGCATTTATTGCTGTGTGAAGGTGATTCACACACAATTATGTTTCTTTCTCCTAGTCCTCTATAGGGAAAACACTATATTTGGTAACTTCCATAGACATCCAAAATGGGGTGGGATGATTGTATTGGGAGCACTGAGGTGTTAGATGATAGTGTAAAAAAATGGTTACATTTTCGCACTCAGAGTTCAGGTAGGAGGGCCCCTTAGCAGGATTTTGCTTAGGGCCCCATGGAGGTCTGAACCGGCATTGAGCTCTTATCTTGGTCATTATTAGGCCATCTATACATGCTAGTCGATGTTTTTTCAAGACAATCTAGGCTACCCATATCTGGGAAAGTATGATGTGATCATCATAAGCGGAGGGAGCGGGGGGGGGGGGGCAGGGGGGGCGGTCGCTCCGGGCCCACGACCGCAAAGGGGGCCCACTTTTGGCCAAATCTATCTTGATTAATTGTTATATTTACCGATGCTTATTTGTACTGATTGCTGGGGGAAAATAATAATGAAAAATCTTAGGCCTACTAAAGATGCCACTGGTCCTAGAATGCGCTCACAACGGGAGTTCGTCTGTCATGCTGCAAATTAAATAGCCCGCACTCTCCCTCTCGCTACACTGTTGCGTTTTAAAAGCAAAACTGATGCCACAACCGGTCTGAGTTTGCCGAAGTAGCCTATGCTACAGGCTGCATTTATTACAGACAATCAGCGACATAGCATGTAGGTCTAGTCTACACTGTGCCTATTTAGAGACAGGAGCATAGGTCTAAGCTTGCCGCGACAACAGCAGTCACTATCAGGCGCGCCAGCAGGGATGAATGGTAAGCGCACCATCTACAGCATGGGTTCCCAAAGTGGGGGTCGGGACCCCCCGGGGGGTCGCGGGACGCCGAGGGGTGGGTCGCGAAATTATTTCCATAAATCAAATAAATTGGGGGGGGGGGAGCTGTCACTGGACCGCACTTTAAAGACAGATTTTAATTCCAAGACTCTTGCTGAATTCTGGATTTCAGTCGAGAGGGAATATCCACAGCTATTCAAGGCCGCGATGGACGTACTGACGCCGTTTGGCTCCACATACCTGTGCGAAAAGACTTTCTCTGCATTGACAAATATTAAAAACAAATACAGATCGCGTCTAAATGTGGAGGATGATCTCCATGTGGCCGTCTCCACAATTAAACCAAGATGGACTTGCTGTGTTCCGCGCATAGGGCGCATCCATCTCATTATATGAGATTAATGCTGAAACATAGTTGCCAAAATGTACATTTGCGCAGCAACAATGTACATATGTTTACAACAGTTTGTGGATATTACCCTGACTGAGATATTCTTCTGTTAAAATGGAAATTAAAGTAATGTTTAAGTTAAGTTTGCACGACAGCAATAATGTGCACTCATGTTACATGGATATTATTTTTTGACTAAGGTATTCTGCTTTTATCATATAGTAAATTTCTGTATGTAAAATCATAACAGGCTGCTCTGTTCTTTTGTGTTGTCGTTAAGCCCGTGTTTGGATAAGCCTAGTGCGTATGGCCGGTGCGCACATTTTATTTTATTTTTTGAGTCACATCCAGGAGTGGGGGTCGCCAGTCTCTGGCACGGTTATTTTGGGGGTCGCGGGTTGAAAAGTTTGGGAACCCCTGATTTACAGTACCCCTCCGCGTGCAACAAAACATTGAAAGGCTTAAAAATATATGTCCGTTTCCCGGTTTCGGTCGTGCATTGGTCACCTAAAAAGTAGCCTAGTACAAAATCCATATGCAATATACAACAACGCCTAATAACGACCTATTCATTTGGACAACTTTACGGCCCTATAAAGGGTAAAGCTACTTTAGTTGTGTGCTAGTTTACCGTTGTGTATGGCTTTAAACAGCGTTCGCGCTTTAACATCAGTAAACATTATTCAGTATAATCCAGATGTAATGCTAACGTTTTGACAAGCATTTTGCCTACCTTGTTCATCTGAAATAACTCCTCTAGTTTTGCTGCCTCCATCCTTTGCTACCTCCACCCTTTCATTGTTTCCAAAAAACGTTTTATATCCATGATCCTTGAAGTCTTGAGTTAGTGAATTAGCTTAACATTGTGTGTTGATAACAGGCAACCATAGTAAAAGAAAGCTACAAGTAGCCTAGCCCACATCTTCTGTAATTGCTGCGTGCGTTTGTTAGGCTATTATTCCATCTCCTGCTCAAACACAAGGTGCGTAGCCTACATTAAAGTTTATTTTGACAACGTGTTTACAAATTTTAAAGAAAATTGTAAATAGCCTATTGTCGAGCAGTTAATGTGATACTGCACAGTTGTGAAGCAGTTGGGAAGTTATGGTGGGCTAATCTTGTATTAACACACACAGGGGAAATTCTCTCTCTTTGAGTTGCCTGATGGTACGCACAGTGCATACGGCCATAGGCCTACACCTGCAGGCGCGCCTGATCACTACAGTTCGCATCGTCGCAGGCCTAAGCTGCCCCGATGCACAGATTAAATGGTAGGCTAGGTCATCAGGACATAAACAAAATAAGCACAATATGGAGTGGACTAAATAAAAACATGATGTTGGGAATGGGATAAACACCGACAGTAGGGGCCCACTAAAGATCATCGCACCCCCTATAGTGAACCATTAGCTCCGCCCCTGGTGATAATGCTTGCATATACCTTTGGTCAGCCTTTATATCAAGGACAAATATTTTGTCTCATGATTTTCTTAGCATTTACAGTATGTCACCTGAGCATGCAAGTAGAAATATTATTCTATTCTATTCATATTTGTGTAAGTGATTATCTGGAATTTGGCAATGTAAGAATAATGATGGTGGGATCCTCTATGGCTAAGCAATTTACAAAAATATACTGACATACATATTTTGTTCATTGGGGGCCAAGCAGCGAAGCCACCCATTGAGTTACTAGCTTTTCCTATTATTATGACCGCCGCGCAGCGAAGCGGCGGTCATATAGGTTTAGTCAGAATTTGTTTTTTTTTTCTTTTTCGCATGCCCAAATTTCCGTCAATGAGTCCCGGGACACTGAAAGACCGGGGTACACGAAACTTGGTGGGCATGTAACCCCACATGGATAGCATGGAACCATCGTTTTTCGTTTTGATCTGTAGCCCCCCCGCTGGACTGGACCCCCCGAAAGGAGGGTAGGACAGACACAGTTTTCTGTGAATATCTCGAAAACCGTAGGGTTTAGGAGGACCATTTTTTTTTGTATGTTGATCTCAAGGGGCCATGTCAAACCATTCCATAACCACTCATTTCATGTATAGCGCCACCTAGTTAAACACAAAAAAGTAAAAATGAGGTGCTGTAATTGAAGGTATCTGTGACCTAACATAGTCAAAACTGCACGAAATTGGAAGTGTAGGATCATTATGACACGTTCATGGGGGGCCACACAATAAATTAATTTATGTTACTATACACCAACTGGCCTGTAGGTGGCCGGAGACAGTTTTCTGTGAATATCTCGAGAACCGTAGGGCCTAGGAGGTCCACCTTTTTTATGTATGTTGGTCTTAAGGGGGCATGTCAACCCATCCCATTACCACTTATTTCATGTATAGAGCCACCTAGTTAAAAATTAAAAAGCAAAAAATTTGGTGTTTTCATCACAATATCTCTGGCTGACAAGGTCAAAACTGCACGAAATTAAAAGTGTAGGATCATTATGACACCCTCCGAATGCATGCCAAGTTTTGTGTACTTTCGTTCATGGGGGGCCTTACAATAAAATAATGTATGTGTACATTTAGTGACGTACACCAACAAGGATTCCCGGGACACTGAAAGACCGGGGTACACAAAACTTGGTGGGCATGTAACCCCACATGGATAGCATGGAACCGTCGTTTTTCGTTTACATTCACAGTAATCATACGTATGACACATACTCACACAGTAGACATATGTATGCTTGCATGCACAGGCACATACGCAGGCACACACACAAGCACGCACACACACACACACACACACACACCCACACACATAACATAAACATGTACATGCACACATGCACACAATTCAAGAATTTCTCAGAATTATGAACAGGCAAGATGGAGGTGGGGTTGTATAAAATTAATTTTACATGTGAAATCTATGAACTGATCATGTTTTGGTACTTGTTGTCTAGCAGATATCAGTGAGAATTGAGTGTGGATAATGCAATTTAGTGAGACTCATAGTGAGTTAGAATCATATAGGCCTTTCAGCGTGATTTATTTTTGTGGAAAAAATGTGCTGGACTGGGCGGCGGTCATATTTTGTACTGCTCTGCGGTACATCTAGTTTTAATTGTGATAGGCTTATAATTATTAACATAGGACTAGGTACTCATTGTTTTCTTATTTTATTAGACGTTTGATGAATAGCCTACTGTAGTTGATTGGAAGTGGAGGGGCAAGTTTTCGAAGGTGTTTTCAACTATAATATTAAGGTATATCATACTATGTGCATCTTTGCAGTGGCAAGCGCTTTCATACGTTGCGTGCAGAGACAAGGAAGCACTCACACGTGGGTGCATACGTAAATTTGCATTCAGTTGGTCTACCACGCCTACTCATGCTGTTTTACAGAAATAGCCATGATTCCCCATTCCTAAAAGGACAACTTTACTTCATTGTTAGTCTATATCCAGCGTTTCTCAAACTGTGGGAGACATGCCAGGTGGGGCGCGAACTGACGTGAAAAACAGGAGTTTTTTTATTTATTTTTTTATCTGGGCCCAGGTAGCACCCGATGCGCAATGGACGCACTATGTTATTCACAGGGAAGCACTCGTGTCAAGGCAGCTTAGTTAGTCCCGACCTACATGAGATTTTGAACGTTGTTGTTCCTTGAGTGGTGAATTTCATCAAAACCCGGCCCTTAAAAGAGCGTCTATTCTCCGCACTTTGCGAAGAGATGGTAGCTGACCAAAAGGCTGTACTGTTTCACAGCGAGGCAAGGTGGCTTTCCCGAGGTAAAGTGCTGTCGCGCGTGTTTGAGCTCCGAGTCGCCTCTTCTTGGAGGAAGAGCGCATGTTTGAATCTGCAAGCACGTTCACTAATGAACATTTCTTGACGAAGCTGGCCTATCTTAGCGATATATTTGATATATCTTAGCGATACATTTGAGTTAAATGTCCAGTTACAAGGCAAAGACAAGCACCTACCTCACCTAGCAAATAAGATTACTGCATTCACCAAAAAAACTTTGGGACAGGCGCCTCGATCGCGACAGTATTATGCCTTTGAGATTATTGAGAAAAATATTTCCCAACCAGCAGTGCTCAGTATGACTGGATTATGGATCCATTTAATGCAGCATGTTGGTATTTCATTGAATATATTGTAACGATTTGATAGCGAACCACACACAGTTGTCCAATCAAAAGGTTTATTTGCTGAGAACGAGAGCGGGGACACAGACCGACCCAGAACACAATACACACGGGGCAGGTCAAGTACACACACACGCTACACATACAGGGGAGGACGCAGCCCCCCACACAAAAAGGGTCACACACGAGGGAGAACTAAAAGGGAAACATGTCACAATAAAGACGCTAACATTACACTCAAAACTAAGGAGAATTAACGACATAAACCCCCCAAATGTTCACTCTCGTATCCCAGGATGCCCTGCGCGGGAGAACGCTAACACTGTCTTTTGCGCCGACGTTACACAGCTCCCCCAACAAGCCGTTGCCGTCCTCGGCAATGCCCACGAGGTAGCCACATGCTAACGTCGGCGCGCGTCGCCCGCCACTCAGTTCAGTGCGACAGTATCGCCAACTCACGTGGGGTGCACGCCGCAGGAGCTCACTCAACGGGGCGCCACGCTGCTAGCAATCCAGTACGGGCGTGCTAGCAACCACGTGGCCGACCCGCTCGTCACCAGCTCCCTCTCAGCAGCCGACCTCAGGCTGCACTTTCCGCGGCGTGTCACCGCGGCACTCCTCCTCTCCTGGCGGGGCCCTAGGTGGCCTTTTCAACCATCGACACTGTACCAAGCACCGGGGTTCGAGGGGGGTCAGATGAAGCTGCACCAACGCCACTCCGCTCCGTCGAGTCACCGACCAGGACAGACAGGCACCGACTCCGCAGCAACCGGACCGCGCTGAGCTCTCCCGCTGCAGCTACCGTCTTCGGCGTCCCTCCTCGTGTTGCCATCTCGCAGAGCCGTCCTGCTCTGCTCCCGGCCCGTTCCACTCCTTCGCGGCCTCGGCGAAGGCACGACCCCCGAGATGGCCGTGCTATCGAACTCCACACACAAACTTTTTTCAAAAGGCGCCGGCCAACAGGCCAACTAGAACGGGCGCCCACACAGCACGGTGCCTATCACACGCACCCAAAAGTTTTAAAGTTCAGAGTTCAGAGGGCCTTTCCGTCGAAGCTGCCCCACCGTCGTGAGTTCGCTGCCCTCAGCGGCTCCGCCAACCTTCCATCGTCTAGGAACCTCTTCCTCGCCGCACTCCCTCGGCTCTGCTCACGCGTCGCGGCTCGCCGTTGAGTCAGCGCCCAGGCCAGCGTCGTCTTCTCCGCGACCGCTTCTTCCGGCCCGATCTCCTCCCATGGCAGCAGGCAGGTCCAGGCGACAGCTCCTCTCCTTCGGCGGCTGTAACGACAGAAGGCCTCAAGCTCCTTAGCAGCCCTTACAAGGGCTCTCTCTGGATCCTCTTGCGTGGGCCTCCACCCAGCGGTGAGGTCTCCCACTCCCAGCTTCTCTCGCTGAGTGGAGGCCATGTCCGAAAGTCACTTCTGACACCAATGTACTGATTTGATAGCGAACCACACACAGTTGTCCAATCAAAAGGTTTATTTGCTGAGAACGAGAGCAGGGACACAGACCGACCCAGAACACAATACACACGGGGCAGGTCAAGTACACACACACACTACACATACAGGGGAGGACGCAGCCCCCCACACAAAAAGGGTCACACACGAGGGAGAACTAAAAGGGAAACATGTCACAATAAAGACGCTAACATTACACTCAAAACTAAGGATAATTAACGACATAAACCCCCCAAATGTTCGCTCTCGTATCCCAGGATGCCCTGCGCGGGAGAACGCTAACACTGTCTTTTGCGCCGACGTTACAATATTGTACAATGCTGTAAAATGGCCAGTGCTTCCTAATATGTTGCAGGAAAACAGAAATATGTGTGTTATGTATTTATTTATTATTATATCTGCAGCACCAGCTGATTTTAACTCTGTTGAAGAGGATATATTTAGAACTTGTCATTATTTCAATAAATTTGACAATTTTAAGCTTGACCTACCACTTTCTTAGAGCGATGAGGGACAGGTGGGGCTCGAGAATGCCCCCTTGATCAAAGTGGGGAATGAAAGGAAATGTTTGAGAACCACTGATCTAGTTTGTTAACTACCACAGTCACGAGTTGGGTCGCGATAGTCTGTCATTTTTAAAAAGTGGGTCCCCAGAAAAAAAGTTTGAGAAACACTGGTCTATATCTAATGCGGTTGTTCACTTTGTGTGAATGACGCTATTTTCCGGGCCTTTTTATTCCAACCGTGGTCATTTTGGAGCAGAAACGAGAACGCGCACACATCCTGAATTACTTACACCTGGCTTGACATAGTTGCTCCTACTCATCTTGGATTGGCGTTAGTGAAACGAGTTTAGCTAGGATGACCAGACAACGCTATGTCAAACCTCGCTTTATCACTTATCTTGGATGTCTTAATTCTGCCTTTGTGAAATACCCCTCTGGTCCCATTGTCTGAAAAACACCCAAAACTAATACATTTCTATAGCTATTCTGCACATTGTGGATGGCGTTTTGGTGGTTGAAATGTTCACTCCATCTCAAAATGGATCACTTGGTCATGTTGGATGCTGATCATGGATCACTCTTCTCCAAACATGCACTACTCAGCTAAACCTTTATAAGGGCACACCTGGACAAAGAATTTAGCTAAATTTAGAATGCAAAGAGACCTGCCCCAATAGGCATCATTGGACCATTAAACCACACAATGATCCAAAACAGACAGCCAAACAAGTCAAGAAATGATTAACAGAGAATGAGTCCAGACCTCAATCCGTCAAAAAAGTGAGTACAAGGCCAGAGTGATGGCAAATAATCGTTCCTGCCTCAAAACCCGAATTGCAGCTAAAAAGGTGCAGTCTACAATCATTGTGGAGACATGGCGGCTTGGTAAGAACCATTTTTAGAGCTTTGATTGCAAATAAATATGTTTCCAGTGATTCTTTTAAAAGCATATGAATAATTGTGGACACGCCATAGAAATGATAGAGATAAAAGATAACACTGGGTGAAAAGGCTCTGAATCAGGGAATATTCATAGTGATATATTTCCTGATATGTGTAATATCAGGAAATATATTGGTTGATATGCTCCTGATATTTTAGTGCCAATTGCCATATCAGCATATCAAAAGTCCTGAATGGGACTGCGACGACATGCAAGATATCCAGACTTCATATTCTCACTTGATATGATCCATGTTTCAAGTATTAGCTACTTATATGACCCCGGACACCTCTTGTTCTTGTTCCCATATACCCCCTGATATGTCAAACATGGGGCTACGCATATACAGCCCATATACTGCCAGACACAGCTAATTTTGCAGGCATTTATGTGTATGCCTTTATTTGCTTTTCGATAGGCTTTATGCCTTTATTTTTAATCCTGTGATTTATGTAATGGTTTTAAATGTGAGATAGTACATAACCAACACTGAGCGTATTGTGCAACTTTAACTTAAATAATATTTCATATTAATTTTACATACACTTAATTACATTATTTACTCTGAATTACACCTGCTAAATCCCAATTACCTATTTTACTTTACCATGAAAATTCATATACGACAGGCAATCAAAT
Organism: Alosa pseudoharengus; assembly: GCF_046254945.1. NCBI lineage: Eukaryota > Metazoa > Chordata > Actinopteri > Clupeiformes > Clupeidae > Alosa > Alosa pseudoharengus. The sequence continues at coordinate 3,574,888 of NW_027468848.1, forward strand.
TTGTTACATGGCCTTTATTGTATTTATCAATCAATATTCAAATCAACATGGCTTTCTCGCCTGCAGTAGGGGGCTTACGCAATGACACTCGCCCCCTCTCAATGACCTGCCTCGAGTGAGAACAGAGACTTCTGCTTGACCACAGTGGTTTAAACAGTCCATGGTCTGGGCGTGAAACGTCCTTTAAAACATTTTGGGCCCTTGTCTGTACTCTTCTGGTATAGATGGTAGGGAGAGGTGTTTTGATGGTCCCTTTGGCAGTAAAAGTCAGGTGTCTGTAAAAAGAGAAAGAAAGTATATCTTACAATTGACCCTGTCCATGAATATAATTAACTCAGCTTGTGTGACAAATAAAAGCAAACCCACAATAGCAGCCTAGACGTCAGGTGCAATAGTTAGAAGTAATAGAGATATGTATTACAGTTGTGCTCATAAGTTTACATAACCTTAGCATACACATACATTTAAAAATCATCTGATCTTAATGCCTTAATAAAAAAAGAGGAAAAATCCAACCTTTAAGGAACACTTATTTATTTACGATACATTATTCATTCACAAAGAAAATTGTTGTCCTTAAAGGTTGGATTTTTCCTCATTTTTTTAATTAAAGCATTAAGATCAATTTCCAAAAGTATCATACCTAATTGCAACACTGTCTGCAGAAGCTCTTGCCTTCTTGCTTAAACCACTTTTCTGATGCATGAACAGATCCTCCCCCATCTGACGTGCAGTGCCAGCCTCTGGCTCCAGGCTGGGATTTGCTGGATGGCACCTAAAAAAATAAAACAGCAATTGCTATACATTATGTTATTGTTGATTAAGATAAAAATCAAACATTAAAAAATAAGTTGGTAAGTAAATCAGGTGGTCAAACAAAAATGATAATTACCTTATGAAGGCACCCTTGCCACCATCACCATCAATGTTAATTATTAATATCAGTTTATTTGTGAGGGTTTCAGTTTCTGTAAATAGAAAATAAGATTGAACTAAATTATGATTATGCTCAGTTTGGCATATATTCAACACATTATTTACATTACCACCAACATAATGGTAAACATGGCTAAACTTCAAAAAAATTCAAGACTATTATTAAAACCTACAATAATGATGATTAGTTCCTGTATTAATGCATTACATTGCACATTTGTCAAACAAATTAGAGTGTGCACAGTGTCATAGCCCTCATTCAAAACACACAAACACTTACAGCATGTGGAGGGCAGCAGCCATGGCTTCCAGACATAGTCAAATAGCATGTAGTAGTACCAGGACAGACCGACTTTGCCCTGGTCTGTTGATGGAGCCCACTACAGTCATAACAACAAACAGACACATGAAAAAAGGGGATAAACTAAACACAGCAACAGACACAAATACATGCAAACACATTATAATGTTATTTGCTATTCTACATGTGTGTCTGTCTGTCTGTCTGTCTCTACCTGGTGAGTGAACTATCTTGCGGGATTGAAAGTTCTTTTGTATGGAAGTGGCACACATTTGGAATATAAACATAGTAGCCAAGTGGGCTATTACTACTATTCTGATTATTATTAACATTATTGGTTCTCATACAGTTTGACGTCAATTTCATTTGAAGCTTTGTTTTTTAATTAAATCAACATTGGTTTATCAGTCACCCACTTATAGACAAGTTACAACATGATTGATCCATTGTTACGTTGGCCTACAAGGAAGCTTGTAATGTTAAAATAGTATGAAATTATAGATGCTCAACTTTAACAAGTTTAATAAGCCTTTCTTATGTGTTATGGTTTGTAGCATATAGTATGTATTTATTTTCATTAGGCTATTGATTGAATTGTTGTTTATTATTGCTATTCTTCTTAATGTAGGCCTACTTCAAATAGTTTAGGCTTCTGTTAAATCTAACTTTGTATTTTGTTATTATGTGGCAACTCCAGCTGAACCAAATTCGTTTTGGCAGCATGGGGACCAGGGGAAAGCAGATCATTTAAAATGTGGACTTTATTCCTCCAACAGATCTCATGCATATTATAAAAAGTAGGCTAGACCTACAGACTATAGCAACTATAAAATCTCAAAGATATCATTGAAATTGAACCATAACCAAAATAATTAGGTAAGTAGGCTAGCCTTGGCCTGAAAAAAGTAGTCTTTACACTGTAAATAGGCTAGTCTATTTTTGAATGTCCCGAAATTAGATAGAAATCAAACGGCAAATAGCCTATCAGTGATGTTTTATGGTACGTTTTGGGCGTAGGGCATGCGTGACTGTTAATTAGGCAGATCTTGGGCCTAGGCTATCTAATATGATAGCCTATCCAAGGGTGGAGACCTACCCAAAGATATCCAGAAATGGTGTGTGTGACTTGTGATTTGGGTATGCATACCCCTGATATCTCATTGGCATATCAGGAGTCAAAATAAATCAATATTTTCACTGATTCTTAAAAACTCAGGATATAAGATGCTCCTGATATGCTGCATGTCATAAAAAATATCCGGTCAGTATATCCCCTGATCAGTGTTGCCACAGTTACCTTGAAAAAGTAATCTGATTACTGATTACTGATTACTCCTTTAAAAAGTAACTTAGTTACTTTACTGATTACTTGATTTTAAAAGTAACTATGTTAGATTACAAGTTACTTTATTAGTTACTTTCAGCAGCTGCCGACAACACCCCCAACGCCTCAACATAAAAATGATAACCGGTTTTGCCAATACTCACTATACTGGAAGTGCATTTTAACAGCAATGTATAGCAGACATCCCAACCTAACCTACTTAGAATTCAGATGTTTGTTCAATAATGTCTAAGTACACCAAATAAGGAAGGCCTATTGATAGAAATTGTTATAGTAAAATATGTAGATTTTTTTTCATGTAGCCTTGGCAACTAGCCATCTGATAGCCTATAGGCCTGAGTAATATGCAAATGAAATTACACTTGTTAAACTCACCTCAACAAGTCTTTTGCAATCATTTAACCCGCCGTGAGCAATGCTAAAGTTGCTGTTACAAACAGTGCAGTGTGCAAGATTATCATTATGTTTTAATCTTTTAAGACAATTGGGTACACTTTTGTGTAGTCTGATGTGAAATGGGTCTTAAATCTTCCTTTTTGAGGGGCACTGACGCTGCCATGACGCTTCTGTTCCTAGATACACTGACTGAACTGATTAATTATGTTTGGGAGAAAAGAGATATAAGCACTTACACTGAAAACGGATTGGTTGATTTAGCAAAACAGACCAGGATGCTCTCTGTCTTGGATGCGCTTCAGGCACAAACGCACCACTCCTCTCTCTCTCCCTCTCCGTTGTGTGCGCATTAAGCTATGCACACGCGATTTGAAGCAAAGATTCTAGAATCTTTGATTTGAAGTCCGGTCTGGCTTGCGTGCTCTTGTTCGCTCTAGGTTCCGGGAGATTTTATGTAATTTGCGGGCGTCAGGAAGCCGCTATCAATATGTGGGAGACTCCCAAAACTTCGGGAGACTTGGGATGTCTAGCTAGACAGCACTTTGTCGCCAGCACAGAATGTACAATGTACCTTAATGTTGTCATGTTTAGCTGACACAAACTCAAAGTAATGACTGATGAAATGTGCATCTCTCTCTCTCCCTCCACCCTCCATTGTTGTTTTCGTTTGTGTCGCTGCACGTGAATTGTCCTCATGCTGAAAACGTGAGCATAGCCTACATGACATTAATCCCCAAGACAAGAAGAAAGCAAGGAATATATCTTTTTATTAAGGAAAATTACAAAAATAGTAACGCACAGTAACTTAGATAAGTAACTTTAATCTGATTACTGGTTTGTAAATAGTAGCGCGTTAGATTACTCGTTACTGAAAAAAGTGGTAAAAATAGACTAACGCGTTACTAAGTAACGCGTTACTGGCATCACTGCCCCTGATTCAGAGCCTTTTCACCCAGTGTAAAAAGATAAAAATGCTAAAAGATATAAAACATAAAAATGCTTATTTTTTTTATTCCATGTTTCTAGCACATAATTGTCTTCCAACCTAGCCTATTGGCATGTGGCAGTGTAATCTTCAGTCAGAACATATTGGTCAAGAGAAAATCAACATTAAATCAATATTTGCCAGGGGTATGAATAATTTTGTTCTTAACTGTAAGGGATAATGGACGACACGGTCTGTTAACAGAAATGAATGCACGTCGAGGTTGTAAAACGGCCCCGACGCGAAGCGGAAAACCTCGTTAACAGACCACCGTGGAGTCCATTATCCCGCTTATTCCACTGTTGACACTTGCGTTGTGTTCATTTCCTGTTGCAATTTAAACGTTTTAATCGCTCAAACTTTGTTTGATTTTTTTTGTAGAACTACTTTCTTCCGACACATATCTAATTTCTCAACTTGCATGACAAACTGCCGTTAGGCTACTAGTTCTAAATGGATGGTTTGGAAAGTGCCAGTCCAGAGACGGTTGATAAAGCGAGACGATTCATAGCCTACTAAAAAAATTCAGAGTGTGCTCGGAGCGCTCAGAGTGGCGAACGCACCCATAGATCACAAACAAGGAAACAAAGTAGGCCTAATATATCTGGCGTGCGTGACGTGTGGGTGGAGTTTTTCTAACAAAACGTTTCTGTGAAGAATAGAATCTCACATTAAGTCCTGCGGGTGAGGGTGAGGGAGGCAGAAACTAGAAGCACAACATTCCTAACCTGACAATAGCCAGATGAATTTCACTCCACCTAGCTCCACTCATCCATCTGGAACCGATCCATTGAAGTGTTGCTTCAGAAGGCTGGGCCTAATCAAAAAATGCTTGCATATGATTGAATAAGCCACTTGTCCGTCATCTATTGACGTGCTACTTCAACCACTCACATCGAAGCCAACCCGTGACGCTGATAATAGTCTCACAGTCGCTTCTACGCAATGTCACATCTATGAAACTCCCGCCCTGCGTCCTGATTGGCTGAACCATAAAGTCGGTTGCAGAAATCACTCAGAAGAGGTCCCAGATGGATGTGAGTGAAGCTAGGCGGAGCTAAGCGGAACGACATTCATCTGGCGAGGGCCAGGTTACAACATTCCAGGAACTGAAAGCAATTGATATGCGTCACCATGTCGAGGCTACTGTTTATCTTTTGTTCATTCCAGATTATCTCTGTAAAATCAGGTAAGGCATCTTTCATAGATTCTTTAACCAAAACGCTGCACTACATTGCTAGCCTAGGCCTACACATACTTGGGATTCTGCTAGTGACATTTTGGTATTCACACACTGGCATTCTGCTACCTTTGTCTGGATTCTGTGACACAAGCTTACATCGCAGACCCCTCAAAATTCTGCGCCATGTTGTTGGAGCTGCAAACAATGTCAGAGGTGCATTACAACTGTGGAAAATTCACCTTGATTATAAGTTCATATGCACTGTTTTATCGCTGGGTTTTACTTTTAGGATTTGTCATCTGATTATAGGGATTATATATGGTTCGGCCGAATACCGAATGCCTTATTTAAGATTAGGCCGAATCCCGAACCAAATAAAAATAGAATAGAAAATTGTAATGTGTGAAACATGAGATTTAATGTATAACTTTTAGCCAGAACAGTATTGGATTGCAATTTTTTGTTGTTGAGTCCATCTAATACTCCATCATCAACCTACACTAACTTCCACTTCTAAAGGCTTTCTCTGAATGCTACCATAGTTTAAAGGCATTCCTCTGTTAAAGGTGCTTTAAGCGATGTTGGGTAACGTCACTTCTGTTGATGTTCAAGCAAAACAGAGAGCTAGCTCGCTACTCCCTCCCCCTTCGTCCTGTGCAATTGAAACTCACCTAAACACGCATCTCGTCAGTGATTGGCTGGAACAGTTTGTTATGTTTTTATGGTCCAGTCTAGACCATTTTGTTTTTGTTGTCGTTTTTGGAGCCTGGGCTGACCACGTTTTTTTTTTTACAGATTTGGAAAAATCGGATCTCATGTGGTTTTTCACTGTCCTGACTGCCAGAAAACCAAGCTAGACACAATCTGGATATGCTAAAAATCAGATTTGGAGTGGTAATGTGAACAAGGCTTTTGTCACCAAGACACAGATATAAAACATATAATCACACAGGGGTCCAGGGCCGTTTCAAGGAATTTGGGGGCCCCAAGCAAAATGGACATGGAGACCCCCCCCCCCCCCCCCGCAAGCAAAGCCTACAGGAACCACCGCATAGCCATACAGTTTAAGTTCACCCACAGTTTATATAAATACAACATTTTGACAGTGCAATACTGCAGTTGTATATATATATAGAGAGAGAAAATAAAACACTGCCATCTTATGCAGAAAAAGGATGCATTGTTCAAACTATAAAGAGTGCAGGTTGTATAGCAATTTGAAAATCCAACATAAATACAAGTACACACACACACACACACACACACATAAGATTAACCTTTCAGGCCATCTTGTGGAGGTATCCTTAGGAAGAGCCTGAGGGCTGAGAAATTTAAGCAAAGCACCTTGAGGGAGAAAGAAAAGATATGTTGGCATTTCCATATTTTGATATTTAGAAGGGATGCAGCTGCTTTCACAACTACCAATGCTTACTGTAAAAACATCCCAAGCTAATGTTATACATTGACCTAGGCCTACTTGTAGCTTAACATAGCATTTAAGCATTCTGCTGTTTGAGAATTAGACAGACGCACCTGATGCTTTAAAGACAGTAAACAGCTGGCGTGCATGAATACTACTAGACATGAATGTTCCAGTCTGCTTTGATGCACGAAATTTATCGTGTGGTTTTCCTAACCCCGATTTGGTAAATAGATTATCACGGTCGAATAGTTAGTATAGCAGAGAAGCTATGCCACTTTCATCAAAACCTATTACAAAGCTATAGCAATGTTATGTCATTAAATACGATAAACAGTGATTCTGGAACAGATCTGCGTCTTCCTTATCCTGTTAATAAACATATTACAGTATGTAACCATATTCCGTCCGTTCGGGAAAAAAAGTTGCGCTAACTGTTCTAGTTTGTTACAAGCAGCATGGGCCGTCAGGCAGGTAGTTAACATACATTTTTTTTGATAGGCTAGCCTTCCTGCTGCGACATTACACCATTTGTACAAGACAAGTAGAGCTATTTTATCCAGTGTAATTTATCACTTACCACTATCTTGTTTTTTCTTGTCATCCTCTTCCTTTCTCTTCTGGCTTCCGGACGCATAACTCCGCTTCATCATGACTGCCTGTTTTATATTTTCGCGGTAGCAGCAGAGACCACAAACCTGGCTGGCTGGCTGCTGTCAGCGACTACTGAGAGGGGCCCCCTTGAGGGGGATCCCGGTATTGCCAGTAACAGTGTCGTTGCACTTTACTGCATTGACTATCAAAGGGGCGCTCAAAGTTTGTCGTTGCATTTTATTTTTAATCAGTCGTTGTCTTGGGGCCCCTGGCCAGCTCGGGGCCCCATGCAATTGCTTGGTTTGCTTGCCTTCTAGCGACGGGCCTGCAGGGGTCATACTCATGCATACCAGAGGACATTTTTCCCACCCACACATACCCACACCATGCACCAAGGGCTTGGCCAGGCAGCTAGACAATTTACTCAACTGATTTACAATAAAGGACAACTCTGGCCATTTTTAACAGAGCCCTGTTGCTGTAGGTCAAGGAGTACTGTTGGTCAGAAAAACAGTGAATGACATATTTGAATGACTAAATAAAAATCCTTTGAGGACATTTAACCAAGCACACCAGCAGTGTTGCCAGGGACTCGTTGTTGAGGTCTCGCCACTTTTAGATTTCTTGACAGTGCGCTCAAAATAGCTGTGATGCGCCTGACCATATTTTTTCATTGACAGGTGGCAGATTGGCGGGGGGTGGGGGGGTACTTTTTACCCTACCACTTTACTATTAGTCTAGTAGACAGAAAGGTGATCCCGGAAATGTTGAGTACTGATAGTATATTTTTACTACCATATTTCTCTTGAGACTTAATCAGGACGATGCAGGTCAGAATCCAGGCTTTATTCTTTTCAATGAGGGGCCTAGTGCCCCTCAAGGGAGAAAAGTACATGTTTGTGTCACCCCATCATGGGTTTCACCAGATTCTCAATATTCTCTTCTTTCTCTGACTAACAGAGACCATATTTAAAGTTACACACAAAGAAGGAGTGACCTCTAGGTCCAACCCAGTTTGAATATGCAATAGAAAGGGAGGATGAGGATTAGGCCTTCATCAGGTCTGGTCAGCTTCTATTATCTTTTAATTAAAACTACCCCCTTTCCTGGGAAGTCCTTCAGAAGCTTGGACACATGCTGTTCTACAATCATTCACACCTTGGTGATGGGCAAAAGGCATAAACAATGGATACACTGCATACAGACCAAAGACACACACACAGGGTACACATGGGTACACAATCACAAATGACCATAAGAACTATACAGTCTTCAAGTCATAAAGACTTGAATCATTAAACCATTCACATAAAATATGAATACAAAATATTCCCTTCAGTACACCAAAGTTTTATGATAGAAATATATAGTATGGGTCCCCAGAATGCAGAAACTGCCGGATGCTAATTTGCATATGTTGGGCAATTTGTGTAATTAAGCTAATTAGCATAACTTAGCATAATTGCCTATATTGATCATATTATAGGAGCTGCTTGGCCAAAATGGACAATGTTAGTATGTTTTTAGGGGTTACTGGAGATGCTGAGTCCATATCTGACATTTTCAAGATTCAAAATCACTATTTAAACATGGTTTGGTCACGTTCTTACTCTCATTAAGCTGATTTTGCTGAGTTTTTGGGGGCGATTTAGACGGATTTTTGGAGGATAAAAATGTTCAGTGTTCAGTGTTCAGTTTTTTAGGAATAATTTCAAGTTATTTCTGAATTCCACAATAATTTTGGAAATAGCTATTCACTGGCCCTCTGCTGTGACTCACAATTGAGTAACAAAGGGAAGAACTAGCCTCTACTACTCCTCACTGCCCTCATCCGTTCGCCTGTCGCCATCTTCTCCAGACTCTTCATCTCTGTCCTTCTGCTCTTTTTGCTGTGTATATATATATATATTGCAACATGTAACATCACTGCCTTTGCAGAAACAATAATTAGTACAGGCCAGGCCTGCGGCTGCACAGCTGCACTTTCCAGATACATGTATACACAGTTTTAACCCAGCTTTGCAGTTACTGCTGATAACATCTAACAAATCAGCAGGAGCAACAGGACTTGAATCGAGGGTGGGCGAGTTCCTCTCCTTTCTTCATACCTGTCTTCTTACTCCATCCAAACGCGGTGATATCCACAGCCGGTGGATCAAGGCGGTCTGCTGCTTTCCAAAGCAGCACCTGTAGATGGGCACGTTTTCCATGGAGGAGTAAGTTGCGTTCTGTAGGAGACAGTGTCTTCAGTGCTGGAGGAGCCGGGAGTGGGAGGCCTCACCGCCAGGGATGGATTACTGCACGGGCCTACCGGGCCCAGGGTCAGGGGGCCCTGAAGCCCAAGCCTTTGCATGAAATCATTGCCTCAATATCAACACATCAGGATGTATGGTGTATGAATCTGATTGAATTTAGTCCATCCCCAAAATGCACCAGTATACAGGAAATCACATCAAACAAATTAAAACATTTCTGAGGAAGGACCCCCCAAAGCCCCCTTCCACATGCGACAATTAGTGAGGGGCCCTTAATACATCTGGGCCCAGGGGCCCGAAAGTTCATAATCCGTCCATGCTCACCGCTAGGTGGATGCCCAAGCAAAAGGATCCGAAGAGAACCCTTGTAAGGGGTACTAAGAAGCTTACAGAGGCCTTCAGTAGAAGCCACGGGAGGAGACCAGCCGTCGCCTGGGCCTGGCTACGGTGCTAGCCTGAAGAGGATCTCGATGCAGTGGACACGGCGGAGAAGGGCTTCACGCGACCGGGAGAGCGGGCCTTGGAAGATGAGGTGGTGACGCCGACCTGGGCGCTGACTTCACTGTGAAAAGACCTTGAGCCCCTGCCCCTGCCCCCGCCAGGCAGCTTTAGGTTGGAGTTGGCGGTGGCCCTGTCTGCGGAGCAGAGCAGAGGTGGAGCGGCAAGGAGGTGGTGCCTTGATGATGGACGGTTGGCGGAGCCGTTTGAGGCACGACGGTTGGGCAGCTCCGGCGGAAGGGCACTCTGAAAAACGGAACTCTAAGCCTTTGGGTGTGTGTGGGAGGCACCATGCTGTGCGGGTGCCTGTTCTTGTTGGCCTGTTCGCCGGCGGTCTTTAGAAAAATAAGGGGAAAAAAGTTTGTTGTGTGAAATCCGATGGCACGAGCCAGAGAGAAGGTCTAGGCCTTGGCGCAACCGTGGCAGAGTGGAGCGGCCGGGAGCAGCGGAGGACCGCTATGCGACGAGGCAGCAGAGGAGGGAAGCCAACGTCGGTAGCTGTAGCCCGATTGCGCAGCGTGGTCCGGCTACGATGGAGTCTGCTGCCTCGACTGGCGAGACGACGGAGCAGAGCGTTGGAGGTGCGGTGCCAGTTATGGTGTTCAGTGGTGGGGAGTCTGTGCCAGTGGAGGCTAGGCCCCGCCAGGTGTTGGAGGAACATTGTGGTGGTGCACACTGCGAAAGTGCGACCTGAGGGTGTTCTCTGAAGGGAGCTGGGGACGAGCGGCGACAGGCCAGGTGACTGCCAGCACTACCCGCATTGGGCTGCTGGTGGTTGTGGTTCCCCTGGGTGAGTAGGGCTCTTGCGGTGTGTGCACCCCACCTGCTGTGTGGCAGTGCCAGAGACTTTGCTGGACTGAATGTGCCGAGGACAGCAATGGCTTGTTGGGGGAGCTGTGCTTCAGCGTGCTGGACTGTGCTTCAGATTCCCACAATGTTTTGAGCTGGGGATTCTGGGAGATCTTTGGGGTTGTTATTATGTGTGCTTGTGCCTGTATGGTGCGGCTGCGTCCAACCCTATGTGTGTAAGGTGCGAGTGTTCTTGACTTCCCTGGCGTGTGCTATGTTCTACGCCGATGTCCCTGCTCCAGACGTTTAATAAAGCTTTTTATTAGACAACGCTGTCTCATCAATCATTACACTATAAAATATGCTTAGCATCATTAGCATGCTGCACATATTTGTTAAAGCTCTTGCATTCAAGTTGAGTGATCATCTCAATACCAATGTTTACCAAAAGGGCTTGTCCCTACGAGAAGAGTATTACCTTAAACACACATGAGGAAACTTAACAGTCCAATCAGTAGACTATGATAAGCTAGCCAACTATGCTTCTTTGTGTACAATATTTCCAGGCTTCAACCAGACAGCTGAATGTGGTAGAGTTGTAATAGAAATAGTAGGCCTAAGCTATAGGCTAATCTGCATAAAGTGTGCTGTCATAAATATCAGACATTCAGTATTCTCTCTTTTAATATCAGGATATAAAATAATACAGATATATTATATTGTAATCCTCTGGTGTTCTAAGGTAGGCTATTGAAATGTCTAGCCCGACCCCTCCAAAAAAATCGAGGTTCGTATCAAACCGTGGGTCAACGGTCAAAAATTGTGATACGAATCGAATTGTTAGGTTGGTGTATCGTTACAGTCCTACTGTATATCGCTACAGCCCTATCCTCCAAAAATCTGTCTAAATTGGACCAAAAAACTCAGCAAAATCAGCTTAATGAGAGTAAAAACGTGACCAAACCAAGTTAAAATAGTGATTTTGAATCTTATGGACTCAGCATCTCCAGTAACCCCTAAAAACATACTATCATTGACCATTTTGGCCAAGCAGCTCTTATAATATGATCAATATAGGCGATTATGCTAATGTATGCTAATTAGCCCAATTACACAAATTGCCCAACATATGCAAATTAGCATCCGGCAGTTTCTGCATGCTGGGAACCCATACTATATATTTCCATCATAAAACTTTGGTGTACTCAACATTTCCGGGTCCACAATGGGGCTCTATGGGCTGTCCACCGGACTATATGCAGTGTTTCACCAAGTTTCTACACCTTTTCTTTTACAGATTCTCATTCTTTCTGGATGTTTCACACATTCATAAAGGGTGAGACTCCATTTCCAGAATTCCAGACTCTATTTATGCTGGATGACATTCCGATTGGATACTACAACTCAGATGACAACAAGCTTGTACACAGAGGCGTGAATGGTCCAGAGAGAACACCTGATGCTTCAGAACTGAGATTTGTTTCTTATATGGAATTCAACTACGGACTTATGAAAAATAGGGTCACTTATCTGAGACATATCCTGAACCACACAAACAGTGAGTTAACCCTTAGAACCCGATTGACGCAAAGTGCGTCAAAAAACACACCCTTTCTTCTCTGTTACATTGCTCCGGAACTGTCTATTGCAGCGAGATGAAACCTTTATTGCTTGACAGAGCAGAAGTGGGGCTTTCCAACGAGACTACGCACTCGTCTGTACGATCAAGTATGACATTTTTTAAAAATCATGAAATTAAAGGGAAACTTGGCAGGTTTTCCCCCTCTGCTGTAGAAATTGTGCATTATGCTATTTCAAACTGTGGGAAAAGGTAACGATAAAGCACATGGATTTGTTTACAAGCTAGCGAATGGTTAGCATAAGTTTGGCAGAACTATGTGGATGTTACAAGGTAAGAAACACGATTTAAAACGAGTTTCTTGTTTCTCACTTCTCTTTCCGGGACGGTAGTCTCAATGTTGCAAGGTTGGTTTTCCGCCTGGGGACGCTAGGGGCAGCAGGGAAAGTCACCATTTTCACCAGAACAGGTCATTTAACCATCCAAATGATTTCTAAACGGGTTTATTACGTTGAAATAGTTGCCCTTTAAATCAAATTGCATGTTATTTACAGTCTTCTTTGCGTTCACCTGCGCACCCATTACTCTCTTTTGAATTACTCGCGAACCCATGATCGCATAGTTATGGCAAGTATATCAGATGAAAGAGGAGACACGGGGTTCTAAATTACCTTTTTTGATCACCAGCCAATGTGGCTGGTAACTTTCTAAAGTTACTAGCCAATCAGAATTTCTACTAGCCAAAGTCCTGACTCACCATGGTTGTTAAATATCCCATGGCACCTGGCACATCGCAAAGAGTAGGTGGTTCCCTGATTTGCTGGCTAAATTCCCAACCTGGTTCATTCAATTTGGCCTTGTAATCATCCTCCCAGTGTGTAATTGGTTCATTCACTCCTTCACTCTCCACCTGAAACTGTGTGTGGTGAACATTCTGGCACATAATGGCTGTTGTGCATCACTCAGATGGGTGCTACACATTGATGGTGTTTAGTGAAATTCCGCCTCTCCTGTGAAGCAGTTTGAGTGTCAAGAAAAGTGCTATAACTAATATGTTGTTGTTACATTAACCATTGACTACATGCACACACACGACATGCACACACACGACACACACAAACTCGCACACAAACACATAAATACACATACACACACACACACACACACCTTCACATACATGCTCCCACACATACAAACACACCTACAAACGTGATTATGTTATGTTCTGGACTTGGCAACGGTCATATTTTGTACTGCTCTGCAGTACATCTAGTTATAAATGGATTCAGGTCCATCATCATCAATTCATCATTTAAAAGTCAATTTGTCAGACACCTGCATAATACCAGGTGCGCACTTTAGAACAATCAGTTGAGAATGTGTAGTCTTTCACATTAACATTGACATGGTGTGTGTGTGTGTGTGTGTGGGGGTGGGGGGGTAATATGCTCTGCACAATGGATAGACATATAGGTTAAACAATTGTGAGAATATTATTGGCCTAGTCAAAATCTCTACTTCAGCCGTGATTCAAACCTCTATGCACGTAACTGTGTTGCACACAGTATCAACAGTCTTAGCGCAATGCACCACAGAGCTGACGACATAAGTGAGTGAATAGAAGCTAAATACCAACAGTTTCACCTACATATTTAAATTAGACATGTTTAAAAGTTAATTCAAAGCAGTCTTTATTCTCGAGGGCAGCCTAAGCTAAGCCTATATAAACCAATGAATTAACTTGATGACCCAGGAATAACAAAAAACTCCAGAGATGATTCACGGATGAAACTCATCATTAAAAGTGCTCGAAGCAATTTTACGCAGTTCCTAAGCTAAATATTTTTTTGTCACATACAGCAAACATCACCTCACCATCTGCTAGCTGCCTGTGCCCTGAATACACTGTAAAATAACGCGGTCTCTGTGGACAGCACAGGCTCCAAAAACGGCAACAAAAACAACCTGGGGTGCGTTTCTACAAAAGTTAGCAACGACATTGCTCAACCACCATGGTACGACACAACTTGCGTTCAAACAACTACGTTGTAACCATAGACAGTAAAATATATGGACCAACAGACCCCATAGACTTTGACGGAGACAAGTGTAGTCAATTAGAAACACTTTTCCGGTTGAGGGCTGAGTGTGCTGCACGTCGTCCAAACGCACATTGGTCCAAAATTCAGAAGAAAAATAGAAAAAGGAGTTATGTGTGCATTACATAATTGTTAGACCCAGAAATAAACTAATAGTGGTGCAGCAGTTCAACACTACTAATGTGGATTTTCATGTCTCAACATCTATCTCTCTTGTGCTTTCTGAGGTTTCCATGTTCTACAAAGAGCTGCAGGATGCCAGTTGCAGGGAAATGACGACGTGGGAACTTTAATGAGCAAAGACACATTCAACGGGGAGGCTGGAGATGTCCGCTATTATGATCCACAATCTGACAGCCTTCATACTGACTGGGTGTGGCCAGACACACTGGAGAACACATGGCCTAGGGGTGCCCATATAGCTTATAAATGGTTCCATCCTCACTGCATTGAACGCCTGAAGACAAACCTGGAGAAAGAGAAGAATCGTGTCCTTAAAAAGAGTAAGATAACACCACCGTACTCTGTAGACATATTTATATTGTGCATGGATAACAGTTTTTCTCCTTTAACAGTGATTCGTTTTAAGGATGACTTGTTCTGACTGTATTCATAACTATCTTTTTACATTTACATTTATTCATTTTGCAGACGCTTTTTCCAAAATGACTTACGTCAATTATATTACAAGGGGATTGTTACGTTGGAGCAACTCAGGGTAAAGTGCGTTGCTCAAGGGCACAATGGTGGAAGCCAGGAATTGAACCCACAACGTTTCAGTCTACTGCATGCTAGCCCAGCTTCTTAACCACTACGCTACCACCACCCATTAATTTTTTATTATCAGGCCATCCTTAAAAATATTCTTGTTTGCAATAACAGCCAAAAAAATATATAAAAATTGGTAGGTCAATATTTTTTTTTTCAAGATTCAAAGTAAAAAAAAAGTACAATTCTGGTCATGGTGATTATGTAGGTATGAATTTAAGCAAATGTGCATATCGTGACGCAACTTACTGGGTCTTTAACCTGTGCCTTCAGGCGCATCATTGCAAACATCATTCTGATGCAGGTTATATAGACTGCAGGTTATATAGACCAGCCTTTCTCAAACTTCTTTGACCCGTTCATGGCAGACTTTGGGGTCATAGGGCCCACCTACATGTACCCAACCCCCCCATCAAATTATCATTATCACAATTATTATGCACTTTAACTTCAATGTTTTTAAAGTGCTAACATTGTTCACAAAAAAGTTTGTGAAAACATGCACATCAGAGGACTGCTTGTAAGATACAATTAGTTTCATTGCTTTTGCATGGTTGCATGATGCTTGCAATTATATGGGTGTATATTTGGGATGTTTCCCTCATGCAAGCATCATACACTGGTAGGCAAATGGAGAAAGAAAAAATAACCTTCCAACAGGTTGAAGCGGAGCTTTGCTACCAACGTTATCGAGTAGTTTCAGTTTCTCTCCCGCAGACGTGCACACGCATGCATTGAATGAATACTCCACTTAATTGAATGGATCCATATTTAATGACATCGATAGCAGAAACAGTTTGTTTTCTTTTTTTGTCGGTCTGCGGTTTCTTGATCAACTGCGAGGCAAATTATCAGACGAAGAACCGGGCCTAATTTCACTCAATGGCTCCGCGGACCAGCAGTCTCCACGTTGCATACCCATAGTTTGAGAAATGCTAATTAGACCACAACCAATTTGAATTCTTCGACACAGTCACCGTTAGACTAGAGGGGAGAAGGTATGGGAAAAGATCTGGGCACAGTTCTTCCAGAACTTCGTGCCAAGTTAAAGCGTTGTTGAGATGCTTGTGTGAATCCACATCCCCAACATACTTACAGCACACTGCCCCCCCCCCCCCCCAATACACAGCACATTGTCTCATGAGGAAGCTTCTCCAACACACATATTGCACACTGCCCTCTCCCCACATACACAGCACATTGTCTCATGAGGAAGCTTCTCCAACACACACATTGCACACTGCCCTCTCCCCACATACACAGCACACTATCCCATCTCCCCTGTCATCCCCCCAACACACACACCAAGACCCCTGGCAGTTGGGTTAGCCCCTTGAGCCGTGGATCTGCCCAAGGTTTCTTCCTTAGTAAGGGAGTTTTTCCTTGCCCCTGTTGCACTTGGGTGCTCCTTGTTGGTGCCCCCCCCCCCCCAATCCTCCCCCACCTTTCTTATGCAGCCCTTGCCACTTAATCTACTAAACCACTCTTCTACTGCACTTTTTACTCCCCCATTAATGCACAAATAGGCTGACACCAGACATAATTTCACTGCATTTCTTACTTCCAGTAACTATATGCATGTGACAATAAACTTCTTTGTGTCCTTGAATGAAACAAAGCGTATAGGCCATAGTGTGACCTGCGTAAACCAATGGTAGATGACGCCACTTTATTTAAGAGAGCCTACATTTGTATGTAGGCAATTTATGTTCACAATACTTAGGCTTACTAAAATAAATATTATTTTATTGCATCTGTATTGGTTGTTTAGAGTAAAAAAAAAAAATTGGTCGGTCTTAACATAAGTTTACAACCGGCAAGTCGGTCGGGTTATGGCAAACAAAAATATTTGTAAGGAGCCTTATGTACTTCACTTTTTTAACTATTTTTGAACTATTGCCCTTTTATGCTTTTCTTTACTAAATTACTCTTTGCTTTTGATCATGTAAAGCACATTGATCATGTAAAGCACATTGATCATGTAAAGCATATTGATCATGTAAAGCACATTGATCATGTAAAGCACATTGAATGAACACTTGAAATGTGCTGTATAAATACACTTGACTTGACTTAATATCTGGCCAAAGAGAAAAATCATATTCTTAAAAAGAGTACTGTAAGATATACCTCAGTACTCTGTGGACATATTAGATTGTGTATGGATTGTGTTTTTCTGCTTTAACAGTGATCCATTTTAAGGAAGATTTCTTCCTTACTGTGTTTATGACTACATTTCACAGTGAAGCCCAGAGTCAGGCTCCTCCTGAACACTCACCCAGACTCTGGAGGGGCCAAAGTGACCTGCCTGGCCACTGGTTTCTACCCCCGTCACATCAACCTGACCCTGCTCAGAGACGGCCAGCCTGTGTCTGACCACCAGATCACTGGAGGGGAGCTGCTACCTAATGGAGATGAGACATACCAGATGAGGAACAGCCTGGAGGTCAGTGCAGAGGAACTACAGCATCACCACTACACCTGCACAGCTGAACACCTCAGCCTGGACAACAAGCTGGACATCAGTTTAAGTATTATTGATTTACAAATATGGAATGTTTGATATATGCTTTGTAGTGTAGTTTGTAGTTTGTTTTTTTAGTATCAGGTGTATGTTGTGTTTAGTTTTGATGTCTGTGTCTGCTTTGATGGCTGAACCCTCATACTCCTGTACTCTCTGGGCAGATCATGAGTGGGATTCAGTCACCACATCCATAGTGCCCTCCGTGCTTATTGCTGCTGGGTTAGTGTGTCTTGCTGGAGTCTTTGGCTTTATCATATGGAGGAGGACCCACACAGGTGAAATAGCTCTTACTGATTTCACTTAAAGACTTAATTGAGACACATAGGTTATCGATATCATACAAATACAATCATAATTAAATTAATTATTAAACATTCAATGCAGCTAAAGTGTTGATGAAGTCCAGACCTATTGAACTGGTAAACTGTGTCAAATCAATGCTATTGTGCTGATTGGAAATACCCAGAGGCTCATTGTGTGTACAGTTGATATTTGTGCATCAACAGAACAGTACAACTGCTCATAAAGTGAGACTCAAGGGGCCCTATCATGACAGTCTAAAGCGCATCGTCACTCGTCAAAAGCTTATTCAAATTTAGTAGGATGTCCAGTCCACATAGGGAGTGTTTTCATTATCAAACGTCGAGCACATGGTGTTCCTAGGTTTCTTAATCAGTCATGGATGTGTTTGGGGCGTAACATCATTTAAACCAATGAGAATGACATCTGTCCACCAAACCATGCTTTACTAAAACCTAGCATAGCCTTCACACATTTGCACTTGTCTATTATTTGAACTCATTAGCAAAGTGAAACTAACTTGGTGTGTCAGTCAACGTCAAGACAGTTATATGCAGTAAGTTACTTTCACTATTGACTGACAATGGGTTACCATCGAAAACATAAGCTGGAAAAAGCCACACTTACCCAAATATTGCTCAAATGACTGAATAAAACAACATTTATCCTGCAGAGGAGTTGCTTATATCTCGTGACAGTGCGTCTTCAGCTGTGCTCCATACGTGTCTCTCGCCTCTCCCCTAATCACTTTTAACTGTCATTACCAATTTGCAAATGATGGTGAATAACTAATGGACGTGCGCTGGTGTGCGTTCATGGATGATAGAAGGATGGTGCGTGCACCCGCCAATATGACTGTTGACAATGCGCTCTTAAAAAATAACATAAACAACTCCCCATAGACTTCTGACCAGGTTTACAATAGCGATTTTTAGACAATGCGCTAAGCCACTCCCTAAATTGTTAATTGCCACACCCCTGGGCACGTTGTTTAAAAAATAAACGTGCAAAATTATGAAAATACACTTTGCGCCGGGTGGAAAACGAGTTTTATGCCATGCGCCAAGGTGCAAAATATGGTATAAAATAAGGTATTTTACTCTGACAGATGGTAAAATATGAGCTCTGCAGGGCTGATGGCAAACAAAAATGTCAGTTTCATATTGAATTCCAGTGGTGATGTACACACAGTAGGCCTAACAGGTGATTATGTGACACTGGGACATAAAATAGCCATGATACAACAGTGAAAATAATATTGTGAGATGTGTTATGTTCTTACGTAAGGAATAATGTATAGAACGCCGGTTATTATTGGGAAAATAAGTCCCGACAGGGCGAACCGGACCACGATGTGCAGCGGAGGATGTATTGTACATGCTATTACCTGAATGGTATGACTGTAATCACCTGCCCTGTTTTGAGTCAAATGGTTATGAACGCTGTTTCAGGTCAAGGCTCACAGACCTCTCTGCAAGTGAACAACACAGAGGCTTCAGGTGAGTTTGCCAGAAATTTAATAAAGACCGTTTATTATCATTTGTGTTGATTTGTTCATGATAGCTTTGCATAGCTCTCATTGTTCTCATTCCATACATTTTGTTCATAACTTGCCATATCCTTATGTGTATCCTTATCCGTATCTTGCCACAATGCCAAAAGTGATCCTAAGTTGTACCTCTTGATTCGGATACACATTTGAAATGTAATAGGTCACAGATGATAGTTTCCGTGTTGCAAATGTAATATGTAATGACACTATTTTAATTACTTAATCAAAGTTGCATAACTTATTACATTTGATTACATTGATATACAGGGACAAGATACAAAGCAACAGAATGAAGCTTATATTCTACATATAAGATTTAGATTTTTTAAAGAAGAGTATCCATCACCAAGATTTTGTTAATTCAGCAGAATCTGTCTTTAATTTAATGACATATTTTCAGTAACTGTAACTGATTACTATTACATTTATTTAGTAATTTAATTATGTAGCTCTCTTGTAATTAGTTGTCCTCCAACTGGTGATGTAATTAATGAAAATAATGAAAACAGTCTAATGATTCAGACAGTTCTGAAGTTAATTAAATCATGTTTTCTTTATATTTCTTTCAGAGAAATACACAAGTGTGTCAACCATGGATGCAAATTCATGACGTCACATATATATCCTCTTATCTAACTCTGGGGTAGATGACAAAAAGTTGGCGTGTTCCTTTAAATAAAGCATAGATTATGAAATATACTTTTATACAAAGATGTTTTTTGACATCTATGGCCTTTGTGTGTGTTAAGCAATTAAGCTAAAAAATAAACCACAACTCTACAGCCTCAAAGGTGTTGATGAATTTCTTAATTTTCTATTGAATGTTTTGAGGGATTAAGTTAAAGAAATGTTGAGTCAAGGCTGATTTGGCTGATTTGACACTACCTGAACACAGTCAGGCAATGTGATTCCTTCAGAAACAGGTCTTTTTATAATCTCTCTGTAGGCCTACATTTTCAAAGTTTACAATACTTTGGTTTGCACCCTAACCATGCTAACCTCTCTGAGTTTTTTTGTCACATTCAACCCCAGAGTGTAGCTGCCCCCAGAGTGTAGCACTGCTGCCCCAGAGTGTAGCACTGTAGCTGCCCCCAGAGTGTAGCTGCCCCCAGAGTGTAGTAGCACTGTAGCTGCCCCCAGAGTGTAGCTGCCCCCAGAGTGTAGCTGCCCCCAGAGTGTAGTAGCA
Source organism: Alosa pseudoharengus (assembly GCF_046254945.1). Taxonomy (NCBI): domain Eukaryota; kingdom Metazoa; phylum Chordata; class Actinopteri; order Clupeiformes; family Clupeidae; genus Alosa; species Alosa pseudoharengus. The sequence continues at coordinate 3,595,598 of NW_027468848.1, forward strand.
CTGTAGCTGCCCCCAGAGTGTAGCTGCCCCCAGAGTGTAGTAGCACTGTAGCTGCCCCCAGAGTGTATCTGCCCCCAGAGTGTAGCACTGTAGCTGCCCCTAGAGTTTATCTGCCCCCAGTGTGTAGCACTGTATCTGCCCCCAGAGTGTATCTGCCCCCAGAGTGTAGCTGCCCCCAGAGTGTAGCACTGTATCTGCCCCCAGAGTGTATCTGCCCCCAGAGTGTAGCACTGTAGCTGCCCCCAGAGTTTATCTGCCCCCAGAGTGTATCTGCCCCCAGAGTGTAGCACTGTATCTGCCCCCAGAGTGTAGCACTGTAGCTGCCCCCAGAATGTAGCTGCCCCCAGAGTGTAGCACTGTAGCTGTCTGGCTGCAGCAACTCGAGCTACGTAAAACCGATTGTTTTCGTTTTTGTTTTCGTACCGACAGTACTCAGTGACCTTGAGAAACAGAGATCTGTGTGAAAAATCACCAGCATTGTCCTTTAACTAAGATCATCTTACCTCTCACTCCACTTCAGATATTTAACCCAGCATACCATTTTCCAGTTTCTAACAAGTGATCATATTGCACAATAGTGAGTGATATTACCGTAGCCTAACAAGTTATGTCTTGATATTCTAATGTTAGAATTATTCCTAGTCGCTCATTCTCTCTATATCTTCTGATGGAAATTAAAACAAAAGATCTGTTCAACCATCAACAGAGAGCAGTATGCTATTATTAGGCTACATTAGGCTACACACTTCTCAAGTCCAATGGGAAATGCCATAGTACACTTAGATTGTCCACTCAGGCACTCAGAATGCTAAAATAGAGCCCTAGGCTGTCAACTTCACAGTCCACAGCATATTGTAATCCCATAGAGCCCCATAAAGGGGATACTATACTAGAAAATAACCTCTGTACATGAGACATCAAAAACATGACAACTCAGTCATCACACCATCTATGCCTTGTAAGTGGTACACACATTTTTATGTTTTGTGTTCAAAAGGTTAAAAGCAAAAACATTTTTATATCTACATCTTGTACCATTTGTAACAGGAAAAGTATATGAGTCAACTTCTGTTTGAAAACAAAAGGTTTCTTTCGTCCATGGGACCATGTTTTAAAAACAAAACAACCAGTACAGAACAGGACAGGCCTGCTGAGTAAAGGCAACCAGTGCAGGTAGGGTGGCCATCCGTCCGGATTTCGTCCGGACAGTCCGGTTTTTGAGCTATTTGTCCGGACAGAGAGAGTGTGTCCTCCTTTTTGGACATTTGTCCGGATTTTTGTCATGAGTGGCCATCTGTCCTTTCATGAGCACATAGGCTACGCCTAATATCAAGGCCTCTGTAAGCTACTCATCTCTGTTACGTGTCATCATTTCTGACCCTCCGCCACCACCATAGCACGGGACATCACAAAACTCCACCCACTTCCTTTTCGCGAAGCAGTCAATGCGACAACCTCCCTTGTGATTGAATGAATGAACATCGTTGCTGAGCCTTAAGTTGCATATGGCGAAACGAAAAACGTCTTTCAACTCTGCGTGGTATTCTGAACACCACTTTGCTACCAAAAGCAGGACAGATGCTTACCATGCATTTTGTAAACTGTGAAACAGATATTGATGTCAGCTCCAGGGGTAAGAGTGCCATAGAGAGGCACGCTTTCACAGGCAGGCAAAAAGAGAAAGCCAGATCTGCCGGGAAATCCTCTGTGGCCTCATTTTTGCTCCAGCAACAACCACAGCTGCAGAGCTCACTAAGTTATTAAGTCACTAAAAAGTTATTGGGTTAAAAAGGTGGGTTTGTTGACTAATGTGGAAAACACACACACACACACAAACTAATGTTACTATGTTATTATAATAAGTATGGGAATGTTGGAAATAGCTGACTAATGTGAAAAAGACAACAACAAATGTTACTATAATAAATTATGTTATAATAAATAGGTGCCTTATATAGAAATTATTTATTTTCTAATGTTATTCCCCATATGTTACTCTGATTCCGTATGTGTCCTCACGTTATGACCTGTGTCCTAACTTTTGGGCACAAGTGTCCTCATTTTCAGTGTCATGGCGGTGGTCACAGGACAGGACAGGACAGGACAGGCCTGCTGAGTAAAGACAACAGGACAGGACAGGACAGACCTGCTGAGTAAAGACAACAGGACAGGACAGACCTGCTGAGTAAAGGTCACTGTTGCATTCCTGAATAGTTGGTAAATATAGGTGTTAAGTGTTAGTGTTTTAAATAACTCACAGGACACCGTCCTGCTGTTAATCAGATCGGCTTCTGTATTAATGTTAGAAAGCAGCTACTTCCTCCATTACAGCATATTCTCCCAACAGGTAGCGCCCTCTAATGGTTACCAGAGAAATATAGTCAAAGTAATTACAAATCGAAACAGTTCAGACAGTGTTACATCAAAAGCAATTAAAAGTCTCAATTCCATACATGCATTTTAATTTCCCTTTTAAACAGGTCATATAGCGCAGTGCTTCTAAACTGATGGGTTAGGAGCCAAAAGTGGGTGGCAGGACTGTTCTGGGTGGGTCGCGGTCACGGAGCTTGTGGTTAACACCTTTATTTTGATATATGAACGGCGACACAGGAGTTGAGGACTGACAAATGTGTGTTACATCAGCATGTTCCAAACAAATACAGGCACTTTGCTCATCTTACCACACAGCTCACCATATCAATTGGCTTGAATGCCAAAATGAAAGGCCACCAGTAGCCTACAGGACAGTCCAGGGGCCTCATTTATAAATCGTTCTTACGCACAGATTTGATCTTAGACCGTGCGTACGCTCAAATCCATGCCAACGCTCAGATTTATAAAAAACGTCTTTGACGTGGAAAAGTGCTTATCTCCACGTCAGGTTCAAACTTGACGTACGACCATTTCCTTGTGGTAATGCCGGGGTACTGCAAGTAATCTGAGTGCGATGCATTTTCAAAATTCCGTTTTTGGACGCAGCTTAATTCATGGTTTGGCATACAACTGCTAATGAGAACTATAGCCCACTTAAGAAACTGAAAAGACGTAGCCTATAGCTTACTTATTTCACAATATCTAAAAAAAACCCACCAAGACCTACGATAGAATAATTGAAACATTCTTACAGGTGATCTAGTATATTTAGTGTTCTCACCAATCTAATATTGACCATCAAATGTAGCCTGGGTGCCATTCCGAACTTAGTCCCGCCCACAACGTTTGAGGTCGGGAAGTTCGGTCTGGCATTGATCAATAGTGGCGCGAGTATGCTCGCCCAAAAGCTGGCGGGCCAATCAAATTGTCAGGGCGGGCTTTATACGATGATGGACAGATGCTCAACAGTAACGTAATCAATCACGTCAACAAAGAGCGCTTGGGTTGAATTCGTTTACAACAACGATGGCTGCCGCTGGAGAATTGAGATGTGTAGATTCTGCTATCAGGTCTGTTCTAGAAGATATCGACAGCGAATTAATTTTAAAAGAGGAACAGAGTAACGGGATCAAGGCATTTGTTGATAAGAAAGATGTTTTTGCCGAAGCAACTGAAATGGGCATCACGGCGATGCAACTCGGCGTGCACGACGAGGTGGATATAGCCAGCGGTCGTTGCCAGATCCTTTTTTGAAGCCCGGGGGATATTCCATCAACCTCGCTAATGAAGGCGGCGCTTAACAGAAATAGCCTGGCTTGAACTAGCGTAGACTTTCACTTGGGGCTGAAGCCGTTCCATTAACTCAAGTTAGCGGCATCTTGGTCTCGTTTATTCAAGCGAGGTTAAAGTCAGCTTCATCTCTGCTCGTGCACGAGGTAGAACAGTAGACCAAAACAGTAGATTGACGAAAAGAGGATATATGTCATAAAATTAAGACAATACTAGACGATTTTTGTTCGATTTGGCAAACGCCATCTACAGGATTTTCATCGAAAGTCATCACATTTAACATCGAGAGAATAAAATGGATTGCCTACAGAAATTGGAGAATATTGAAAGCATATATTTAAAACAACAATGCTAATGGTTTGAAATCAATTCCGAGTTTGATTGGCTTCACTCTTGAACACATAGTCTATGCTTGAACAAAACGAGTGAATGAATAAATAGTATAATGTAGCACCCTCATAAGGAGAGAGAGTGAGAGAGACTACGCCACCCCTGGGTTTCAACCTAGAGCGCAGGGGAGCTCTGATAGTTACATAATTTTCCCGGACAAACGGACTAGATATCAGTGCTTATCTCATATAAAAATAAATACTTTTATTTCTCTTAATTTAGCACAAAGATATAACAGACATGGACGACATAAAACTCCATAAGGACAGACATTAATGACTCAAAACACAGCCCACCCGCTATTGCTGTTACCCAGCCACAGAGCAAAAGAACACTAGTACAGTCACCACAGCTCTACTAATAATAAGCAAACACAGTAAAGTGATTGTAGTCACACACAAAGTGTCCTAAGCTATTGCACAACGCTCGCACAACACACTTCAATTCATCACGGGAAACCCCACAGCACGCAGTGAATGAAGAGCTTACTAACTGTAACACGCCCCTTTCCCCGGACTGATTAGTGGCTGGCTGTTACGTGGACATAGACAACAACACAAAAAGAAACAAACAAACAAAAAGAAGGAAATCTTAACTAGCCAGTCAACCCGCGAATCCCTCTTAGCTTCCCATACGTAGCTGGCCAGCTAGAAAAGTTACACGAAACCCCTTGAGCAGTTCGCAAAGAAAAGAAATGCAACAAAACAAGCCTAAAACAAACAGCGGTCAGCACAGATACACGGGACCAATAGATCGCTCTCCCAGGAAACCAGCAGTCTTCCCTGTTAAGTCGGCCCCGCTGCCAGATCCACCCTCAAACGCCCGCTCACAGTAAGAGGAGAAACGTTGTGCTTTCCCAACCTGGCACACCTTGCCTCCGGAACAGGTAGATTAAGACCGAGCGGCCTCTTCCCACTCCGTTTAAATAACAGGATGTAATCAGGGGAAACCCAAAATAAGACCCGCCCCCTTTTACAGCGTAGCGGGCGCACCAAGTCACTACTGGTTGTGCAGGGGCACACTACCACAATTCACCCCCTCTAATTGAATCGTCGCCCCGACGATAGCCCACCCACAGCACCCTCCCAGGAGGTGGTAGCTACAGACTGTGGTAATCGATAGGGGTTAGTGTGTTGCCCTGCCGTTGGTCTGGTCGACCGCCGCAGCTGAACATCAGCATCAGCTGTGGACTCCCACTCCTCTACACTCTCTTGGTATGGGAAGGGAGAGTCAGGATCAGAGGCTGACTCGCATCTTGAGGAGTTCAAGGAGGCCTCTGGGGGAGGGTCTGACTGGTGCTGCAGGTCCTGTGCTGGTTCCTCTTGAAGAATAACCGCAGGCTCAGCATCTGAATCTTCCTCAGAGGGCACAGGGGACACATTTTCATCACCAGAAACTACATCGCTCATAGGGTCATCTTCCACTGGACACTCCATCCCAGCTGGAACTCTCCTCAGCTCAGTGCGGTGAATTTGTCGGATAGGACCATCTTCGCCCACTGGAGCAATAGAGTACACAGCGCCTTGGTTGGAAGGTGTGCCGACCACTTTGTAGACCAGGGGGTTCCAATGATCCTGAATTTTATTACGCCCTTTGGGATGATTTCTCACATACACTAGTTCACCCTGTGTCAAACCCCCATCGTTAACTGATTAATTATATTTCCGATTCCGCTTATTGGCTTTAACTCCCAGCTGTTGCCTCACATGGGAATGTGCCAATTTCAAACTTTCCTGGTGCTCACAGACCCAATCGCCAGAAGTGGTTTCATCTCCCCCCTCCCAGCCAGTACCCAGCAAAAAGTCTACCGGTAGCCTGGGTTCACAACCAAACATGACATAATATGGGGTCATGCCCGTGGTCTGGTGTACTGTGGTGTTATAAGCATAGGTCAACTGAGGAAGGTGGCGTGGCCAGTGTTTCTTCTCAGCTGGCGGCAAGGCTCGCAGTAAGTCATGTAAGGTGCGGTTAAACCGCTCGCATTGACCGTTTCCCTGTGGATGGTAGGGCGTTGTTCTACTTTTCTTAATGTCATAAATGGAACAGAAACGCTGGATCAATGCGCTTTCAAAGCTCCTGCCCTGGTCTGAATGTATGCGACTGGGTGGGCCAAAGTGATGAAACCAGTGATGCACCAGGGCTCGTGCCACCGTGGCTGCCCTCTGGTCCCGAGTGGGAATGGCCTGAGTGTATTTTGAGAACACATCAGTCAGGATGAGCACGTTCTCCCGGCCATCACTCGCGGATTCCAACACTGTGAAGTCCATAGCCAGTAACTCGTGCGGTCGGGAAGCCAGCAGTGCGCCTCGGTATGCCCTCACTTTAGGTTGCACCGCCTTGCTGAGTATACACCGTTCACACTTTCGGCACCACTGTTCAACATACTTGGTCATGCCTGCCCAGAAGCACCGGTCACGTACCAACTGGAGTGTCCGGTCGACGCCTTGGTGACCATGACCCTCGTGGACACTTCGGAGGACCTCTTCCCACAAACATCTGTGCAGAATAAGCTGTAAGATTTCTCGCCCGCCACCTGCTGGATGAGATTGGCGATAGAGAACCCCCTCCTTCTCAACAAGTGTTCCCCAGTGGCGCAGGAGTTCCTTACTCTCGGTTGGGAGCTTCCCTCTCTCTTGAGCATCTGGTTGCCTGCCGTCCCGCCAGAACTTCAGAATAGGCCCAATTGTTGGGTCCAACGTCTGCAGAGTGGCTAGATCTGTGGGGGACCGCCTTGGAAATGCTTCCACCTCATTGCAATGCACCTCCATCTCGGACGACATCCCAGGTGGTATGGGCTGACCCAACAATGGTGGTACTTCTGTGCCAGAGACAAAGCGATGGAGATACTGTCGAGATAAAGCATCCGCATTGCCGTTACTCCGCCCAGGCCGATACTTGATGGTAAAGTTAAATGAAGCCAATTGAGAGGCCCACCTTTGCTCCATGGCACCCAATTTGGCTGTCTGGAGGTGACTTAATGGGTTGTTATCAGTATAAATTGTAAAAGTGCTTCCCAGAAGATACTCCCTAAACTTATCCGTCACAGCCCACTTCAACGCTAACAGTTCTAACTTCATGGAGCTATAGTTTTCCATGTTCCTTTCCGTGGGTCGCAAACCCCGGCTGGCGAAGGCCACTGGTCTAAGCTTGCCTGCCTGCTCCTGAGAAAGTATAGCGCCCAGCCCTCCATGGCTGGCGTCGACTTCCAGGACAAAGGGCCTCGCGAAGTCTGCATAGGCCAAGACTTGGGCTGTTACCAAGTGATGTTTCAGGGACTGGAACGCTTCCTCACAGGCCTCATCCCAAGCTGAGGAAAGTGGCACCTTTGGGGTCTTCCCTTTCCTCCTAGGTCCACTTAATTGGCCAACAAGATGGTGCAAGGGGGCCGCCATCTTGGCAAAACCTTGCACAAAACATCGGTAATAACTTGCGAATCCAAGAAAAGAACGGAGTTCCGCTAGATGACTTGGACGCCTCCACTCCCGCACAACCTCCAGCTTATCAGGGTCAGTTGCTACCCCTTCTGCCGACACAACATGCCCCAGTTATTTCACCTTCGTTTGAAAAAAATGGCACTTTGACAGTTTCACCTTCAGCCGTTGCTGTGAAAGCCTGGAAAAGACCTCCTCGAGGCGTTCCAAGTGCTGCCCCACCGAGGAGGAAAAGACAATCACGTCGTCAAGATACAGCAATACGGACAGATGGCGCTGGTCGCCAAACATTCGCTCCATTAATCGCTGAAAAGTACTTGGCGCGTTACAAAGGCCAAAGGGCATGCGATTGAATTCGAAAAGGCCAAAAGGGGTGCAGAAAGCAGTCTTGGTTCTATCTTTCTCGGTCACTGGGACCTGATTGTAACCACTGGCCAAGTCCAGTGTAGAAAACCAGCGAGACCCGCTTAGAGCGTCTAGCGATTCTTCAATCCGAGGAAGGGGATAGGCGTCTTTGCGTGTCTTGGTATTTAATTGCCTATAATCCACACACAACCTGATCCCACCATCCTTCTTTGTTACAAGGACAATGGGCGATGAATAAGGGCTACAGCTTTCTCTTATTACTTTGGCCTCTAAGAGCTGCCTAATGTGGGCCTTCACGACTTCGTATTGTGAGGGGGGCAGTCGACGGTACGGCTGTCGTACAGGGACATCATCCACTAAGGGAATGTCATGGCTGATCAAATTAGTACACCCCAAATCAGTGTCACTATGGGCAAACAAACTCTGGTACTTCATTAACAAAGCCTTAGCCTTAGCCGCCTCTTGGTCACCCAAGTCCTCAAAGGCGGGAAGTTGCACTTCATGGGTAGAAGGCACAGCCTGCTGAGTGGCCATCGTAGCCGTGCATTCAGAAGAAGAAGGGTCAAACGAAAATTCAAGGGGAGATGCATTCTCAGAGGTGGTCACGGCAACCTGAACAGTACCCACCACTCGTCGAGGAGAGAGCCAGACATCCACATTACCCACATTTGTAATCGGTGCATACAGAAGGCCTTTGGTGGTTTTCAACAGGGTAGGGGAGACTAATACACCTGAGGGAAGGGGGGCGTCTCCATCAGACAAAGGTTCCAGTAAGAACTCACCAACTGAAAGCTGAGGGCAGGTGACGGGGACCATGGAGAGAGTTCCAGCAGCTAGGAGGATGGGCGGACCACGCCGGACTTTGGCTTTAAATGCAACAGGAGAATTGACAACAGCTTCAACCTTCTCACAATAGCGAAGGGCACGCTTAAGCACTGGAGGTGCTGAAAGCACCAAGGGGAAGTGGAATAGCTTAGGGCCATACTGTTCAAAAAGGGTGCTGTAGCATTCACACAAAACATTCATGCCTAATATGCCTGGAATTGCGACTTTGCGTTGCTGGTCTCCAAGGCTCACTGGGTCTTTAACAATGAGGATGCCATGCTTGGAGATGTACTGAGTAAGTACAACGACATCCAACTCGACATACCCCACATATGGTATGTCCAGGCCATTCGCTGCACGGAGGCCTAACCAGCCACATTCTCTCTTCTTAAAATGAGACAGAAAAGCTAAAAAGAAACTTTCAGTAATTGTTGTGACGATAGACCCCGTATCAATCAAGCATCGCACATCAATACCCCCCATGCTGACAGTTTGCACAGGACAAGATCCCACCAACTGTTCATAAGCTGGAGGAACAAAATAATCAGAGCCTACTCCCTCCTTCCCCAGAGTGTGGCTCTGTACGCTGGGGACGCTTAGTTTCCCAAGGAGCTAGGAGCTGCTCCACTGGTGGAAGTAGTAGTTTCGGGTTGGATTGGGCTCGGAACGGGCCATTTGACAGTAGCGAGCTATGTGACCAGGCATATTACAACGAATGCAAATGGGCTGACCATCAGGCGCCCTTCTAAAGCGACTGCCTCTGGAGGGTGGTGGTGGGCGTGAGTTGTCAGCCAGGGGACCTAACCGGGTCAAGAGATCTAGCTGAGCCTGCTGCCGAAGAACCATTTCCTTAACTTCAACGAGCTCTGGGAGTGGCTTTGCTTGAATAGCCTCACAGTTGGTAGTAACTTGTGACTCACTTCTCAGGGGTGTAGTTCGCTTATCACGATTGGGCTGGCCCTCTTCAACCCATCGAGTGGCTTCACTCCGGATATCTAAAAGCGAAAGTTGGTCGTCGCCCCTAACCAGGCGTTTTAACTCCCTGCGAAGCATAGGGTCCCTGACATTTTCACAGAATTGATCTCGAATCACTACATCAGGATTAGATATGGAGTGGTTGGTACATGACTTAACTTTCTCAACTCCATTAATGCATGGGAAAACTCATTCAAGGACTCCCCTTCCCTTTGCTTCCTATCAAAAAACATCTGCTGCCAATACACATAAGATTTTTCACACCCATACACTTTCAATAACACCTTAATAATTTCATCAGGATCTTCTTTAATAGCCTGTGGCCGGTATTTAATTTCATAACGTGCCTCCCCCTCTAAATGGTCATACAGGAACATAGCTTTATCCAGGCTAGACATACCTCTTGTTCTAATACAAGTCTGCGCTTCCTCCACCCAATCCTCAACCAAAAGGCAGCCTGAACCCCGTGCACCTGAAAATTTTGGACATTTTCGCTCGCGGCACAAATAGAATGCCTGTTCCCTGCGTGGAGGTTGAGGGTCCCCACCAGTACTCCCCCCCACAGACAGTCTCTCATTTTCCCTTCTCAAACGTTCCACTTCTGCCTGAAGGGACTGCAGTTGTTCATCCATGATAAGTCCAAGAGGCTACCAGTCACTGGAGGGTTGACTCTTAGCTACCAACCGCTGTTTGTTTATTTTCTACTAGCACAAAAAAACGCGCTGCTCAAGGGTATACACAATTAATACAATAGTCCCCCAACACCAACAATCAAAGAAACAAAACACAACAAAATAGATAAATAAAGTTTCGTCCTGTCGACTATACGCCAATTTGTAGCACCCTCATAAGGAGAGAGAGTGAGAGAGACTACGCCACCCCTGGGTTTCAACCTAGAGCGGAGGGGAGCTCTGATAGTTACATAATTTTCCCGGACAAACGGACTAGATATCAGTGCTTATCTCATATAAAAATAAATACTTTTATTTCTCTTAATTTAGCACAAAGATATAACAGACATGGACGACATTAAACTCCATAAGGACAGACATTAATGACTCAAAACACAGCCCACCTGCTATTGCTGTTACCCAGCCACAGAGCAAAAGAACACTAGTACAGTCACCACAGCTCTACTAATAATAAGCAAACACAGTAAAGTGATTGTAGTCACACACAAAGTATCCTAAGCTATTGCACAACGCTCGCACAACACACTTCAATTCATCACGGGAAACCCCACAGCACGCAGTGAATGAAGAGCTTACTAACTGTAACACGCCCCTTTCCCCGGACTGATTAGTGGCTGGCTGTTACGTGGACATAGACAACAACACAAAAAGAAACAAACAAACAAAAAGAAGGAAATCTTAACTAGCCAGTCAACCCGCGAATCCCTCTTAGCTTCCCATACGTAGCTGGCCAGCTAGAAAAGTTACACCAAACCCCTTGAGCAGTTCGCAAAGAAAAGAAATGCAACAAAACAAGCCTAAAACAAACAGCGGTCAGCACAGATACACGGGACCAATAGATCGCTCTCCCAGGAAACCAGGGGGATATTCCATCAACCTCGCTAATGAAGGCGGCGCTTAACAGAAATAGCCTGGCTTGAACTAGCGTAGACTTTCACTTGGGGCTGAAGCCGTTCCATTAACTCAAGTTAGCGGCATCTTGGTCTCGTTTATTCAAGCGAGGTTAAAGTCAGCTTCATCTCTGCTCGTGCACGAGGTAGAACAGTAGACCAAAACAGTAGATTGACGAAAAGAGGATATATGTCGTAAAATTAAGACAATACTAGACGATTTTTGTTCGATTTGGCAAGCGCCATCTACAGGATTTTCATTGAAAGTCATCAAATTTAACATCGAGAGAAAAAATAGATTACCTAGGCCAGTCATTCCCAAACTGTGGTCCGCGGACCACTAGTGGTCCGTGAGGGTACTGCAGGTGGTCCGTGGAAAAGCAAAATAAAATATAAAATATTTTTTTAAACCTTTATTTTACCAGGAAATGCTAACATATATTCTAAGAATATGTATATTCATATCAAATTTAAATGTAAATTAAATAGTAAAGTTATTGTGTGATTATTGTGTGACTAAAAGGCTAGTGGCACTAGTATGTGACGTTCAAGTGCAGTGCCGCTAAGCGCTAACGGTTAGAAGAACTGGTTAGAACCACAACATGGATCGGTGAATGGCAACAGGTTCTCTGAAGAGAAAAGAGGCAGATGTTAACTCTAGTTCTACTAATAATGAGGAGATTGACAGTGAGTCGGGCCAGATTCCTCATAAAGGTACAAAAAAAGGAGGGTGAAAAGAAAACTTATTCTCTTTCTCTGTCTCTCCTTCTCTATCTCTCTCTCGCTCTCAGACAGACAGATGTTCTTATGAGCCTACTGTAAGGCTACATTTAATAATATATTGTTAAGAAAATACGTTGTTGAAATGAACTTGATTATGCCATCGGGCGCTTGAGTAAATAAATAAATTAAATATTAATTTATAGCAATTAAATATTAATTAATATATATTATTTTTTTATTTCACAACGAGAATTCAAACTCCGAGCACGGTTCCAATTTCTTGGGCAGTAAAAGCTCACGCTAAGAACCAACCCAGATTTTGTTTAAATCTACACACTTCATATTATGGCTACTGAAAAATGTAAATGCTATTTTGAAGTATTAAAAAACATTTTTGTTTTAGACATATTGGTGCTTTTATGATAGCCTACTGATGTGATGCCCAGTTATAGGCCTATTTTTAGTGCTAGTAGGCCTATTAAGAGGTGCAGATTAATTCAGGTAGGGCTGTGTATAGACATTTTATTAAGGGTATTATGAGGTGGTCCGCGAAAATTCTTCATTACAAATAGTGGTCCACACACACAAAAAGTTTGAAAACCCCTGACCTAGGCTACTGTAGAAATGGGAGAATAATGAAAGCATACATTTAAAACAACAATGTTAATGGTTTTGAAATCAATTGCGAGTTTGATTGGCTTCACTCTTGAACACATAGGTCTATACAGTCTATGCTTAACAAAACGAGTGAATGAATAAATAGTTCAAAAACAACTTTGGCATATATTCAAAACTATCTATAGCCTACGTTCTTATATTACAAGAGTTCACTCCAAATTATTGTCTAGGTGTAGGTGGTCATAAAATAAATTAGTATCAACATAATAGCCTATTGTCTCCTATAACTAGCCTATAAAAGTGTTTGAAATAAAAAATTAAAATCTGAAATGGCTGCAATGGCTTTCAATTCAATTTATGCCTAGTATTTAATCTGTGTAGCACACAGTTGATTTGACATTCATGAACAATCGTCGACACATGAAGCAGTTTTAATTATTAGCTGCCTATGCTACAGAATAATTATCCTTTGGCTTGCATCAGATATAATATAGCCCACTGGCAAAGCTGTCTGAACAGCCTACCAAATGTGCATGACCCTTTATCAGCAGTAGATATGTCTTTCATCAAAGATTATAACTAAAAATGCCATTATCAAGGTGATAAACAATGTAGCCTTAATACTTCGTTTGGGAAGCGAACCTGCGAACACGCAGGAATGTAATTCCTTTCCTATGCAGTCTTGCTGCACGTTACACCACCACCGAACGTAAGTGATGCAGAGTAGCACGATTCCTAGAACCACACGCATGTGAAGTTAAAAAATTGTAATTGTATAATCTTCATACATTCTTTGGAGCTAGTGAATGTGTCAATCCATGCTTGGTGCACTGTCGTAAAAAACATTTCTATAGGCCTACTTCTATTTTTGAAGTTGTAGGCTACAGGTGACGAGAGCACAGGTTGACGGAACCATCTTTTTGGACTCGTTTTCCGACTGATTGGTTTTTTTGCAACACCGCTTAATTTAGCTTGAAAGTTAACCTGCTATGGAGCAGGTTAGTTCTGTGGCATAAATTCCCATGGTTACCAAGCTGGGATTCACGTTAACCTCCTTAATGGAACGGAATTCTCACTAAAATTAGCGAGACTTATCGAAATAAGCCAGGTTTGGCCTTTAGCGAGGTTGATGGAATACCCCCCAGGTTTGGCCTTTAGCGAGGTTGATGGAATACCCCCCAGGTCACACGCTTGCCTCCTGTTATGTAAATGTGGCGTGTGTCAGGAATTAGTTAGCAGTCTGACATTGCTCCATCAGATACTCATTGCGCTCAGTCAGATGAGAAGAAATGAGCAAACGCTTCACTGTTAAATACTCATTGTCGTAATCTGTATTTAAAATGTAATTTACAGTAGGCTACTATTTTACTTTGCCTTCTAAGAGTCACGCGCCGCCTTCTGTTTACTTTCGCTTTCCCCTTTGTGTTGATTTCCCTTCCGCACACCTGTGTGTTATTTAATGGCCACCAGATGGCGCCATTTCACTGCTTGCTCACATCAGCCGAAGTTCAGTGCCATGGCGCCATCTGGTGGCCATTAAATATTTAATGTTAGATTAGGTTAAAGGCATACTATGCAACATTTTTCAGTTAATTAATGTGTTCCATACCGTTTTGGATGATTAAATGAGTCATTTCAGGTCGAACAAAGGTTTTCTCGGCCGCCCTGGTGGTCTGTAGGGGAAATACCGTACTTGCAATTGCAGGAGCCCTCGGCTCGCACCCACAGGCTCAGAAGTCTCGTGCATCGCGAGAGTCGGTCTTGCTTTATGGCGAGAACTGCTACACGCCCCCAGTGAAAGGCATGCTCGTTGCTAGCGCAGTGGCGATATTTGTGCAGTTATCATGGCGGAACCAGCGAGAAAACAGCGAAAGCCCATGTCGGAGCAGGCAAGAAAGAGGAAAAGGGTTCTGGACAGAGGGAGGAGTCGTACACGGGTGAACATCGGGCAAGCTTTTTCCGAATGGCGAGAGCTAAAAGAAAAAGAAGGCTGCAAGGCTGACGCGGACCTCGCGTTTCTGCTGATGCGATTGTAAGTAACATTGGAATGGTTTCTCTCTCTCTGTGTGCATGTTCATACTTTCACTGTGTTAGTCATTGTTTGTACTGCCGTTTTTTCGACTTTTGTATGATTGTGGTCGGTTGCTGAGTAGCTAAGTAGCTAGCGGGATATTCGTTTTATTAGTTAGCAAGTTAGTTAGCTTGCTGCCTAAACATTGTTGTGGTATGTGATAACTGCATCGCTTCTTATTTGGCAAACTTGCTTCACATGTGAAGTATCTCAAGACTGTGTATTTACTTTACTAAATTCCTTATTTTGCGCAGATTGGGTTTGAATCGCGTTTTGCAATGAGCTGCATAAATCTGAAACCAGTACAAAATGTAGTCGTGTTTGTTAGCCATAAACCTTACGAAGCTAGTAACGTTATGTATAAACTGGCGTTTACTGACGATCCTAGAAGCGTTTTTTTTGTCTGACTGTGATTTATTTTCAACCACGGAATGCATGGTCCCTCTTCTTTTATCTAAATGAGTCCCCGACCAAAAAAGTGTCATTGTTTGTATTATGTACACTTTGTATATGAACATTTCTTTCTCTTTGTTGAAGTTATAAGCGATGGCAAGTCACATCAACGCCAAGCAAGGCACACCCTCGACCTCCAGAGCCACCAGTGTCCAGTATCACTGAGGAATCGGATCGTGATCTGTAGGTTTTCTATCCATTGCTTTATTATTTGTGCATTTTACTTATTTGTACCAGTTCTTATGGGCTGTGATTCCTCAGCATTGTTGCTGAACCTGGTGTCCAGCCACTGTCTGCAGGGGGAGAAGTAGGAGATTTGGAATCAAGGTAGGCTACAGTTCACTGCTATGAGTCTGTGATTGTCTATGTAGAACTTTTTAGGTGACCAGTGATTTTATTTTTTTGGCCTTATTTATCCTGACTGCAGCATGCACTCTCTGAGCATTGCTGAAGAACACCGCCCAGACTCTCCAGACAAAGAAGATGCCAATGACCTGCGGAACACTGTGTAAGTGTTGTTTAGTAGTGGTTTCATTTTCTGTCAGCGTCTTTTCTCCTATCTAAAATAATTTTCATGTGGTTCCTGAACAGCATTGAGATGGATGACCTTTGGGCCGATCCAAGTGAAATGGGCTTGGAAGATGGAGACAGCTCAGATGAGGATTTTGTCCCTTCTCTTCACCTACGGTATATTTGTATTGTGAATTTATTATTTTCTGGGTGAATTTATCAATATGCTTAGGCATTTGTCAAACACAACACCTTGACCAATGTCCACTCATTATTACTCTTTCTTCAGAATGGTTGGGGGTGAAACAAATGAGCTGGCTAATATAAGTGTGGATGAAGTAGTGTATGACTTCGACACACCGGATCCTCCTGGCCAAGACTCTGAATCCACCACAGATCCACACAGAGTATCTTCTGAAGATGACCTGGTTGGCAAAACTGCAAACATTACCTTCAATGAGAATCTTCTGACTCTGGCCAGGCACTTGAGACTGCCACAGCAACAGTGCAGTTATGTTGACAGAGTGCTTGGGGTAGCATGCCCGGGTTCCCCACCATTTCAAGTGACTTTGAAACCTCGGGGGACTGGAGTAATTTTGGAATGGGTAAGATAGTAGATGACACTTCACCCCACCCCCCACACACTTCTTTTGAGTCCCTACCCCCATTTCACACATGGGGACATGGTAGCCAGTAAATGTGTGAAGACTCTTACAAGTCTGCTGGTAGCAAAGTTATGTACTTGTGTGAATTTGCATGTGTTGATTTTTTTTACATCAGTTATGCCCCTTCGGACACTCCTTGTGGAAGTGGAATTCTCAGCCCTGAGGTTTGGTATGCAGGGTGGTGACTTCATGCTGTCTGCCAACATTCTCCTGTCTGGCAACAACTACAGGAAAGTAGCCTTGCTGTTCAAGTTTATGGCGATGGGGATGGTCAGAGTCAGAGTCAACTTTCTTCAGGATACAAGATGCCTACTGCATCGAGCCAGTGCAGGAGTACTGGGACAAAACCAGGGCAGAAGTCTTGGAAAGTCTTCGACAAAAGGACCGCGTTGTTGTCCTAGGTGAGGCCAACTTCTATTACACATAGAATTCTGTCACCGGTTATGATGGAAGGATTCACTCTGGAATCTGAGTTTCTAATACCTGTAATGTTTGTTTTCAACAGGTGATGGCAGAATGGACTCCCCTGGTAAGTTCAAGTGACTTTTTTTGATCGTCATGTTATGTTGTCTTATGGCCTGTATTTAGATTCATAATAAGGATTGACTGCCTACTATGTCTAATTTGTGAAGCTGTCTGAAGTAAACCCTCTTGTAGGAATGGTGTGTATCTCACACTTTGTTAGTAACAGTTGTTTGAGGTTCTGAAAGTACTCAATGAGCATCACATTAGACCTTATTCTGTGCACAGCCCATGCAGTTCATCTCTCAATGTCTAGCCATTGTGTCCTGACCGACCAGTAGGTCGGACCACCCTTTTTCTGATGCTATTCATTTGTGTAGTTACAAACATGCTTGACATGTGCAAACTGTGTTTTTAAAAATGCACACATGTATGCTGACATCAGTGCTGTTGTTGCAGGCCATTGTGCACAGTTTTGCACATACACCACCATAGAGCAAGACTCCAGAGACATTGTCCACATCGTCTCTGTTGATAAGCGAGAAACCAACAGGAACTCGGTCATCATGGAGAAGGAGTGCTTTATTCGTACAATGGAAGCTCTCCTTCCAGAGCTTGCCATCAAAGAAGTTGTCACTGATGCCCACCCACAGATCAGTGCATTGTTGAGTGAGTTGTTTTTCCTTTATTATTTGAAGTCGGTTCAAATTGTATGTAGTGTTTTGGGTTGGGATGTAGTTCAACATATATTTTCTTGTGACAGATCCAGAGTGTGGTAAATACAAAGCATGGGGGATCCAACACTCACTGGATATATGGCATGCAGCTAAAAGTCTAAGCAAGAAGCTTCGACGGGTATGATTCAAACTATTTGTACCATTTGTAATAGACACATGTTGTCCACTTGATATTAGGTTGGGATATTAGGTTGGAAGGGTTAGTTTGGCGCTGAATATTGATGATGTATGTGTTACTCTTGTGTGCCAGGTTGGGACTGTAAAAAATCAAACAGATATTCAAGCCTGGATCAAGGACATTGTTAATCACTTTTGGTACTGCAGTAAGCATGCTGTAACTGAGGAGCAGTTCAAGTGATGTCAAGTGAAAATGTATATATTTTGACCAGGTCTCCTCCTTACGCTGGCAGAGATTGCTTGGCTAATTTTCCTTTTTTGCAGATGATGTGGGTTGGCGTGCTGCACCACGTACGGGACGAGCACTCTTGGGCAACTGGGTGCTGTCAGCACGAGCCACTGGAGGAAGGCAGCCAGGAAAAGCCATGGATCGAACAAGGTATTTTCAGTAAATGAATGCAGAAGTTGAACTCCCTGTCCAAATCTATGTGTATATGTGAATTGCAAGGTTATCATTACAGGTTCTGCCGCTCACAAGGCATTGGCTGGAGTTGTGCTCGACAAGCGATGGTTGGGCCTGGTGAAAAAGTTCTTGAACTTCAGGTAAGCATCTAGTCATTCATTGCATAGAACGAGTTGTTGCCATTATTCCATCGTAGTCTCTAATTTGGGTATGTTTAGTCATTTCATGTTAGTGTGTTATTCTCATCACCCATTCCTGTCCCACCTTTATAGACCACATCTGATTTGGAGTCCTTCCAAAATCACATCCTCATGTACTCATCAAAGCGGCACGCCTACACACCATTTGTCTACAAGACAAGGACACTACTGGCTGCCATTGACTACAACAAGCACAATCGGCGCCTTCCTGCACGCAACCGGGATGGTCAAAAAATGTATGTTTCTACTGTAATGTTTCTGTTGTGAATGTCTTACATTGTAAACAAATTTGGCTATGTTGATTTCAACACACTGCTCTGTTTATTACTTTCTAGCTACAGATGCTCATACAACAAGAAGTCAAAGAGCTGGAGAGTCTACACCATGAAGGAAAAGAAGCAGTACAGCTACATTCCTGACCTTCAGAGGGCAATTCTGGCAAGGAGGCTGGGAAGTGGCAAAGGCCTTCCCCGCAAGCAGACTTTGAGGCCTGCTGACCCAAGGCGCCTTGGTTTGCTCGCACCGGAACAGCCACCACCTACAGCTGAACTTGTAAGCATACATAGAATAGAACTATGTACAATTAGTTGAAAACTTTACAACAAGCGCTGCACCCTAAAACCAGTGTACTGGCCCCTTGGGTCAGGGAATTTGTCCCTGATGCGACACACACAACAGCTGGGTATCACAACCCTGTTGCCCACACCCAGGCGTCCGTGCTGCCACAGGACAAAGTGACGGTAAGCCGTATGCCTGAACTGCCGCTGGTCTACCCCAGGTTCAGGGTTATCCTCCAGGGCAAAGATGTCGTTCCATGCAGCACGAGCCAGCCCCAACACACCCTCATCCAAAATATAATCGTCCATATGGCCCATTCTACTGACACAGTCCTGTGGTGACTGCCGACAGCACTTTCTCTCCAGGTCTGTGTCCATTTCTCTGCAGTTGCCACAGATGCACCAGTGTAGACCAGCTGGGTCAGGGACAAGGACAGGGCTCTCTGGAACGTCCAGGAAATGCATGACGTCAATCATCATTCCTGGTGACCGTTGCACCATTCTATCCAGAATTCTGTCCTTCTGGATAGGGTCCAGGGAATAAAGTTTGTCCTACAACGCAACAATTAGTTTTATTATGTGACACTAAGAATATCTAAAATCTAATTAGTATCAGTGTTATTACACACCTTTATTTCAGCCTTGCGCCTGTCTTGGAGGTCCTGTAACCTCTTCTGTTCAGTTGAGTCCAGTCTTGCACCCCTCCACTTTGATGTTCTCTGCCTGGTTTTGGGCTTTGCACCCCTACCCCTTCCGCCTATAGCTTGAACAGAGAACTCAGAAGAAGCTGATGTTGAAGCTGATTCCTGCAATATTATCACAGAGCTGTTGTCAATAACAAGTTTAGCCTACATATAATAGCTCATAAGTCCTGAGCCTCAAATGATTTCGTTTCCCAGAATAGTCTGATTATCTACCATGCTATTTCAAATATTTCTGATGCATGCATAATGTTGTTTAGACCAATTTCAATTATTTGAAATGTACCATTTCAGTGCTCGAGGTGCAAGCCACAGACATCAAAACCCCTCCCCCCAACGACGGTCAGATAAATGTATGGGAAACTTCAACTTGGCTAACTCAACTCTTCTATTTCTAACTTGGCTAACTACTATCTTTGTTATTTAGACACATACATAACGAATAATGTATGAAAACACACTGCAGTTACAAACGTGTTGAAAATTGGAACAAAATAGTTTAGCCTACATAGCATAATAGCTCATAAGTCCTGAGCCTCAAACGATTTCGTGTCTAGTCATACTATGGCAGACTAGAATAGTCTGATTATCTACCATACTATTTCAAATATTTCTGATGCATGCATAAGGTTGTTTAGACCATTTTCAATTCTTTGAAATGTACTAATTCAGTGCTCGAGGTACAAAACCACAGAAATCAGAACCCCCCTTCCCCCAATGACAGTCGGATAAATGTATGGGAAACTCCAACTTGGCTAACTAGAATCTTTGTTATTTAGACACATGCATAACAAATAATGTATGAAAACATGCTACATTTTCAAACTCGAAAATTGGAACAAAATAGTCACTTACCGCAGTAGACATGGTGATTCGTTGCGTTCGCCTGTCTGCTAAGCTCAAAACAACCGCGCCTGGCTTGACGGAGAAACCAGGAGAACAGCTGAGCGTCTTTACGGCCTCTGGGGGGAGCCTCGCTGGAAAATCAACCCTGGTTGCATAGTATACCTTTAAGAAGACGTGACCTCGAAAATGTTGTAGTAGTTCCTTACTAAATTATTCTTCTAATCAAACTCATCGGATGTGTTTTTCGTGTTGAATTGCATAACACATTATGCTAGCATATTCACAGATTAGTCCTGTATTAATTGTATCCATAAGTACATTTTCATGCCTACACACACACAAAGGTGTATTTTCATTTTGTCAATGTTGTTGTGTTTTTAGGGTGTGAGTATAGTGTTGCAGGTAGCAGGTGCTGTCATGTTGGGATTCACTGATCCCACAGCTGCCCTCTTCCACCTCCTAACTAAGAGAGTGTGAAGACTGATCACATGGTTACAGTGTATGAGACAAGTGGTCATTTCAATGCATCCTTATTCTGTTTCCACTTTTGAAGGAAACCTCCAAGTATCTGTATTGTTCCGATGAGGTATGTTTTGAATCTTCATTATAATTGACATTGAATTGTATTGTCAATTACCTCCTCTCTTTCTTTCATATTGTTAAGCAGCTTACTGCATGTTATCAAGGTTTTACATTATGTACTGTATGGGTTATTTTAATTAAAGTAGTAGCTGTAACTTTATGAAATGATTGAAAATTAATTATTGAAGTATTGTTAATTATCATTATCAATTATCATTATCAATTATCATTGGCCAAAAATACATAACGTGTTACGAAATATTAACGCAAAACGCATTGTGTTAACCTATTTCCTTTGTGGGGGGCTGATGTCATGTAACAGAGGCCACAAAACCTGAAGCAGCAAGATCGTTTATTTGATTGTCTATGGAGTTGGCTGAAGATGGAACGTGAGGAGCTTGTTGGCGAAAATCTTCAGTTTTAAATGTGCGCTGTGCATAGGGCACGGAGAGACAGAGGAAGGACCAACATTTAGCCAATAAATAGTAGCTGTACTGCAAACTGTATTTCACTCTTGTTAGAGAAAGTATAGAATGTCAACATGCACCAACAGCATGTTACATAAAGATGATACTTTTTGGGTCCTCTATAAAGATCCAACTTGAACTCATAGGCCCTATGCTAAGCTACTCCATTTAATTGAGAACGCGTCTGAGCGCGCACAAGAGGGAGAGAAAACTAGTGGCAGGTTCCAGCTGGCTTGTCAATGATCACCCATCTGTGCACACGCAGGCCACATTGGGACCTGGAGTTCATGAGCAGGGCAACCTCTCCCCTGTTCCCAGGGTCCTGCGCTCATGCATGAGTTTCACATGCACAGCTGACTATATAAGACAGACCCACTTCTGCTCTACGTTGGGCAGAACGCATCTGGAGTTGGATATATCTGTGGAGAAACTCTACATGCAACGGTATTTCAGCGGACACTTTCAGGTCCTAAAACGAACAATTCCTTCATTGCCATGCGCCCATAAGAGTAAAACACGGTTTCACGGCTTGTTCAGCATCACAGTTCATGGTGTTCAGTGCACTTGATGAGTGGCATGTGTGTTGGTGTGTGTGTGTGTGTGTGTGCAATAAAGAACCATCGTTTGAGAATTTACATCACATTTCATTGTTACCGGACAACCTTTGGTGATTGCCGTCTACTTGAAACCAGCTTTCTAAGGCTTCAGACCCCCCCCCCCACACACACACACACACACAACACCCTCTGTTACCCTTCAAGCCAGATTCAGCATTTACCGCAACAGACACCAGCCCCGCCACCTGGACGACTACCTGGTGAATCTGCCACGACAGCTGACACACACATCACCACGTAGCCACTCCATCATGGGAGACAGCTGACACACACTTCACCACGTAGCCACTCCATCATGGGAGACAGCTGACACACACTTCACCACGTAGCCACTCCATCGTGGGAGGCAGCAGGCCACGCGATGCACCTCCCTACTAGACAAACACAGCCACCGTCCTTTCTGCCCTGAGGGAGATTTCGGAACTCCCCCTATTACCGTCGGTCCTGTATTTCCACCGTCTTGCGTGTATGTGTCACTTAATATCCATTTCTATACAAACCAAGACGGTGGATTCCTAAAGGAATGCAACCACCCACACCATACTGTAGGTGTATCTAAATTGGCTATGTACCAAAAATGACATTTTACCGTCACTCGAAGAGCTGTAAACAGTGTTGTAAGGCTGCGTGTACACATCCGCTTGGAGCTCCAGTGGAATTTTAATTTCATGATGAGAATTCTCTGTCTAACCATTCATGTGCCCTTGAAACGGCGTAAATAGGCGACCCATCAGGCCAGCACTATAACTCCAAACGTGGTAAACAAAATCTGATATTTCAGGCAGTAAATGCTCCCGTTAAGAACCAAACCAGATTTTGTTCAAATCTACACACCTATGGCTACTGAAAAATGTTCATTTAGCAAATGTTATTTTGAAGTGTTAAAAAACATTGTTGTGTTAGAATTTCTGAACAAAAGTGGTGATAATTGGGGGTGTTACGATACAGGAGGAGAACAAGCAGCACGTCCTCAATGCCATCTCACCAAGTCAGCCAGCTGCTCCTCAAGCTGTACCCGCTAGACTCAGCGCCCCCACACCAAAGCGACTCCACTTTGTAGATAGCCGCGTATCCTTTGCCCAGCTCCCAGCTCCACACCACTGCAGCCAACCAGCCAGCCCTTCACGCAGCCAGAGGACGACCCTCAGCAGGTGTTGTGCACTGAGCCACTCCCTCCTCCAGTTCCCGTTCAGCCCGTTCGGCTCCTTACCACCACCCCCTCTGCCAGTGCCATACCTCACCCCAGTCAGTGCTGACAGGGGCATACCTCACCCCAGTCAGTGCTGCAGGATATACCTCACCCCAGTCAGTGCTGCAGGCCATATCTCACCCCAGTCAGTACTGCAGGGCATACCTCACCCCAGTCAGTGCTGCAGGCCATACCTCACCCCAGTCAGTGCTGCAGGGCAGTGTTAGGCTCCTCGCCAGAGATCACCCCAGTCAGTGCTGCAGGGCAGATATCACCTCAGTGCTGCAGGCCAGAGATCACCCCAGTCAGTGCTGCAGGGCAGATATCACCCCAGTCAGTGCTGCAGGCCAGAGATCACCCCAGTCAGTGCTGCAGGCCATACCTCACCCCAGTCAGTGCTGCAGGCCAGAGATCACACCAGTCAGTGCTGCAGGGCAGATATCACCCCAGTCAGTGCTGCAGGCCAGAGATCACCCCAGTCAGTGCTGCAGGCCATACCTCACCCCAGTCAGTGCTGCAGGGCAGAGATCACCGCAGCAGTTGCTCTCTCTGCAGCACTCAGACATAAGCACCCACCACAGCTGGTAGCAGAACTGACAGAGCATCTTTGGGGCATGAATATCCAGCTAGACCATGGACTCACCGCTCCAGCATCATCATTTGAAGTCCCAACACCAGAGTACATGACGCCTTACACCCCACCTCACACCACAGCAGCTTACCATCACTACTCAACAGATGGCCGATCTGGAGCTCTTGAGCCAGCCACACTCACCTCCCCGTCAAGTGACCACTTACCATGGACCAAAGCCTCACACCCCTTACTTCACTGAGGACGATCCCCGCCAGTTTGCCCGCTTGAAGTTGGCACTGGACAACATCCTGCCCACGGACGCCACTGAGCGGTTCAAGTTTCAGACGCCAAGACGATGGCCTCCCTCACAGAGCTGTATGGTCAGCCTCACAAACTG
The DNA here is from genome assembly GCF_046254945.1 of Alosa pseudoharengus. Lineage (NCBI taxonomy): Eukaryota > Metazoa > Chordata > Actinopteri > Clupeiformes > Clupeidae > Alosa > Alosa pseudoharengus. Next base: position 3,619,779 of record NW_027468848.1, read on the forward strand.
GCCCTACAGCGCATCACTGAGGTGCTGGCCGAGCCACCAGTCAGACACGAGGACAGCAGAGGGTTCCGCCTGATTGCGCTGAAGGTGACCAGCTAGAGAGCGAGGGAAGAACATGCTGGACCAGCTAGAGAGCGAGGGAAGAACATGCTGGACTAGCTAGAGAGCATTAAGGGAAGAGCAGAGTTGGAGTGTGGGGGTGCTGGACCAGCTAGAGAGCATTAAGGGAAGAACAGAGTTGGAGTGTGGGGGTGCTGGTCCAGCTAGAGAGCATTAAGGGAAGAGCAGAGTTGGAGTGTGGGGGTGCTGGTCCAGCTAGAGAGCATTAAGGGAAGAGCAGAGTTGGAGTGTGGGGTTGCTGGTCCAGCTAGAGAGCATTAAGGGAAGAGCAGAGTTGGAGTGTGGGGGTGCTGGTCCAGCTAGAGAGCATTAAGGGAAGAGCAGAGTTGGAGTGTGGGGGTGCTGGTCCAGCTAGAGAGCATTAAGGGAAGAGCAGAGTTGGAGTGTGGGGGTGCTGGTCCAGCTAGAGAGCATTAAGGGAAGAACAGAGTTGGAGTGTGGATCACATGTGTCATGTCTGCTCTCACATGACCTACAAGCGCACTTCAAGCGATTTGTTAACCCCCTTCGCACGCCCATCCCGACTCTGCTGGACTTCGCAGAGTGGCTGGAGTATAAAGTCCGCGTCCAGGAGGATGACCGCTTATTCAGTCACTCCAGAGCCCCAGTGGAGAGACAACTAGACCCCCGGCAGGATGCTAAGGCAAGCAGGGCCATCCAAACCACCATCGTCCCTTTGGACATCAGACAAGCCCAAGCAGTACTGCCCATTCTGTGGCAGCCTTGAGCACTATTTCAACCAATGTTCAACCTACAAGTAGCTGTCAACAGAGCAGAGGGTAGACTGGGTCAAGTCAGGGAAACGGTGCTGGAGGTCTGGAAGAGACACAGTGCTATCTCAAGGCACGCTGTCCACAGTGCAACCACACACATCTAGAGGTGCACGAGGTCAGCAGCCCCACTCCATCTACAGAGACAGAGGAGCCAACCGGTGAGGTACTACGGAAGGCCAGCACAGAGTAGCACTGTGTTGCTAAAAATGGTGAAGGTGTGCCTGCATCTGCCTGTGTGTGTGTATGTGTGTGTGTGTGTGTGTGTGTGTGTGCAAATTTCATTGTTCTTACCGGACAACCTGTGGCGATTGCAGTCTACTTGAAACCAGCTTTCCAAGCCTTCAACATACAATCCTTCAAAGTCAGAACCCCCCCCCCCCCCCCCCACACACACACACACACACACATAGACAACACTCTCTTTTACATTTTGCATATTTTTTTGCAGAATTCTGTTATAATATTTCTACCATTAAACATATACAAAGAAATGTCTAATACATCAATAGGTTATACAATTTAGTCACAACACGTTTTTCCCCCTTCTCAGCTTCCTCATTCTCTTGGCCAAATGTGAATTTATTTTTGAGGTGCCCGTCTTCCTGGTGCCATATGAGCTGTATTTCACGTCACTGCAGTTCACCTGTTGGCAGCTCTAGAGCCTAGAATTTTCCAAATACAAAAAACAAATCATGCTGATGTTATCACTTCTGAGATGAACAGCATAGGTTCTGATTGAATAAAAAGAAAAATACAGACTCTCTGACACTGCTTGTGTTTTCCAGTAGAAAAAACTACCTAAACTAGTAAAAGTATGTATGCGTGTGCTACGTGTGTAGGACAATTACAAAAGAACCACAGGATCCTCAGAAGTAAGTATTACTCCTGTCTCAGGATTTTTTTTTTCATTTTGGCATTCATACAGGTCACAACAACTTCTTGAACGCGTTCTGTCATAAGGAAGTGACATCAGCATGGAACACAAATTATCTGAAAATAAATCTGAGTTTTGAACACCAACAACATGGTAACTATACTAATTTTATTTCATATCCAAGTTCCACTGTTAAAATGCATTGATCTTTGGTATTTCCTAATATGGGACTGAATAAAGTCAAACTGCATGGCTGACCCCACAGATCTCAACTAAATATGGTATCAATCGCCATTTATTTACAAGAGGTAGTTTACACTTTGCAGTCAACTGTAAATGACCTTGAATCCTTGCCATTGATACCTACAGTCCTGTTCAGCAGCTGTCATATTATGAAACATATCTGGAGCATGAGGGTGGAGTTGTTCTAGCACAACATTCCCCATAATAAGTACTCGTGAAGTACGAGTGGAGACCATGCTCCAACAGAATAACTGAACACAACAATGAAGGATACGGGTGTCACTATGCGGTTGTGGAAATTCCCTGACCAGGACAGTGTATATATAAATACACCCTTAAAACGAATGTGTTGAAAACAATACGACTTGTGTTGATTTAACACTTCTCCGTGTCCAGATAGGGACAACACAGTGTACCCTTGCTGTTTAAATACATTTCCGGCTGCAATTCTTTGATGTTTGCTGGTGTTGCTATTACGGTTGTATCCATGGTTTAGCTCTTTCACTCCCACTTTCAATTTTGAAACTCAAAAGTCATTCCTTTTGGTCGCTGATTAATTTGCCATCCACTCGGTTTCTTTTCTATACCAGTTAGTAGCAGCTAACCTAAACCTTTTGAAATTGCAAAGGAAACGCATGCATCGTTATATTGAATCATACTCTGTATACTCTGTTATTTAGTAAGCTACTTGGGCAAATCCGTTTCATGTCCACTCTGTCTCTGGCAGTACGCAAGCAACTCCTCAAGGTACTACTAGGCTAGAAAAAGGCAGGCAGGTAGGCTGTTATAGGCTCCCCACTTCATCTTCCGTAGACCATTATTAAATTGTGGTCCAACTCCGCCAGATATCCCTAGTGGTCCGCGAACAAATGTGATGAAAAAAAAGTTGTTTTTGTTGTTGTTTTAGGGCTAATTAAAATAAAGATGACATATATTGTTAACAAATCTTGTTCCTTGTGCCCTTTTTTGAATTTGAGCCCCTGCCCCTCAAAAGGTCTCTGCATGTCCCTGATCTGAATATTGTTATTTTTTGTATTTGCCAAGAGGCATGTGACATACTCAACACAACAGACTCAGTCCCGTTACACCATATGCCTTGTAACCCTAGTTTAAGACTAACCTTGGATGGACCTTTGATGGCATGGACTATTACTTTGCTGTGTTCTGACAGCAGGAGAGCCGTCAACATTTCATGCAATTTTGAGAGTTTTTTTGGCCTTGACTTGGCTGGACTTGATCAGCAGGTTTGGGGTGTTACTGTGAGAATATAACAACAAGGAAACAGAGCACATCATCTGGAGTGTGGGTGGAGTTTTTTCTAACAAAATGTTTCAGTGAAGAATATAATCTCACATTTAGTCCAATGGGTGAAAAAGACAGAAACTAAAAGAGCAAAATTCCATCAGCTGAACAGAAAGTAACAATTGATGCATACGCCAACATGAGGCTACTGTTTCTCTTCTACTTATTCCAAATTTTCTTGACAGTAAAATCAGGTAAGGCTGTTTTCATGGATTATTTAACCAAAACACTGCACTGTATTGGTACACACACTGGGGATTCTGCTAGTGATATTTTGGCTTTCACACACTGAATTCAAGAAAACAAAAGACTTTTGCACACCTCTTCTGCTCAGGTGCACATCAGAGAAGATCTGAAGCCGACAGCAATGGAATAGATAAATATCAAAATAGCACTATATCAAAAAACTGCAATGGAAACATTTTTTTCGCATATAGATGAGTCGCATGACACTATAAGGGGCCGTTCGGTATTTATGGAATGGACCACCGAAGGAAAATAGGGGAGGGTCATGTCTTTTTATTCTTTGTTGAGGGGAGGGTCACCCAACGTTTTCATATTCATGAAAACAGCAACATTTCAAAGTGGCTTGTTTGGTGCATATTTGTCCATGTAGCTCTGTGTCAGTCCCTCTGCACACCACGTTTATCCTTCATTTCCTGCTTCCTTGCAGGGTAGCCTGGGGAGTTAAATAAAGACCTGGCACTGTGGCTTTCGAGTGGAGATACTGAGGGTCCTCTAGGCATTAGCAAAGATTCTAGAGCGAATGTGATTTCTGGCGCCATTGCATTCTCTTTCGTTCCATAGCTGTCAACATTGAACATTGAAAATAAGGGAGATTTTCTGGGTTTCTCACCCAAAATACTGGAAAATGTCAACATTCGTCCCTGTTAACGTTGGAAGGGTTGCAGTAGTAGCAACAAAGAAGCCTACTTTATTCACGCCTAACAGCCTATATTCATTTGGTCAACTTTATATAGCTCTAAAAAGGCTAAATTTACCTTTGGTTTACTTTTAGTTTACCACTGTGTGACTTTTAACAGTGGCATGCTTAACATTAGTAAAGCATACTTGTGCTTCATTCATCCACACATCCAGCTCCTCCTAATGTTTTGACAAGCATATCTACCAATTGACCTTGTTCCTGCCCATCTCTAGCTTTGCTGTCTCCATCCTTTCTGTTTTTGTTGTTTGCAAAAAATATATAGTATTTATTGGTAACCAGCAACAAGTGCAAGTTGTAATCACTGTCCTTCTCTCTCCTGCGCAAACAAAATGTGTTACGTTCCAAGTACTGTTGCTTAGTGCGTAATTCTGCTTCATAAAGTTGAACAAATACATTTGGTTATTTTACAGAAAAATATAAATAGCCAGTTTATGGTCTACAGTGCAGAGTTGGTAAGTTATGAGGCCAACTTGGAGTGAATAATGTGAGGGGGAAATGACAAAGATGGACTTTAACCTTTGATTTGATACTTATGTTTCTGTAAGCTCTTACAGTTTTGAATAGACTCTTCTGTTTAGCTTAAAGGATAAGTTTGGTGTGATATTGACCTAAAGTGTGTTGAAACATGATACCGAGTGTGAACTTTTGTCTCATAGCCCATCTCGGCTTGTCCCTTGCACTCCGAAACTCGAAATCTGGCGCTAGTTAGCCAGTTAGTAGTAACATGTGCTCTGTTTCCTTCTACCAACAGGTTTTCAATGGGGGTGCCTCGGGCATCGGGCTAGCCATGCAAATAAATCATTGCCATAAAACCTGGCAGTTTTATGGCAAGCGGTTTTAACATACCTTATGGCAAATTGCCTACACTGGGTAAACTTGGAAGCTTACCATTGTGTGTGCATGCATGACAAGCTGTTTTAACATTTAAATGTATTATTCGTAGGAGCAATGAGATATTGATAGTCAATTGAATATAACAGTTACATTTCATGTTCAAATTTGTCTTATCAATAAAAAAAAAAGCAATTCATGCTTTAGACCATTTTAATAAAAAAATAATGTAAAAACAAAGTACCGGTTCAGGCACCGTTTTAAAAGTATCGATTTAGCACCGGTATCGGATAAAACCCAAACGATACCCAACCCTAGAAGGTACTGTATGCATAAATCGTCTTGTAAATAAACTACCAGTGTTGGAAAGTATTCTTAAGTGCATATTAATATACAGGCTATGGCCAGAGGCACCCTGAGAAAATTTTACACTTTTCACAAATATTAAACCGCTAGATCCATTCTCTGAACCAAATTCTCAGTTGCCTGAACACATTTCTTGAATCGACAAACCTTTTGACTAAACCCTTCACATGGTGCACTCAAAAATCCTTGATTTTTGCTCCATTTTAACCCTCTCTGGTGAAATGTAACTTAAGATTCTGATACCATCCTAGCAACATTCTGGACACTGCCTCCTAGCAAAATCCATTTATGAGATTTTAATTATCTAAATTATTCGTAATACTAATTTTAGTTCAAGGGAATGTTAGGCTACTGCTTCGTGTCGTAGGCTACATCGCAAGTCACATCATGTTCACATGCAAAGCAATAACGTTAACTTTAACACCAAAATGCCTGGAGATATGGCCGCCGCTATTTCAATGTATTAGGCTATTGCCAGGCAATATTAGTTCTCATACATGACATAACATTACCTAAGATTACACTCAGCCTAGGCTAAACAACACACACTGCTGCTGGATAGCTGATCATCGTGACTTGGTGAACAGTGTTTTCCCTGACTGACGCGAGAAGCGAGGTTCCATTCATTCATTTTCATTCGGGGCGTGCCCTGCCGTGCTTCTGTCTGTTAATTTGCAGCAGGCTATTATCGGATGAAAGAAAAATAAACTAAACGTTTTCCCGATTAAGATATAGCATACTTTTTAATTTTGGTGTCATAAAATATAGAAGCATAACGTTAAATTGCCTAGTAGAGTGTCCATGTAGTGTCAATGTAGGCCTACATGTCTGCGCAAGTGAAACTGACAAACTGAACCTCTCGTGGGTATAGGCCAGAAACAACTATATTTAAAACCACGAATGAAATGGATTACTGTTACTGTTCAAACGAGCGATTTGATAGCCTAATCCACTGCACGAAAAAAAAAAAGGAAATAGCAACGTGTTCTATTTCTAACAGGTGAATATCGTAGCAAATAGTATGGCGATGGCAGCTAAAAAAAAAAAAACATTTATTTCACTCATCTCGCTGAAATGAACGTGGCCTGTTGCACAAATAAATTAATTAGGCAGATGATCTACATCTTCGTTAACCTAAAGCTAGTTTTCATCTCTATTGTTGACGTGAAATATGTGTCCATAGTGTCAGTGAAGTGATAACATAATTATGCAGTTGCCGGTAGCCAGTGTTCACATCACGGGAGTCAGAAAGAAGCTACCAAGACGGGCCCTGCTCTGTTTCTGTCCCTCCCAAACTGCGCTAAAATTGTGTAGGCTATTTAACAGACAGAATTTAAAAAAAAAAATGCCCTTTTATGATCCACACTACCTCTTACAAAATAGGCCTACTCCAACGTTCATCTAGCTCTTGTGAAGTATGAACTTCTACAACACTGCCTATACAATTGTCAGCAGTCAGTAACAGCATAATGTGACTTAATGGCCTGTGTGATTGGGATGTGGATTGCTCATTTATTATGAGTAGGCCTATAGGCTATGGTATAGCTATGGTATGGTATTCTCTCTGATATAATAAATACAACACATTGGGTTTGGCAAGAAATTTGGCAATACTACTTTCACACAAGTGATGGCACCCCTGCTTGGAGACAGAAGATTGTCCGTTTTGCTTTTAAGGATTTCATCTGCAATGGAAAAAAATGGAACGCTATGCTTACTTTAGTGCTGGACTTGGACTCGACTTGATCAATAGGGACTCGACTCGGACTCGACGTGGATCAATAGTGACTCGACTCGGACTTGACTCGGATGAGTAGTGGACTCGACTCGGACTTGACTTGGAATTTTTTTTTAATGACTTGGACTTGACTCGGACTTGAACACTGAGGACTCGAACCTGGACTCGGGGCATAGTGACTTGACTACAACACTGGAGTGCAGATACGTGTAGGCTATACTCTGCTTGTCACACACACATTTTAGAAAAGCATGTGGTTACACTTTACTTGACAGTATCGACATAAGAGTGACATGACACTGTCATGAACGTGTCATAAACAAGTCATAAACGTTTATGACAACGCTTCTGTTATTAAGTGACATTCGGTTTTTGTTATAACAAGTTAGGATTAGGGTTAGAGGTTAGGATTAGGGTTAGGTTTTGGGTTAGGGTTCATGTGTCATGACAGTGTCATGTGTTCATGACAGTGTCATGTCACTGTTATGTCGATACTGTCAAGTAAAGTGTTACCAAGCAAGATTTAGTGGAGTCATGGTGTTGCATACACTGTGATGTGTGCAAGCAGATTTCTTCTGCAGAGATACATTCACTTGTCGTCAAAATACCAACATCCTGTTTGATTTTGCGTTCCTTGCTCTTAAGGAGAATGGCAGATGTCACTCTCATTGGTTTACTGTATGTCACACCCAAAAAACACTCATGACTAATTATGAAACATAAGAACATCTCTTTAAAATAATGCGCCTGGCGCAGGGACCAATTTTCTTGTTCCTAAAATAAGAAATGAGAAATCAGACACACCCTAAACATGAAAAAAGTGAGGCCTGTCACACCCACACACACGCACACTCATAAACCAGTAAAACCACACACACACTCAGAAACACACATACACATAGAAGCGCAAACATACATGCACATACTCACTTACGTACTGTACACATAGCATGAGTTGCAAAAGTAGGAGTATGGAGTTGGTGATTGAGAAAATTGACAATCGTGATTTATTTCTGCAGAGTGATTTATTTGGTACATCTAGTTATGTCCGTGCTAGATGAATAACTGGTTGAAAGAGAGACGTGAATTAAGATGATTCTTGATTTGTCTCATACTGTACATGATGTAATCGGGGGGGGTAATTTTCCATGCAGTGATTCACCAAGTTTATACACCTTTTCTTCTACAGGTTCTCATTCTTTTTGGATGTTCAGCACATTCATAAAGGGTGAGACTCCATTTCCAGAATACCAGGCTATATTTATGCTGGATGACATCCCGTTTGCATATTACGACTCAAATGACAACAAGCTTGTACACAGAGGTGTGAATGGTCCGGAGAGAACACCTGACCTGGGATATGTTCCTCATGAAATCAACTATCAATGTATGAGATCTAGAGCATCCTATCTGAGACAGCTTCTAAACCACACAAACAGTGAGTCAAAGTATTTGACTGGCAAAGTACCTTTTAGCAACATCTACTGTATAGTGTAGAAACAGTAGAAGAGAAAGACGAGACATTGAAATAAGAGTTATATTTACATAATTAATGTTAAACTCAGAAAAAAATGATAGTGATGTAGCAGTTCATATATGGATTTTTGTGTCTCAACATCTGTCTTTCTTGTGCTTCCTGAGGTTTTCATGTTCTACAGAGAATTTTGGGATGTCAGTTACAGGAAAATGAGGACATAGGAACTTTAACACACAAAGATGCATTCAACGGGGCAACTGGAGATGTCCGTTATTACAATCCACAATCTGACAGCCTTTATACTGACCAGGTGTGGCCAGATGCAGTGGATGGCATATGGGTTGTGAGTGTGCATATAGCTTTTGCATATTACCATCCCTTGTGCATTGAAACCCTCAAGACAAACCTGGAGAAAGAGAAAAATCGTGTTCTTAAAAAGAGTAAGATTATTTGCTTATTGGCTTTAGGACAAAAGCATCTGCCAATTCCCATAACCATAAACCATAACCATTATTGATAGTTGTGCAAATGTTGCCTAACAGTACTCTGTAGACATATTTCGATTGTGTATGGATTGTGTTTTTTTTCTTTAACAGTGATCCATTTTAAGAATGACTTGTTGTATGCTGTATTTATGACTACATTTCACAGTGAAGCCCAGAGTAATCCTCTACGGCAACGGTCCCCAACCACCGGGCCGCAGGACATTCCTAACCGGGCCGTAGCCTACGACATGAGTTTTAAAAAAATGCATGCAAACTAAACTAAATTTAATTCGCAATAATGTCACGTTTTTACATGGCATAGGCCTATATGCAGTTGTTTGATTGCACGCATGTTTGCATTTTGCAAGGTCTATTTTCTTACATCTGTCTGTCCCGCCTTCAACACTTTTACATATTGCCTTCAGCGCTGCGCAGCCTCAGGTCAGCTCACTTCACTTGATCAGTTCTTGGCGAACAAAAACAGCAACAAAAAACAAGCATCTTTAGCAGGTCACTGGCCAGAGTGTTTGAGTTGCGAGAGCCGCTGCAGAGATTTCTTACAGAAAAAAAAGTCACCGTTAGCTGCACATTTTAGTGATGAGGACTGGGTGTCAAATCTCGCTTACCTGTGTGACATATTCGGGTTGCTTAATGACCTCAACCTGTCACTCCAGGGGAGAATGACGACTGTCTTTAAACTGGCAGATAAAGTCGCTGCATTTAAAGCCAAGCTTGATTTGTGGGGACGACGAGTGGACCAGATAAGTTCCAAACAGTAGTGGGGGTTTTGGGAGAGACTGAGGCAGGGCCCTTTCTCTCGCAGCTGGTGCGCGATCACCTTGTTGCACTTTCAAATGAGTTTGAGCGTTACTTCCCATCCTCCAAAGATCCACGGCAAACCAATGAGTGGGTCCGCAACCCATTTGTCAATATCCCGAATAGTCCTAACTTGTCAGCGCAGGAGGAAGAGCAGTTGATCGAAATTGCAAATGACGGTGGTCTTAAGAGTGTGTATAAGAAAACCTCTCTGGCGGGTTTTTGGATCAAAACCAAAGCAGAATATCCCGAGATAGCCGTAAAAGCGCTGAAAACGTTTCCCACCACGTATCTATGCGAGGCCGGGTTTTCGGCAATGACTGCAACTAAGACCAAATTGCGCAATCGACTGGACATTTCAAACACACTGAGGGTGTCACTGTCTTCCATCACCCCCAGATGGAAGCTTCTTGTTGTAGGGAAACAAGCAGGGCTCCCACTGATTATATTCGTAATGCACGTTTAGTTCATGTTTTGTTCCCATATTTTGTTAGGGATGTTCACACTTATAGATGTAGCTTCAAGTTGTTCAATATTCATAGTTCATATTGTTCAATTTTCATTTCTTCAAGTTCACGTTTTTCACAAGAGATCGTTACCTTCAGTTACCTTCACTGTTCATACATAACTAAAGCTAGTTCTTTTCAAGTAATGCATGCACAACACATATGGAACATGGAACCCCCGAACCCATCCCCCCCCCCCCCCCCGCCGGTCCGTGAAAAAAAAACAGGAATCAAACCGGTCCATGGTACATAAAAGGTTGGGGACCCCTGCTCTACGGGGTGCAGTGTTAATTGTTTTGAGAAATGCACTATCTGTTGTGCAGACATTAATGATGGTCAGAGAAATGCACCAAAGTGACTGAGAAAAACTAGTGATCCATTAAGGAAGATTTCTTCTGTACTGTATTTATGGCTACATTTCACAGTCAATCCCAGAGTCAGGCTCCTCCAGAAGACACTCCCAGACTCTGGAGGGGCCAAAGTGACCTGCCTGGCCACTGGTTTCTACCCCCGTCACATCAACCTGACCCTGCTCAGAGACGGCCAGCCTGTGTCTGACCACCTGATCACTGGGGGGGAGCTGCTACCTAATGGAGATGAGACGTACCAGATCAGGAAGAGCCTGGAGGTCAGTGCAGAGGAACTACAGCATCACCACTACACCTGCACAGCTGAACACCTCAGCCTGGACAACAAGCTGGACATCAGTTTAAGTATTATTGATTTACAAATATGGAATGTTGGATATATGATTTGTATAGTTTGTAGTTTGTAGTTTTAGTATCAGGTGTATGTTGTGTTTAGTTTTGATGTCTGTGTCTGCTTTGATGGCTGAACCCTCATACTCCTGTACTCTCTGGGCAGATCATGAGTGGGATTCAGTCACCACATCCATAGTGCCCTCCGTGCTTATTGCTGCTGGGTTACTGTGTCTTGCTGGAGTTGGTGTCGGGGCCCTTGTCCTATGGAGGAGGACCCGAACAGGTGAAATAGGTCTTACTGATTTCACTTAAATACTTATTTGAGACCTTTAGATTATTAAAGTTCAGACCTGTCCACTGGTAAAATGTGTGACAAATCAATGCAATTGTGTTGATTGGAAATACCCAGAGGCTCAGAGTGTACAGTGTACCGTATTGTGTACAGTCGATATTTGTGTATCAACAAAATAGTTCCACTGCTCATACAATGAGCTATGCTAGTGGTGGTGGAAATTGGATAAATAAGGCAACATTTCAGCTCTTACTATCCTGTAGTTTTTATTATAGGCTAATATTCCACTATTCCACAAGGATAGGTTGATAAGTTAACAAAAACAGGAAGGAAGAAATAAAGCATTTGAAATGTATCCCACAATTCCACTAAGAGGCATATTGAACTACTGTATTGTTTACATGTTTTTTTCTGCATGGGTCAGCTATCATGTTGTGATTTGCTCCTTTACTACACCCACTTCTGAGCAAACAAGCCATATAGGTTGATCATGTAGCCTACTGCTGTCATAGCCTACTGTTCTTTCTTCCATAAAATAACTTTAATTCATATGGTTAACTCTATTATCCTTTCTACTTGTCCCTATAGCCATAGTTAATTTCGGGCTCATCATTTTCAGCGGGGGACTGGCTGATCTGCTGCTCAGGCTACTTTTGTTTTTAGGCCTATAGGCTACTGCATACACAGATCAAGCTTGAGTTTTGTTATCAATATTTGCATAAATTTTACCAAAATGCTAATATTTTAATTAATTTAATATGTTACTTGCGAATAGGTTGACAACGCTACAACGTCCAGTAGGTTATTAGCCCAATTACGCCGTTATAATCATGGCTATCTCTCTTTACCAGTTGCCACTTATATGTCTGTCCTCTTCAAAAAATAATTTGAATTCCAGTGGTGACGTACACACAGTAGGCCTAACAGATGATTATGTGACACTAAGATATTTTAAGGGTATGGGATTAGCAAAACGGCCGGCAGATTTTGAAAATAAACAATTCAAATGGTCCTACCCTCTTTCCTCCAACTCTGGCCCTGACTCCACCCACTCGAAGAACATGAACGCGCAATCATGCACGAGCGAAAACTCAGATGCACGAGAGCAAGTCAGGCTAGCACTATACGAGCTCTAGTCTCCATAATACAGTACATACAATCGCTCACATCAGCTTCCCCCCCAAGCAGGTTAGTTAGCTAGCTAGATCTACGTTCTTTATTGACCTCCTAAAGGGTTGTAGTTACTAGTTCCACAAATGCCTGAAGGCGCATGATTTTAAATACAGTACATAAGAAAATACAGACTTATGAACTAAGAGACTTTGACTATAAAAGATTACAAGCCAATCGCCAGGACCACTATACTGCAATTGTTTGTGTTAGCCACATGTAGCTGCTAATATGCTGACGGCAAAAGCCCATAAAGACCCGTTAGCTTTGTGGTTTTACTGTCGTGTAAATGACAAAAATACTCCATAACATGTCTGCGCGGATTAATAGTTCCTCAGCTTCTCACCTGTCCAGCAGAGATGATGATTCTCAACTTTTTACTGCATTGCCATGAACAAAGTAAAGGCAAAAATGGTGTTTCTTTGTTGAACAAATTGGGATGCAATGTGAGCCTTGAATTGGATGTCATGCAGGAATTTGCTAGGATCTCAAAACCGGATTATGAACATGTTTTGGCATAGAGAAACACACAATAGCGTTGGATTATAAACATGCTTTGCCACAAAAACAGACAAAAACGTGGGGTAAGTCCAGCTATATGAAGTTATTATTTTGCTGTCACTTCGTCTATTTTATAACCCAGAAGGATGTATTTGGTATCAAATGATAGCTGTGTCTCCTCTTTCATCTAACATACGTGGCATATATATCCGATCACGGGTCCGCGAGTAATTACTCCGAGAGTAATGGGTGTGCAGCGTTGGTTTGTGTACATGACGTTAAAATTTTGCAGTCACTTCGTCTGTTTTTATAAGCCAGGAAGATCGAGATCCATGGTAGCCCTGTTTCTCCTCTTTCATCTGATATGCTTGTCATATCTATGCGATCACGGGTTCGTGAGTAATTCAAACGAGAGTAATGGGTGCGCAGGTGAACGCAGAGAAGTATAGACTTTGCGTCAATCGGGTTCTAAGGGTTAAACATAGGACCCCTTCATATATCTTCTTCACAATTTTTGCATCCATTGAACGTGTGAGTTCTTGGAGAGTTTCTGCTTCAAAGCTGCAGTTGGCAAGATTTTTTGATCATATTCACTGAAACCAACACTATGCTCCGACAGAACAACATAAATCAGCCTGTTTTAGAAAAAAACACACTTCTACCTCCACCTAGAGCCTGTTATTTGTGAGATCTGAATGTCAATCACAGTCTGGTGCGCAATAACAAGCACAAACTCGATGAGAGGGTGCTCGGTGGTAGTGGGTGAGGGGCATGAGAGTTGTAAACATTCAAAATTTTAGCTAAGTCCCCTCAATCTGTCAGACTTGCCAACTGCAGCTTTAATCTCTTTGCAGAAAAGCCTCCCAGAGCTGCCAGAATGTTAGAATAGCTTCCCAGAGCTGCTGCTTGGATGTGAACTGCCTCCCACCCTCATAGATCTTTTGCTTGATGATGCTCCAAAGGTTCTCAATAGGGTTGAGGTCAGGGGAAGATGGAGGCCACACCATGAGTTTCTCTCCTTTTATGCCCATAGCAGCCAATGACCCAGAGGTATTCTTTGCAGTATGAGATGGTGCATTGTCATGCATAAAGATGATTTTGCTAAGGAAGGCACGGTTCTTCTTTTTGTACCACACAAGAAAGTGGTCAGTCAGAAACTCTACATACTTTGCGGAGGTCATTTTCACACCTAAAGGGGCCTACCAGCTCTCTCCCCATGATTCTGGCCCAAAACATGACTCCGCCACCTCCTTTCTGACGTCTCAGCCTTGTTGGGACATGGTGGCCATTCACCAACCATCCATTACTCCATCCATCTGGATCATCTAGGGCTGCACGGCACTCATCCGTAAACAAAACTGAAAATTAGTCTTCATGTATTCCTGAGCCCACTGCAACCGTTTCTGCTTGTGAGCATTGTTTAGGGGTGGTCGAATAGGTTTATGCACACTTGCAAACTTCTTGAGGAAACCTTCCTTTTTTTTTGTGATCTATTTTTTTATTGTATTTTACTTCATACAACAAACACATAAACAAACTGAAATACATCTAAGACAACAAATAAGACAACACACATCAAATAAAACAACATACAGCATTCAACCACATTCACTCCCCCCATCCCTTGCTCCTCCCGCCCCCGCCCAAAAAGAAAGAGATTCGGTTATCTGATACAGCTCAACAAAGTTGACAAAATTAGTATGCCAAATTAACTCATTGAATGCCAAGCTGTTTTCGGGAGCTTTGTCCTAGAGTGCCAGCAATCTAGACCATTGCTGATGATTTTTGTACAGCCACAGCATCTGTGTTATAGCTATGAACACGTACAATAGCTCGATTAAAAGGTCAGACTTTAAGCTCTCAGTGGGTGCAAACCGTGTATTTCTACACGCCTCTGTTCCTGAGAAATCCCAAACTAAACAGTGGCTAGTTTTCATCAAAATCGCTGTTTTTTTTCTAGAAATAGAGATATAACGTCTTTCATGAAATATGAAGTGTTGCCTGTTACTTACTCGTGTAAACATTCCGGGAAGTGATCAGTGAGACCTGGCGAGACTGCCACCTCGTGATAGACCCACGAAAATGGCCTGGTTTTGACCTGACGTGCATGCGTCACTGATTCGACCCAAAGCGGCAACCGAGTTATGATAAAATGTCCAGATAAAATGTCCAGATTGTGCGTTTTCATGAGTTTCACGATCGTCATATATTTCATTTCTATTCATCACAGTTCCCAAAATCACATATAAGGTGTATTAGAGTGTCTAGTTTCGTAATTTAAAAAAAAAAGCTAAAAACGTAATATTACGTTTTTGGCACTCAACGCATGGGAAGGAAAAACGTAATATTACGTTTTTGGCACTCAATGAGTTAAGATAAAAGATGAAAAAGCAAGAGTAAGCAGAAAGGGGACATAAGACCATGACTACTATCCCAACATAATGTCGATAAAGGATGACCATAAATGAATGTTTTTAACCTGAGCACCATGCATAATGGCCACTGATTTCTCCAGCCTAGCCAGATCTATAACTGTATTTACCCAGTGTTGATAAGACAGATCATGAGGTGCTTTCCATCTCTGAGCTATAAGCTTCTTGGCAGCAGTTAGGCCTACCAGGAACCAATGTTGGTGCATCAAAGACAGGTCTAGACCAGTAAAATCACTAAGCAATAAGATAGTTGGGGAACAAGGGATGGTACACTCAAGTACTATGGACATCTTATTGGAGACCATACTCCAAAAATCTCTCAGACCAGGGCAGTCCCAGACCATATGAACAAAAGTTCCTGTTGTACCTGAAGAACATACTGTAGCTGGCAGTTGGGAGATAGGTTTAATTTCATTAAAAATAATTTACGGGGAGTGCAGTAGAGTCTGTGTATGAAATGGTTGGGATTACGCGATGATAGGACTATCCTTGACCAGACTGTAGACCAATTGATTGTGTTAGGTGCAATTGAGAGATCTTGGCTCCAGTGACTATCAACCTGCAGCGGTTTTTCTGCATGTATGTATGTGTAAAGAGAGGAGACCAAGCCTCGGGTAGATGCAATACCACAAATTCTATGAATCAGATGAGGTTCCAAATGTTCTCCCCAAGGGACTCCATATGCCCGTAAGGCACTGCGGAGTTGCAGGTAGAAGAAAAAAGAGGTACCAGGTAAGTTGTAATGTGACTTCAGGTCTTGAAAAGATCTGAGTACATTACCTGATGTAATGTCGGAAAGGGTGTAGATCCCTTTATCGCTCCACTGATGGAAGGAAACCGGATGACCACCCAAGCGAAGGGCATAATTATTAAATATAGGAAGGTGAGGATGGAATTTTGAAAGATTTTCAGATTGTGGTTCCATGTTTCTCCATGTGGAAAGAAGATGTGAGATTAATGAACCAAATTTGGATTTACAGGTTTTATAAGGGATGTTAGAGTAGATTAAATCCTGAAGCCTATGTGTCTTACTAGGTTTTCTTCTAAAGAACGCCAATCTACTTGTGCATCCGGGTTTAACCAGGTATGAAGAGGACGAAGTGTTAAGGACCAGAAATAAAACTGGAAGTTTGGGAACCCAAGACCTCCCGATAGTTTTTGCCTCTGCAAAATGGACATTTTGATCCGTGGGCGTTTCCCTTTCCAGACATACCTAGACTAGCCTGGGTGTTCCCATGCTGCCTTGCGCGCGATTTGATTCACGCTGCTAAGGCAGCCTGGAGACCATGGAGCAAATTTTCGCCTGAGATAGGGAACGATCACAGAACAAGGGGGAAAGCAAGACGATGATGAGCTATGCACAAACACATTTGATAAGACATCTGTGGCACCCAATAAATAGCCTGGCTAGCGCCACCACTTCTCAATGAGACGTGGTCTGGGAACCAAACGTTAATTTTCTCGTATTTGAAAAAAATGCCCAGATCCGTTTATTGGGTGCCACGGATGTCTATCAAATGCGTTGAACACTCCGACCCCGTGAGAACCTCAGCAGAAGTTTCTAATATATGTAGTAGTCTGCGAACATTGTCTGAAGACCCGAGTCGAAAAAAGTGCATGCTTTAAACAAAACCTTCTAGCTACAGCGCATTGAATCAGTGCGTGAAATACCGGAGCTAGTGTGCGTGTGAGCCACTTTGTCAGAGCGATATTGTCAACGTCAGCGAGTATTTGCATTAGATTATCGTCTAATGGCATCAAAAAAGTTTACCTGAAATTAAGTGTTGGGTCTTCTATTCGCGGACCCTGATTCTGAAGGGGAATATCTGTCTTCAGAAAATGACGGTGATTCGTTTAGTGAGGCTTCAGATGCGTCCCTGCCTTGCAATGATGCAGCTGGACAAAGTGAGTTTACTCCATAGTTTAGCTTACACCAAGCACAAACGTTGAATCGTTTGCCCAATGTCACTGGTGGGAATAATGTTTCACGGGTTCGGAGTGTTCATCGGGAAGTTAGCAGGGTGTGGCGAACAAGGCTGGAGGTAGCCTAATGTCCATGTAGCGCTAGCTTCTGTCTTCTGAACGTGTGCCTCTCCGCAATCGCGGCGACAGTAACGTGGTGGAACCCTTGTCTAATGCCACTGGGTATGTTAGACGAGGTCGAAGTGCTCATAGGACAGTTAGGGGGGAACGTAGAGTCAGTGTGGGGAGTCACAATGAGAATGACAGTAGGCCTAGTCCGAGCTGCGCAAATTCTCTCCACTCGACGCGAGCGCGAGGCAGATCTGGCCATGCAGCTTGCAACAGGAGCAGAGGTGGTGACACGGGGCAGGAGAGCCATTAGGCCATGCATAGTCTATCACAAGATGATGGGAATGCTATGGATAGGATATGGATAGTCATTATCTCTACAGCAAAAGGCCTGCTACATAAAAAAAAAATTGTCAGCCATTTATTAGTAATGATTTACACTGTTGATTATCTATTTCCCTGACCATTTAGGACATATATGTGTTCTTTTTTGTGTGTTCATGTCCTTGTGATGTGTGTGTCTTTGTCAGCTAAGAAAAAAACAACAAAAAAAACATCAACAAAAACAACAAAAAGAAAACAAATACTAACATTGTCTCTTGTCTTGTATCGTCATCTCACTCCTGATCTGTGCCTTGCCGTGGCAAGTGAGCTTTTGAACGAAACAGGTCTTGTCTACTTGTGTTTGTGTGTCATCTGAATAATATATATGTGCCCCATACATGGAATCAGAGTGCCTACTGTATGTAGTAAATGGAAAATCTCTACATCAAAAGGTGCCTACCGCTACATGCATTTGGTTTGTTTCTGCCATTTATTAGTAATGATTTACATAGTTTGTTTAATACTTAGTATTTACCTGAGCATTCAGTATTGTGCAATATAGCATACAGAAGGTGAGGGACATTTTGGGGGGAAAGAAGTGGTGCATTTTATCATTCAAACATGCGACTTTTCATGAAAAATCTATAATCCAAGATGGCCGCCACCATATGACGTCATAATATGCAAATTAGATATAAACATTTAATCCCTACATAAACTTTGGGTCATCCTTAATATTTCTCTAATTTACAGAAAGTATCTATCTCTTATCACTTTTAAGATATAGCCTTTTGAAATGAAGATGTCAAAATCGAACGTTTCGAAAAAAAACCTCTGGCGCCTAAAGGGTTAACATCTCTCGAAAAAGAGCCAATTGAAATGGCATGGTTGAACATGTTCAGCAACAGAGGGCCAAGCTGCGACCAAAATTGCAAATACAGTTCAGGAGGAATTCCGTCAAACCCAGGCGATTTCCCTTTGTTAAGGCTACGTAAAGCCATCTCCAATTTGGTTATTGTAAAAGGTTTATCTAGGGATGCTGCCTCATGGGGCAATAATTTTGTAAGCTTTAAATCCTTAAAAAATGTGTCAAGTTTAGAGGAGTCATATGGAACCTCAGAACTGTACAAGTTGGAATAAAAAGAACGGAAGGTGAAGTTAATCAATTTGGGGTCCGTAACCAGAACTCCTTCTGATGTTTTAATGGCAGGTAGCCTATATGCGCGAAGTTTTCACTGGCACGCAGGCTTATGGCAAGTGAGCGGCTGGGGCGGGCTCCCTCAAAGTAATGGTTTTGACGTGTGCGGTGGATAAGAAATTCAGCACGCTGTCGGAATAATGAATTCAACTCGTCTTTTATTTTTTTACGTTGGGTGATTGAATCTGGGGAAACGTTGTTGTGCATGGCACATTCCAATTGCCCAAGCTCGCGTTCTAATTCAAGAACCCTGCGTTGACGAGTCTTGTTTAAGTTGGACGCAAACGATACACAATTACTTCTAATATAACCTTTCACGGAATCCCATAGAATGCGAGTGTCCTCGACTGAATGCTCGTTAAATGATATGAATTCTGTTAGGCCAGATTCAAGTTGATTCACAAAGCTCTCATCGCGCAATGAAGAGGTGTTAAGACGCCAGCGTGGAGCGCGGTCATGCGATACAGAAAGGTTAGCTTTACAAATGACAGCCTTATGGTCTGAAAAGGCCAGGGAGAGCATGTCCGTACTTACCTTTTCAAAGAGATCCTTGGATGTAAAAATGAAGTCTATTCTAGAAAATGATTGATGTCTTGCCGAAAAGAACGAGAAGTCTTGTCGATTATGATTGGTAGCACGCCATATATCAATTACCGAAAAATCATGAGCCCATTTTCTTAATGCACCAGACGCTGATCTCTGATCACTGCCCTCAACTACAGCCGTCCGGTCTACAGAGTGGTCCCAGACTGCGTTAAAGTCTGCTCCAATAATTAACCGGTAATCTGCCAGATCATGCATGGTGTTAGACAATCGCGCATAGAACTCAGAATCAAAACTGTTAGGGGCGTTAACAGACAAGAAGGCAATTTTCTTATTTTCTATAATGGTTTTCATAAAAGTGATTCTACCATCTAAGTCACTACCCACACCTAAGTTGGTGAACTTGAATCTTGCGGCGGACAACAATTAATACTCCTTTAGTTTTATTAAGGACTGAAGAGTTTGCCTTTACACACTAATGTTTATTCTGCAGTTTATGGACATCCTTCTGAAGCAGGTGGGATTCGCTGACCATGGCTATGTCCACTCCCTCCCTTCTAAGTACCTCCAGAAAACGTATGCGTTTAAAGAGGCCCTATGCAACAATTTTAGCAAAAATGACCTTAATTATGCAGTTTGAGAGTCGTTCTGATGGTTCTACAACACTTTTTGGGTCGTTTGGTGGGTGCTTCGTCTCCCCCTAGTGCTTCTCCGCGGAAAAACCGAATATGCAACTTTCTGGTCACGGTCGGAACACATCCAGATGTAACTCGGCGGAAATACTCGAAAATGTAGTCAGATTTAGTCAGATTGTAGTTTCTAAGAAGACTGCAAAACGGACTCCGACTTGGCTTTGTTGCTGTTGAAATTGTAAGTAGCCTACCTTTGGGTGAACTTCGTTTTTGTAATGTGATTTTTGCTCGACCGTTTTATTGTGAGCCCTATGTGTTTAGCTTGGTTTATTGATGCTAGCTCGCTAGCTATTGGGGGTTTAGCGTAGCAGTCACTTGCTACCGAAGCTGCAGGGGGAGCTATGTCGTGAATAATGCGAGCCCAAATCAGGCGAAAACCCAGAAACAGCGAAGGAATAACCAGACCTGCATAGGGCTTCTTTAAAGGGCAAATTCAGGCCACACGCATTAAAAGAAAATACTGTAAGTTTAGTCATTCATATCATGGTACCAAAGACAAATAATGAGCTGTGAGTAACATGGGAAAAATGAGCAGGTAAATGAGCAACATCCGTCCCCCGTCCCCCCCACCCCCAACAAACACATGCACACACACACACCAACGTAGCAAACACAGACACACCAGACGACCCCACACACACAAACACCCCCAGCCAGAAACGTAGCCACACACACACACACAACACACATCCCGCACAGCAGCAAGCGAACCCCCCCGCACACACATACACATACACACAACAAACTGAACAAAACAATACCAAAAACAGTACATGGATATTGCCTGACCAAGCAAGCATATTCTAACCCTCCCACCTAACACTTGAAGGCGAGTCCCTAAGAAAACTTATGGCCTGTTTTAATCAGTACAAAGAAAGTAATATGACCTTAGCCAAGATACAAGGGCAAAACAAAACAGATAAACAAACAAACAGACAAGCAAGCCATCTGTAGGTTTAGTCTAGGCCTACCATTCATTTCCATAGGGCTTCACAACACTGGGTTCCATAAACAAAAAATGATTAAGAGTCTTTGAACAGCAGTAAACAATAAGCTCTATTTTGAAGTCCCAAATGTCCAGGCCACGAAGTAAAAGAAAAAGGAAAATAGAGATATAAATAGGCTAGATTAAACAACAGCAAAAGAAGAAAAATAATAGGGAAGTAACCTAGAGCCACTCGCCACTTACCCCCCCAAAGCGCCAGGTTAATAGCGCTGTTTCTAGCCTATTTCAGGTCGGGGAATTTAATTTTCAAAACGTCCATGGCCGCCTCTAAGCACTCGAACTACAAGGTTTCATCATCAATCCAAACAAGAAGAGTGCCCGGATCCTGGACTCTGGTCTTAACTGATGTCTCATGAATTTGATCCCGTAGCGGCCAGTATTGGTCCCGAAGTTTTCTCCGACGCATCCTCAGAGATCCGTAGCTTCACACCGGGGAGGTCCCTTGGCTCCAGCGGGATGGACTTAGCTGCGGGTCTTAGGCGACATACACGAACAGGTGGAAATGTTTGTTTGTTTGTTTGTTTAGGTTAACTCGCTAGAGTTTTGCCTAAAAGTCCCAAAGGGTGGGCATCGTTTTAACGTCAACTATATAAAATAAAGAGTAGTTATTCCATCACAAAAAAGTTGATTAAGAGTGTAAGAACATTTTCTCCCCACGAGAGTCGGACCCACACGTCTCACTCGCTGCCGGCCGCCATGTTCCTCAGATCTCTTTTGCAGGAAGAGGGAATGGCAGAAACCTTCCTTATAATGCCTTTGTCTGCACAAAGCCTGCCTGTGCTCTGAATCAGCGACAAATTTCTTTACAGTACGATGATCACGCATAAGTTTTCGGGAAATTTCCAATGTTTTCATACCTTGTTCAAGGTAGTGCACAATTTCACGCTTTTCAGCAGCAGAAAGATCCTTTTTCTTTCAAATATTGCTTGAAACCTGTGGCATGCTTAATAATGTAGAACTCACACAAGTAGGGCTCACCTGGCAAACTAATTATCACGGGTGTCTGAGATTGATTTCAAAGATCCAAAGAGCCCTGAGGCACAATACCATCCTTGAGTTTAATTGAAAAACAAAAACATAAATGTTTAACACTTAATCCAATTTGCATAATTATTTGGAACACGGTGTAGTAGGGGTAGTGGTGGCGGCGTCTTGTCGGCCATTGTCTTCTACTGTAGTTATCAGCTAACTCCAGTACCGCAGGATAACGTCAAACGGAAGCAACTTGCACTTTGCACTTGCTCTGACTGGGTCACGAGCTTTGAGTATGTGCACAAAGAGGTCACACATGCGAACAGGGCCAGGTTAAGGTCATCTGGGGCCCGGGGCATAGGCCTCCCCGAGGCCCCCCCCACCCCAATTTTTTTTTTATATATATTACTATTATTATTATTATTATTATTATCAATATACATAAGACAGAGAGATAGAGAGAGAGGCAATTAAATTATGACAGATAATATAAAAATGAAATTTGCATTTATATTGTGGAACTGTTAACCAACATACAAAAAACAAGTAGCCAGGTCAGCCTAAAATGTGCAACTCCCGAACTCTGAACTATGAAACATTGTAGCCTAGAGTTTGGCGCGCACGTACACAGCCACATCATGATACATTGTTAACACACAGCCCTAGCCAGCCACGACGTCAAATACATTGAAACACGCAGTCTAGCGCGCACACACACAGCCCAGCCACATCAAATACAAACAAGGGGGGGGTGTTGGAGCCGATAACGGTAAGGTTGTTAGGGACAGGGGTGGACGTGGATTTATCACTATTTTGATCCTTGTTTTGAAAAAAAAGTGGACAAGGCGCCTGCAGGAATTAATGCGATGGTATGCCCACACCCACCTAACTTTCAACACTTTGATAATATTTGTCCCGGTTAGGTTCCTGCATTGGTCAGTTAAAAAGTAGTCTACATAGTAGGCTATGACATCCACATGCAATATCTTTACAACAACAACGCCTCACAACGACCTATTTGTTTGAACAACTTTGTAGGCTATAGCCCTAAAGGCTAAAGTTACCTTTATTTTTGTTCTAGCGAAGGCTACGTTCACGTATGGCTTTAAACAGCGGTAATGCTAGCCATTTTGACAAGCACAATAATCTTGCCTACCTTGTGCTTGCGGCTTGCCCATTTGAAATAACTCCTCTCGCTTTGCTGTCTCCATCCTTTCTGTTTTCGTTGTTTAAAAACGTGTTATATTCATGATGAGTCTCGAGTTAATTAATTAGCTTATAACATTGTGTGCTCATAACCAGCATAGATAGTAATAGAAAACAACAAGCTAGCCGACAACTTCTGTAGCATAGGCTCTCCTGCTCAAACAAAAGGTGCGCGCGTGCATAGTTCTGCATTAAGTTGATTTTGATAACGTGTTTACAAACTTACTTTACAGAAAATTGTAATAGCCTACTGTCATGCAGTTAATGGAATACTGTGCAGAGTTGGAAGTTATGGTAGCCTAGGCCTATTTGGTGTGAAGTTGTGAACACACACACAGGGGCAATTCTCTCTCGAGTAGCCTGATACGCACAGTGTGTAGGCTACTGGGGTACGGCCGTGGTTTTGGCGCGCCTTACTGAGAACGCCCGGCTGCCACTCTCTCTTTTTTCGAGCTCCGCTTTCATATTTCCTAATTGTCTCATGCGAAGCCATTGTTGTCTGTGATAGCATGCATTGATAAGGGGAAAGACAGGTGACGATAAGACATTTGTTTTCTTTTTTAAATGTCCCGCGCCGGGGCCCCCTAGTGGCCGGGGCGGGGCTGCAGCCCCTTTGCCCAATGCACAAACGCGGCCCTGCATGCGAAGGGGAGGGGGGAATAGTGAGACCGTTTGATTGACAATCTTACTGTCCAATGCTTCTAGGTGGTCTTGGAAATAATTGGATGGAGTTTTCCGAGCCCTGCCCTTTCCACAGATTATTGAATTGTTTCATTTCCATTTCTGTGCTTCCATCTCAGTGGCTGTAAGTGGGTTAGGAATAGGATTTCAAGTGATTTTGCAAAAATGGCCAAAAAAGAGAATCCCATACCCTACCTTTAATAACACAGCAGTGAAAACGATATTGTGAGATGTTTTATGTTTTTATCTGCCTATAAAACTGTCAGATACACACTATATGTAGTATAGTAGTGTATTATATGTAGTATAATTCACGCACACAAAAAAAGCTCTGGCCATTTAAGGGACTGTACGATATTTACCGGGGGGGGAGGGCCTAAGAGAATTTTTTAAGCCTTAGGGGAAGGCCCAGGAGAAATATTTTGGCCTGGGGGGAGGGCCGAGGAAAATTATTTTTTTCCTGATCCATGATATTTTTTTCCCCTGATCAATGATCCGTTTTCGATATTTTAAAAGGTTTGTAGGCCAAAACATGATTCACGTCTCTTTGACAGAGTGGGCGAGTCCAAAAAGTCGCAACCCTACCTGAATCTCCCACAACTCCCCTCGTAAGCTTGCAGGTCGCGGTTATGAGTCATAAACAAAATATTTTAATGATATTCGGGTCATTTGCAGGCGGGTCAGTTAAAATTAATTAAATATATATTTTCTACAAATAGGCCTACTTAAAATATCACGAGAAGGCTAGCATCAATACAGTAAAGCATCAATACAGTAAGTCAACAGTAAAGAAGCTGAAGACGCGAGTTAAAATAATAAAGACACCCCTTCAGGAAAAGCGATATAGGCTATGGGAAATGCGAAGCCATTTAAAAGTATGACAGCCGAAACGGGCAGCCTGCAAGAATAAATCTTATGGCACAGACTACACAGCCATATCTACCGGTATGTAGGCTATAGGTTCGCGCATGCATAAAAGTTAGCCTACCTTAGTTCGTTGTGTTTGTGACTTTAAACAGTGGATGTGCTTTAGTAAAGCTTTTTGCTTCATTCAGCATTTTAAACCAGTTCTTACGCTAACGTTTTGACCAGCAATGTATCTCTCTTGCCTACCTTGACTCCCCATTTCTATTTTCGAAAGAAGTATGTCCATGGCCAAATCTTATCCTAGTGTTCTAATCCTTGGTGGTTGCGTGCGTGCATGCGCTCTTATTCTCATTCTCTCTCCTGCGCAAACATTAGGCTATGTCCTGCATGCCTGCGTGTAGTTCTACTGCATAAAGTTTCGCAAATAAATTAGTTTGTTTTACAGAAATGGAAGCACACATTTTGTAAATAAGCGGGTCGGATCGCGGGTCGGGTATAATTTTGTCCTAATTAATATTCGCGGTCCGAGTTGCGGTCGGGTTGATTAAAATATCGGGCGACCGCGGGCCGCTTGTGACCAAACCCGCGCAACACTGGTTTGTAGTCCCGTGTGTGTGTATGTGTGCTTATGACATTTGCTGGCCGTTTTAACCTTGTAAACGTCATTTTTCGACCAGTTTTATTTGATTCACGTAGGGGGCCCTACGCCCTAGGAGAATTTTTTTGAGCCGGGGGGAGGCCCCTGGAAAAAAAAATTGACCAGGGGGGAGGGCCAGGCAGAACATTTTTAACCCGATCATCTGGCGACCGGCCCTCCCCCCCCCCCCCCCCCCCGCTAAATATCGTACAGTCCCTAACCAGCACAGTTTAGCACAGTGTCAGAAAAGACAACAACACTTGTTTATGATTAACATGTAGTATTGTACATGCTATTACCTGAATGGTATGACTGTAATCACCTGCCCTGTTTCGTACATGCTATTACCTGAATGGTATGGCTGTAATCACCTGCCCTGTTTTGTACATGCTATTACCTGAATGGTATGGCTGTAATCATCTGCCCTGTTTTGTACATGCTATTATACCTGAATGGTATGACTGTAATCACCTGCCCTGTTTTGTACATGCTATTACCTTAATGGTATGACTGTAATCACCTGCCCTGTTTTGAGACAAATGATTATGAACGGTGTTTCAGGTCGAGGCTCACAGACCTCTTTGCAAGTGAACACAGAAGCTTCAGGTGAGTGTGCCAGAAATTAATAAAGACCGTTTATTATCATTTGTGTTGATTTGTTCATAATAAGACAAATAAGAGACTCAGATTTGATTGTGTGCATGTTTTCTCTCATTCCATACATTTTGTTCATAACTTGCCATATCCATGAGTATCCACATCCATATGAGTATCCATATCCATATGAGTTTCCACATCCATATGAGTATCCATATCTTGCCACAATGCCAAAAGTGATCCTAATTTGTAATTCTGCCTCATGATTCGGATCCACATTTGAAATGTAATATAGGTTACAGATGACTGGTTTCCTTGTTGCAATTGTAATATGTAATGACACTATTTTAATTACTTAATCGAAGTTGCATAACTTATTACATTTGATTACATTAATATACAGGGACAAGATACAAATCAACAGAATGAAGCTTATATTCTACATATAAGATTTACATTGTTTAAAGAAGAGTATCCAGATGTAATCACCATGATTTTGTTATTTCAGCAGAATCTGTCAAATTTAATTACATGTTTTTTGTCAGTAACTAACTGATTACTATTACATTTATTTAGTAATTTAATTATGTAACTCTCTTGAAATTAGTTACTCTCCAACCTAATTAATAAAAATAATGAAAACAGTTATTTAAATAATGTTTTCTTTGCATTTCTTTCAGAGGAATATAAAAGTCTGTCAACCACCGATACAAATTTTTGAAGACTTATGAAGACCTGCAGCCAACCACTGACTCACAGGAGGCACATTTCTGTAGGACTTTAGGGCTGTCCCACTGTCAAATCCTAATGTTTAATAGGGCTCTCTCATAGACTATCTGAGCTTTTTAGTTATGATATGTAATGTGTAACAGGGCTCTCTCATAGACTTTCTGAGCTTTTTAGAGTTATGAAGTGTAATGTGTAACAGGGCTCTCTCATAGACTCTCTGAGCTTTTTAGAGTTATGATGTGTAATGTGTAACCAGTGTTGGGAGTAATGCGTTACAAAAGTAATGTAATTACTGTAATATATTGCTGTTTGCGGTAACGCGGTAATGTAAGGCATTACAAAAAAAAAATCGGGTAATATTTACTCGGTACAAACTTCAGTAACGCGCGTTACAATGCAGTTTAACCCAAAATTAAGCGCTTGTTTTGTTTTGATACATATTCGCAACCACGCGAGAACAACAGAGGAGAAAAAATCCGCGCAAAATATAATAGTAGAACGTTATCTCCTGATACTGGTTGAATATGACTGTGGCTGCAGCAGACTCGCAGGTGGACTCTTATTTGCGGGATGACATAAGCCTACGCTCATTATTTTCAGCTTGTCAGAGACAAGGCTATGAAGAACATAATAGTTAGTGCACTTTGTGTGCGAAACCGAAAGATCTCTCAGCTCGCGAAATAGCACAAGTAAACATCTAAAGTAGTGCCACGCTAATCTTTTTTATTCTTGATAAAACACAAACTATGCTGTTGTGCATGTCAGCTTTGTGCTGTGAACTTAAATTGAAGAGAATAAAGGGATAGAAATGCAGAAAAAGATTGTGTAGCCTGGCAGTGCCACCGCTCCCACCACGCGCATCACGCACTTTGCGTTGGGCACCAAAGGACAGAGGGGGCACCCAAATGTAACCAATGAATAGTAGCTTTACTGCAAACTGCGTTTCACTCTTCATCAATAACGTTTACAATGTCAAAATGCACTAACACGATGTTACATGCAAGTTTGATACCTTTTGGGTTCTCTCAATCACCACGTAGTACTAGAATTGGTGGGTCTTCAATCATTCGTTTTCCAAGCATTTAGGCTACATGAAGCACATGATATGCTGAGTCGACTGAAACGCATTCCATTCAGATAGCTAGGTGGATACCAGGCTCATAATTCACTTGTATTCGCAAAACGAAATGTGAAGCAACATGTCATTGCATACTTCCATTTCCAAAGCAATGAAGGTTGCTTAAAACAACTTAACATTGTGCATATTTCAAACAAATAAGGCTTGTAAACAAGAGCTGGCAAAAGGGCATTATGACAACGTAAAGATCAATGCTCTTAAAGTGACAGTGCACCATTTATAAGTAAAACAGCATTTCTTCAGAAATTAATGTTTAAAATACACAGTAATGGTCTGTAAATAATAGGCCTTTTATTTTACTTTAGGTGTTTGAGTTATCATTTAAATGTCACTCACTCAAAGCCACTCACTTAGGGCACCGAAATGGCCAGCAGGCCACCATCTTGACATGTCTTTATTAAAGGAACCGTATGTAAAAATTGTATTTCAATTAATCATAAAATTGCCCTGATATGTCACTATAGACATTAAGAAATCATGTTCATTTCAAATACTTATATCACTGACAACAGTAGTCTGGCCAGGATATTCTCATTTAAAAAGTGAAGTTGCAGCCCTCAACTGATGTTGATGTTGTCATGTTGTGTTTTGGCCTAATGCGCCACCCTCCACCTATCTACTAATCACAAAGTCAGTAGTGTTTCGTCATCCGGTTGCCAACTCTGCCAGTCAGAGGGGAGGGGAAGGGGATACACCGCTCTACAGTAATTTGAAAGTGATTGTAGTACCCGTTTTGGCCACAATCTTACATACGGTTCCTTTAAGCTTTGATTTACAATATAGTAGGCTCTCTATTGGTTTTAATGAGTAGGCTTAGGCCTTAAAGTTACAGTTTTTCTATCACAATTTACCAGACTTTGACCTTTTGTCAGTTTTTAACATTCTGACTATGATTGTCCCTTGTATTGCATTATGAGCACTGCGCCTATTGCATTCTACTGTTGCCTTAAGCCTAGCTCAGTCATTATGCTATACCACATCTCCCTCCATTGGAAGAGCAAGCTGCATTGAGCGTAATAAACTGCATTTAGAATGGCAAATCCATATTTCTAGATATTTTGGTGAAAGTAACTTAAAAGTAATGCAATAGTAGTGTAATGCCTTACAATTCAGAGACAGTAATATTATAATGTAACAAATTACTTTTAAATGACAGTAATAAGTAATGCATAGTACATTACGATTTTGAAGTAACTTGCCCAACACTGTGTGTAACAGGGCTCTCTCATAGACTTTTTGAGCTTTTTAGAGTTATGAAGTGTAATGTGTAACAGGGCTCTCTCATAGACTCTCTGAGCTTTTTAGAGTTATGATGTGTAATGTGTAACAGGGCTCTCTCATAGACTCTCTGAGCTTTTTAGAGTTATGATGTGTAATGTGTAACAGGGCTCTCTCATAGACTCTCTGAGCTTTTTAGAGTTATGATGTGTAATGTGTAACAGGGCTCTCTCATAGACTCTCTGAGCTTTTTAGAGTTATGGGGCCATATTTTGCACCCTGACGCATGGCGTAAAACTCGTTTTCCACCCAGCGCAAAGTGTATTTTCTTATTTTGCACGTTTATTTTTTAAACAATGCGCCCAGGGGTGTAGCAATTAACAACTTAGGGAATGTAGTTAATGAGTAGTTATTCACCATCATTTGCAAATTGGTAATGACGGTTAAAAGTGATTAGGGGAGAGGCGAGAGACACGTATGGAGAACAGCTGAAAACACACGAGATATAGCGTTGCTTTTTCCAGCCTATGTTTTCGATGGTAACCCATTGTCAGTCAATACTGAAAGTAACTTACTGCATATAACTGTCTTGTCGTTGACTGACACACCAAGTTAGTTTCACTTTGCCAATGAGTTCAAATAACAGACGAGTGCAAATGCGTGAAGGCTATGCTAGGTTTTAGTAAAGCATGGTTTAGTGGAATGACTATTCCATGCGGTCTCGCAAGCAGCCTTCTTCAAATGCGCTGTTGACTGTCAAAATACCGATGCATTCTTTGACATCGCGCTTTGCGCCGTTAAAGGGAATGACAGATGTCATTCTCATTGGTTTAAATGATGTTACCCCCCAAACACACCGATGACTGATTAAAAAACCTAGGAACACCTTGTTGCGCCATGCACTTGACGTTTGATAACGAAAACCCTCCCAATGTGGACTGGACATCCTACTAAATTTGAATAAGCTTTTGACGATTGACAATGTGCTTTAGACTGTCATGATAGGGCCCATGATGTGTGTGTAAGTAAACAACCATCAAAAAACTACAAAGGAAATTGTTGAAATTGTATGAAATTGTCCCGTTTGTATTTCTACCATTAGCTGTCACCGCCTTTTGCACTTGACATCTGATGTCAGTGAGGGTTCAATGAGGAATGTAAGTCAGTGAGGGAAGTGGTTTCACTGGAAGTGGATTAGCCTACACAGGTTAGCCTATAGCTAGCTATTGCTAAACCTAGAATTATGCTAGGCTAGGCGAATGGGAGTGCGTCCGCTCCCACCACGCGCATTACACACTGTGCCTAGGGCAAAGGAAAAAGGGCGACCAACATTTAGTCATTTAGTAGCTTTACTGCAAACTGTGTTTCAAGAATGTTTACAATGTCAAAATGATGATTGACTTTTTGGGTCTTCTCAATATCTTCTCAATATCCACCACGTAGCAGATCCACTTAATTGGGAATGCATCTTGCGCATGCAGGAGAGACAAAAAGAGAGTGGCAGATTCCAGCTGGCTTGTCTTTGTGTGGACCTATCTGCTTTTTCATATAAGAAAAATGAAATCATGAAGGCAACAAAGACAAGGCTACAGGAGGTTGCAACTTGCAAGGTATTTCAGTTCCCACTACTGACCATATTAAACATGGTTGCAATCAATGTGATTTTGAACACCAGAGAGAGATAGAGAGAGAGATCATGGCTTAAAGAAATGTTCCATGCTGTTAAGAACCAACAAACAGATAAAGGAACACTTATAGTGAAAATAGTAACTAACCAAGCCCTAATCCGTCTGGTTTAGTCCACATTCTCATACATTATCATGCAGACTCAAAACAAGATCACAGAAAGGACACACACAGATAGACCATTACAACTTTGCACAGACTCAATAGACGAGGGACAACACCACTTTAACAACACACACAAACACACATACACACACACACACTCACTCTCCACAGAGTGTTCTGCGAGAGCTATTTTAAGCTACACATATTCAACCCCAAACTAATTTCATTCATAGCTTGCCCAGCTTGGATCATAGACATATGTCATAGACACAGACACATACCATAGTGATGTAGAACTTCATGACAGCCATAGAGGGTGATAGACCATTACGCTACACAGAGCCGTCTATAGAGAGTTTGGCCAACTAGAGAATCTAATGTTCTGAGCTAACACTGCTCCGAGACTTATTAGGTGATGTGTCACTCACTTCAATGGGCATTTTAATTTAAATTTTTCAATTTAATTGTACTTATAAAGCGCCAAAACATCACACGTCTCATGGTTAGACAATCAGAGAAAAGAAAAGAAGGCCCACGGGTAACAGGGGCGAGAAACCTCAAGCAGATCCACGACTCAAGGGCCTGACCCATCTGCGTAGAGTCAGATACAGGACAGTAAGGTCTGTATACATGACAAATGCATAAGTTAGTCAGGTGTAGAGAATAGGACATGGTGTTTAAAGCCAACTGAGGTGAATGTTACAAGAGGTGGGATGGTTACATATCCGGTATGATATTGCATTAATTTCTAATTTAGTGCCAGAAAGTTCAAATAGTCCAGCGTAGGAAATGGAATTGTCCAGGGGATGAGGAGTTGTCATAGGGCAAGTGGTTGGCCGGCATTACGGGCCAGGAATCTGGGCAGAGTTGCCATAGGCAGATGGTGGGTCGCTAGGCTGTACGGGCCAGGAATCCAGGTAGGGGACATTTTACAGGCCCATTTAAGATATAGAAGGTAAATATACACTGGACGTAAGGGCCCTTTACATATTGACAAACATTGATAATAACATGTATATGCCTGTTAATGGTGAAAATAAGCGATTTATTTCAACATAGTATATTCAGCCCATAGGGTTACACTGCAGAGTCATCTGATTTATTTCAACATAGCATATTCAGCCCATAGGTTTACACTGTAGAGTCATCTGATTTATTTCAACATAGTATATTCAGCCCATAGGGTTACACTGCAGAGTCATCTGATTTATTTCAACATAGCATATTCAGCCCATAGGGTTACACTGCAGAGTCATCTGATTTATTTCAACATAGCATATTCAGCCCATAGGGTTACACTGCAGAGTCATCTGATTTATTTCAACATAGTATATTCAGCCCATAGGGTTACACTGCAGAGTCATCTGATTTATTTCAACATAGCATATTCAGCCCATAGGGTTACACTGCAGAGTCATCTGATTTATTTCAACATAGCATATTCAGCCCATAGGGTTACACTGCAGAGTCATCTGATTTATTTCAACATAGCATATTCAGCCCATAGGGTTACACTGTAGAGTCATCTGATTTATTTCAACATAGCATATTCAGCCCATAGGGTTACACTATAGAGTCATCTGATTTATTTCAACATAGCATATTCAGCCCATAGGGTTACACTGTAGAGTCATCTGATTTATTTCAACATAGCATATTCAGCCCATAGGGTTACACTGTAGAGTCATCTGATTTATTTCAATATAGCATATTCTGTCATTCTGTCATTCCCTTTAACGGCGCAAAGCGCGATGTCAAAGAATGCATCGGTATTTTGACAGTCAATATAGCATATTCAGCCAGAGTCATCTGACGATGGTACCAACATGGCGTCCATGATTTGAGTTGGCCAAACTCTCCCTACATACGGCTCTGACACTACTGTACACACACATACAACTGTGTACAATCACAGTGGAAAGTGAAAAGGAAAAAAAAACAGATCTGTGTGTCAATGCTGGCAAACTGACAATACAAACAAAGATCATAAGAGCACAGAACTCTGTACATGTTAAAACAGATGGCCAGCTGTCATTTGGCAATCTGACCAACAGATTCTGTTTCTTCTCACTGCTGATATGTGTTTCCCACGCATCTTAAAGGAAAGATCCAGAGTAAAAACAGCCTGGGGTCTATTTACGGATGATAATGAGTTAAAACTTTCATTTGGGAGCAAAGTTACGTAAGGAGGAATTTTGAGCCAGACCATTGTTTGTATTGGCAATGAAATGGTTATAGTGTTTAGCTATGGAGCATAGAGCCACGGCAAAATAAATCACTATTTTTAAACCACTGACAAGCCTTACACTTTGCTGGTAGCATGGGGTCCCTACAGACAAACCAAAGTATTGTAAACTTTGAACGTGTACAGAGAGGTTATAACACCTGTTTCTGAAGAAAGCGCATTTCTTGACTTCATGTTCCAGTAGCGTCAAATTAGGGTGCGCGTTTGATCTTGCAGCGCTGCACAGATCTGGCTGAATCTTACAACACAAACATGCCTCACGTTCAGCCTGATCTACACAACGCTGAATCTTACAACACAAACATGCCTCACGTTCAGAAAGATCTACACAACGCTGAATCTTACAACACAAACATGCCTCACGTTCAGCCTGATCTACACAACGCTGAATCTTACAACACAAACATGCCTCACGTTCAGCCTGTTCTACACAACGCTGAATCTTACAACACAAACATGCCTCACGTTCAGCCTGATCTACACAACGCTGAATCTTACAACACAAACATGCCTCACGTTCAGCCAGATCTACACAACGCTGAATCTTACAACACAAACATGCCTCACGTTCAGCCAGATCTACACAACGCTGAATCTTACAACACAAACATGCCTCACGTTCAGAAAGATCTACACAACGCTGAATCTTACAACACAAACATGCCTCACGTTCAGAAAGATCTACACAACGCTGAATCTTACAACACAAACATGCCTCACGTTCAGCCTGATCTACACAACGCTGAATCTTACAACACAAACATGCCTCACGTTCAGCCAGATCTACACAACGCTGAATCTTACAACACAAACATGCCTCACGTTCAGAAAGATCTACACAACGCTGAATCTTACAACACAAACATGCCTCACGTTCAGCCAGATCTACACAACGCTGAATCTTACAACACAAACATGCCTCACGTTCAGGCTGATCTACACAACGCTGAATCTTACAACACAAACATGCCTCACGTTCAGAAAGATCTACACAACGCTGAATCTTACAACACAAACATGCCTCACGTTCAGCCAGATCTACACAACGCTGAATCTTACAACACAAACATGCCTCACGTTCAGCCAGATCTACACAACGCTGAATCTTACAACACAAACATGCCTCACGTTCAGCCAGATCTACACAACGCTGAATCTTACAACACAAACATGCCTCACGTTCAGCCAGATCTACACAACGCTGAATCTTACAACACAAACATGCCTCACGTTCAGCCAGATCTACACAATCTAATTCATTCACTAGCTCTCCATATACTGAGACTGGCTCTGTAAATGGACACAGAGTGAGGACAGCCTGCCACTCAAACAATAACAAAACACTGTGAGGTTTCTCAGGGAGCACTGCTATGGTATAAAATTCTCGCCAAAAGTTTTCTGTACCTGTACCAAAGTTTTGTGCTTGTAAGAATATTTTGTGCTCGTAAAAAATATTTGTGTACATGTAAAAATACTTTGTATCCGTAAAAATATTTTGTGCATGTAAAAATGGTTTGTACATCTTCAAATCCGTTTTGTCACTGTGTCGAAAAGTTTTGTGAATTTGCGAACGATTTTTGCACGCACGGATTTTCCATTTGCAAGTGCGCATCTGTTTTCTACAGACATGAAACAGATCTACGGGTACGAAACGAATTTACAAGTACAAAACTTTTTTACAAATTTTCCCAAAACAGCCAATCACAGCACTGCTTACTGAACGGCCAGTCAGCCGATCAGCTCGCTTCTTTAATTCTGAAACGCTGGACATACCGCTCTGGGTACATCCATACAAACACCACAGTCAGAAGAGGTGAAACACTTAAAAAAGAAGAAGAGGTGAAACAAGTATTGGCTGGGCTAAGCTAACTTCAAAGATACTGCTTTTATCAACCGTCTCTGCTAACGTTACGTGAAAGCACGCACATATAACGTGGGAAATACAAAGGGAGGAATGACTAGTCGGAAACATAACACAATAACTATACAGAACAATTATCATTAATAATAATACTAACCCTGTGGGAACAATAACTTAATGAGACACGCTTCATTTTCTTCCATAATGGTAATCTACCCAATTTCGTGTAAAAGTACAATGGTTAGGGCGTATGAAGTCCGTCTTTGATGTCCAGAATGAATGGGTCTTTAGTCAGCCTAAGCCAACCTGAACTTTTTTGGTCATGTAACTGTTATGTTCTAGCTAGCTTAGGTAACAAGCTAACAAGCAAACAGCTCAACTTAACTCTATTCCTTCCCTACTATGAATCTAATATCATTAACTAGAACTAATAAACAGTATAGTTTAAAACGCGAGCACTGGATAGGTAATTAGTAGGTAACAATAGGTAATGGCAGCTAACTGGGCAGCTAACCGTCTCTGCTAACGTTACGTGAATGCACTGCACATATAACGTGGGAAATACAAAGGGAGGAATGACTAGTCGGAAAACACAACAATTATCATTAATAATAATACTAATGATCACATTTTTATTAGTTCTAGTTAATAGTATTAGATTCATAGTAGGGAAGGAATAGAGTTAAGTTGAGCTGTTTGCTTGTTAGCTAAGTTAGCTCTTCTTTTTTAAGTGTTTCACCCAAAGATTGTTAACAATCTTTGTTTCACCTCTTCTGACTGTGGTGTTTACATGGATGTACCCAGAGCAGTATGTCCAGCGTTTCAGAATTAAAGAAGCGAGCTGATCGGCTGACTGGCCGTTCAGTAAGCAGTGCTGTGATTGGCTGTTTTGGGAAAATTTGTAAAAAAGTTTTGTACTTGTAAATTCGTTTCGTACCCGTAGATCTGTTTCATGTCTGTAGAAAACAGATGCGCACTTGCAAATGGAAAATCCGTGCGTGCAAAAATCGTTCGCAAATTCACAAAACTTTTTTCGACACAGTGACAAAACGGATTTGAAGATGTACAAACCATTTTTACATGCACAAAATATTTTTACGGATACAAAGTATTTTTACATGTACACAAATATTTTTTACGAGCACAAAATATTCTTACAAGCACAAAACGTTGGTACAGGTACAGAAAACTTTTGGCGAGAATTTTATACCATACACTGCAGGGAGGGTGAAGTACCTCTGTGTGGGGTTTCTCAGGGAGCACTGCAGGGAGGGTGAAGTGTCTCTGTGTGGGGTTTCTCATGGTGCACTGCAGGGAGGGTGAGGTGCCTCTGTGTGGGGTTTCTCAGGGAGCACTGCAGGGAGGGAGAGGTGTCTCTGTGTGGGGTTTCTCAGGGAGCACTGCAGGGAGGGTGAGGTGCCTCTGTGTTGTTTGGTCTTTGGTTCAAATATAATGGAAGTTGTTTTGGACAAAAGTATCTGCAAATAAACATAAACATAAACACAGCATCGCTTACAGACCTATTTATTTGTCATTCTAGAACAGAGTCACATTCTAGAACAGAGTCACACCTATTTATTTGTTCCAGCTGTTTTGTGCACTGAGAAACTGAAAATTGAAAACCGCCCCCTCTGAATTCCCTTGTTGTTGAGACATGAAAAAGGTCAAGCACCATCAAGCCCCCTGGGAAAACTTCAGCACCTTTAGGAGTTTTCAGTGGGCGCCTCTGTATATCTCTGTGTGACTGCAAAGATACAAGCAAATCAGTGCGACGACAGTGGTGCTACACATACATACTCTCACACACACATATACACACACACACACACATATACACACACACACATATACACACACACACACACATATATACACACACACACACACACACACACATACACACTATTTAATATAATTGCCAATGGTTGGTGACAACACTATTTCTGGATGTCTGGGAAACTACTTCATGCAAAACAATCAAAAGGTTTACATTAGCAAGAGACACAAATAAGAAATGAACATGTGATCAATGTATATCTAGTGAATAAATACCACACACAACCACTAACACAGCACAATGTATTTGTTGATGTTTGTCCTATATGGGGAGTTATGCTTGTGGACAGTGCTGACCACTACATTTCCACCTCCCTCCTGATGTACCTGTGTTCCTCCTTTTCCATATAATGAAACCAGCAGCGGCACCGATCCCACTCAGCACCAGCAAGATCAGTACTGAGGACACTATGAGAACTACATCTCCTCCTCCTGGTTCATATTCTATCATAGAAATAAAATAATATAAGTTGTTCTATGTGGCAGATCACAAACATGCCTATACAATATCAAAGAAAACATCCTTTTTTCTCATCTTGGTTTTGCTGTAGTAGAACAACATATCAAAGTGTTATTATTACTCTCAATACTGTAAAATCACATCATACCTGTTAGGCCTAACATATTATGAAATTATATACCCAATCCAAAGTCCAGTTTGTTGTCCAGGCTGAGGTGTTCAGCTGTGCAGGTGTAGTGGTGATGCTGTAGTTCCTCTGCGCTGACCTCCAGGCTCTTCCTCATCTGGTAGGTTCCATCTACATTGGGCAGCAGCTCCCCCCCAGTGATCTTGTGGTCAGACACAGGCTGGCCGTCTCTGAGCAGGGTCAGGTTGATGTGACGCGGGTAGAAACCAGTGGCCAGGCAGGTCACTTTGGCCCCTCCAGAGTCTGGGAGTGTCTTCTGGAGGAGCCTGACTCTGGGCTTCACTGTAGAGGATGAAGAATGATCCTAAAAGCCCAGTACAAGTAATCCTATAACAAGTCTATCATTGTTCAGTTTTTTTTATTTCTGTCATCTATATAGCTTATTATTGAAAAGAAATCATTTGTAATCATTTATATTATTATATATCACATCACAGACCTCTCCTCATCACAGTGTTCTTCAGTTTTGATAGGAAGTGGTTCAATGCGACTCCACAGAAGCGATGACAAACACTTGCATGGAGCAATGACTTGAATTCATCATGCCACACATTCCGTGACAGTTCAGAGTGCATGTTAGTCAATGAGTTTTCCTTGGCATTATAGACACACAGTTTTCTCTGTCTCCCATCAAAAGCATCCTGTCCTGATGCTAGCGCCTGCCCGTTGTCCATCAGCTGACATCCAGCTCGTCTCTGGTGAACATGGACTCCTGAAAGAATCAGGACAATTGAACAATTAAACAAATCCACCCATACACAGACAGCCAACAGTGTTAACTCAATGCTAGCCTCCTAAAATAAAGACACTGTTGGAGCACACTTTAAGCACACACTACTTGATATGGATGAACTGTACTGCATGGAGAAATCAGCAATGACATTAAGTCATAATCTACAGCCCTTGGATTTTAATTTCTGAGTAGCTCTAATAAATAATATAATCTATAGTATACCAAGGACCTGTGGCCCTGTTTCTGAAGATGCAGAGAAAAAGAACACTTACCATCTGAATGATTATAATGTTGGTTTAAAGCTAGTGCTAGCTCTTTCACAAATTTGTATTCTGTCCGCATGACACTGAGATAAATGTTTCTGTATAGTGAATCCTCATCATAAACTCCAGGTATTTTACAAACATATGTAGATGTGGAGTCTGTCATAACATGGTATCCAATTTCAATGTCATCGAGCTTCACCACAAAACTGTATTCTGGGAATGGTGTCTCTCCTATTATAAATGTTTGAAATATCCACAAAGAATGTGAACCTAGAATGGAATAGTAAAGTATTTTTAGTAAATAATAGGCTAATATATATAAAATAATACTCTCTCTCTCTCTCTCTCTATAAATATATATTGTATATAAACTGTATATATACTGTATATACAGTATACAGTATATATTTCTAAATATTTGCATATGGGCAAATTTGTAATTGTGTTATATAATATTTCTACCATGCATGTACAAAGAAATGTTCAAATAGGTTCTACAAAAACACATTCTGCTACAAATAACTTCTGATATGTGCTTAACTGTATAATGAGGAAGAAGCCTATACTCGTTCAGCAATGTTGTAAAGGCAAAAATGTGTCTTCTCAGATTTACAATTTAGTTTTAATGTCACACTGGCTTCATATCAAATAACCCAAAGTATTCGCTATCAAGTAAATTATATATACTACATATATGTATGGTACAGTAAATTAAAATGTTGAAAATGACAGGGTACCTGAGTTGGCAGTTGACACAACTGCGAAGAGGTAAGTAAGACTCTGCATTGTTTGCATGCTGATACAGTGTGATGAGCACAGTCAGGGCCGTCCCCGTCTTTCCGTTGAATCAAGCTAACGAGTATAGGCCTATACAGTTATAGCGAGTGACAGTGTCTCATAGCCTACATTAAAAAGATTAAACTGAATTACCCTTCAGGGCATGAGAAACGGAGGAAGACACTTCACGAGAATACCGAGGTGAAGTTAGTTTGATATTTGATATTCGGATATTCGACAGATTTTCAAAAAAAAAATGTATGCGGCCGGTTTCACCCCAGTGTTTGCAGACAATGTACAAACAGATGACCTGTCTACTTGCTCCCAGCCGACCATAGGGACCGTCTAAATAGTACCTTCTGAATTACCTTCATAGTCTTTTTTGTCAATAGCTTTGACATCATGTGACCTAGTGACTCCAAACCAATGCAGAATAGTTATCCTATATGGGACTCGTCGGACACACCTCTTTTTATGGTCACTGTATGCACACTGTATTTTTTATGAATATTTTAAAGAAAATACATTATTTCATATAAGAAACAGTCTTCTTTTTTTCAATACCTCCCAGGTCATGTGACCTAGTGACTCCAAACCAATGCAGAATTGTTATCCTATATGGGACTCACCGGACACACCTCTTTTTATAGTCACTGTATGCACACTGTATTTTATATGAATATTTTAAAGAAAATACATTATTTCATATAAGAAACAGTCTCCTTTTTTTCAATACCTCCCAGGTCATGTGACCTAGTGACTCCAATATGAGTCCCATATAGGATAACTATTCTGCATTGGTTTGGAGTCACTAGGTCGCATGGCTTGGGAGGTATTGAAAAAAAGGAGACCGTTTCTTATGGTAAATAATGTATTTTCTTTAAAATATTCATATAAAATACAGTGTGCATACAGTGACTATAAAAAGAAGTGTGCCCGATGAGTCCTATATAGGATAACTATTCTGCATTGGTTTGGAGTCACTAGTTCACATGACTTGGGAGGTATTGAAAAAAGAGGACCATTCATATAGGATATAATGTATTTTTTTTCACAAAATATTCATATAAAATACAGTGTGCATACAGTGGCTATAAAAAGAGGTGTGTCTAATGAGTCCCATATAGGATAAATATTTCTGCATTGGTTTGGAGTCACTAGGTCACGTGATGTCAAAGCTATTGACAAAAAAGACTATGATGGTAATTCAGAAGGTACTTTTTAGACGGTCCCTAAGGTCGGCTGGGAGCAAGTAGACAGGTCATCTGTTTGTACATTGTCTACAAACACGGGGGTGAAACCGGCCGCATACATTTTTTTTTGAAAATCTGTCGAATATCCGAATATCAAATATCAAACTAACTTCACCTCGGTCACGAGAATGATCAGCGGGAACAGCAGTCGGGTAGCCTAAACTTAAACTTAAACTTAACACTTAAAGTTTTCACAGTTCACAAATTTGATCTGATCTTCACAAATTGGCAAACCATCTTCTGACCATGCCTAGCAAAAGTTGTGCTTTTTGTAGCCATATCTAAAACCGTTCGCCAGTAACAGCCCATCGAAATTGACAGTGAAGCCGCCAAACAGGAAGTGAGCTCATATCTCAGCAACCCTTGCATGTATCATAACCAAACTTGAAACATGGACTCATGACCCCATTCAAAACATTTTGTGACCTTTGACCTCTAGGGGGCGCTGCAATTAGCAGAAATGCATTTTGTAACTGTTAGCGTGTTTGGAATTAAAACTTACTAGTAGTGTCTTTTCATACTGTTCAGACTGAGCCTTAGATATGTCTTGATTTTTGAAGCCATATTCACAAGCGCTCGCCAAACACAGCCAATCGAAATCCGTTGTGATGCCCCCAAACATAAAGCGACC
Organism: Alosa pseudoharengus; assembly: GCF_046254945.1. Taxonomy (NCBI): domain Eukaryota; kingdom Metazoa; phylum Chordata; class Actinopteri; order Clupeiformes; family Clupeidae; genus Alosa; species Alosa pseudoharengus. Next base: position 3,661,228 of record NW_027468848.1, read on the forward strand.
TTATATCTCAGGCAATCTTTGGTTGCTAGAGAGTTCAAGAGTGCAGCACGCACATCCAAGTAGTTGAGTACTGGGTGCTGGACAGGAAGGCACAAGCAAGTAGAAGAACATTGAGTCCGCACACCAGAATCTGCTCCTTAGCGTTTTTTTTATTTGTAGGCTATATCACCACATGTGACGTTTCGGGCCCCAGCCCTTCATCAGTATAGTGATATAGCTTACAAATAAAAAAACGCTAAGGAGCAGATTCTGATGTGCGGACTCAACGTTCTTCTAATCTTTGGTTGCTAGACATGAAACTTATCTTCGACAGCTTACGGCCATGTATATAACAGAATTGAGTTGCCAAGCCCATCTGCTTGCTCCCCTCAAAATAATAGTTTTTTGTCAAACAAAATGCTTGTATGGTTCAACACACAATATGCAAATGAATATAAAATCATATCAAATATACGGAATCACAGACTATACAGATCACCCCGTTATCTAGCAGTTATGGTTGACCATTTTTAAACAGCAGCATGGAGTGACGGCTGCTATGTCACGATGTGGCAGGCGTGTTTGGTAGAAGGCGTGTCTGGTAGTAGGTATGTTTGGAAGTCTTGCGGGACGCAGATTGATACTATTGTCCACTAGGCTATTTTGCTGTGCCGTGAACAATTCATGACGTCACATGCAAATATAGAATAAAAAAAAAATAAAGTGATAAAGCATTTCTTGATATTTAATTACAGATGTAAATGGCTGGAGTTACTAGATGCTACTGGGACTTTGCCTGAAAGTGAGCTCTGTGGTCAGAGGAAACGTAAATTGAGCCTTTTGGCAACACTCCCTTTGACCTACCCATAAATTCATATAAGAACAGCGCAGTTTGCCATCCTGCACTCCAGTGGCAGTGTCTCTGGGGCTTCCACCACAAAATGAAAAAAAAAAAAAAAAGAAATAACCTGAACCTGCATAGCCAAAAACTTTTGAGCACAGGAAGTGCATGCTTACGAAAACCTGTTGGTGTAGAAACAACAGCACCGCCGCAATCAGATAAATATATCTGACGTTTAAGAAATGTTGATTGCCTCCTCACAAGGATAGTCACATAGTTCAATCACATAGTTGAAGCACAAAGAAAACAGTGAACCGTAAACTCAGTGTTTTTCCCTCACTGCGCCTATGCCAAAACATTGTGGCCATGAAAGGGAACTGTTGGCTATACATGTTGATGTTGTTTGGACAGAACGCCACGTCTATTGCCAAAGCAGCGAGTTTCTCTTTGGAAAACATCGTGTGGCAGTCTATTTCAAAGAACTCGTTAAAGGGGAGTGGTCCGACCCAACCCGACGCGTTTAATTCCACACACTGTGTGCAGTCAAGTCGAAGCTTGACCACCTGACCATAGGGTGGAGGATTGCCCTAATGTGGGACATATTTTGCGTTTCGGTAGTAGGCTATATTAGGCTACAATGTGTAGTCAACACATTAAATCCAAATCCAAGTTTGATCACAGGACTTATACAGCTTTGGCTTTCCCATAGTTTCTCTGACATAACTTAGTTTGGGGAAGAGCCATGCACACACACACTGGAGCTTAGGTGTCCCACATTAGGACCATTTAGCATATTAGAGCACATAAATCGTGAGCTTTTGCTTTACATCACATGTGACTTACTGTACGCTTAGCCTAGCCTACTGTATACAGTGAGAGTTGGTATGTGGCAAAAACATAGCAATCGCGCAGTAAGCTACTTGGCATTAACATGATACAGAAAAATATCAAGATCCAAATTAAATATTTTTGTGCAAGATTACCTGCATCCGTAGGCATGAACAGTGCGCAAAGAGGAAAGAAAATCTGCCACCCATACATTTTAATTAACTTGTAGGCTATCTGACGTGGTTGCAATCTTCTCAGTCCAGAAATGAAAAGGTGAACTGACTTTAGGGGCGGGTTTAGGGAGGGGTGAGGGACGATGGCATATTTCAACAAAACGTAGCCTTGATTCATGGTAAAAATGTAGGCTACAGTAGCCTACTTTATTAAAACAAAACTTTATGTTGAGTAATGGCACATGTGTCGAAGGACAAGGTGGATGCAAACACATCAAGCAAGAAAGTTTTTCATCTGGCAGATTTTTCACCAGGTCAGTCAAACTGTGGCAGTGGAAAAATGAAAAAATATTCATATAAATTAGATTTTCCTGTTTGATAATGAAATTGATTTTATGTACAATTTAAATGAATGCAAGTAAGATGGTCTCTGTCAAAACCTAGTGGGTCATGATATAAAAAGTATCTGCCAAGAAACAACTACCTAGCAACATCTGACAAGAATAAGATGATTGGTTTCTGCACATGTGAAAATCATATAGGCCTACAGAGAAAAGTAGGAGAGCCAAGTCAGTGTGGGATTCCCAACCTTTTTTGACAGGTGACCCTATTTTGATGTCACAAAACATTGGCAACCCCCAATCATTCATTCCCAACATGTGTGAGAGAGAGAGAGCATCTTATCTCTGCTGTAACTGAGAACAGTATATTTCCCCAAATGTCCTGAGAGAAAGTGGAATAGAACATTATGTCCAATATTCCAATATGTGGTTTAATGTTCTGCATTTCTCATTAGTGGGTCACTTTGATACTAAAAGTATGATTCTATGTAATGACTGTATGATATCTGTACTGTCCCTGTGTATATCTCTGTGTGACTGTGTTTAGAGATAAGCAGGAATATTATGACTATGCAGTGTTTCACTGTTCTGCATGGCTGCGTCAGTAGCTATCTGCTCCGGATTACCAGGCTGCCACTAATCAGGGTCTGATTCAGTGTAGTCCACGTGAGATGGGATGACCAACGCCATCTCCCGTCAGCCTGGAAGGATACTTAAACTCTAACTATTTCCTTGTCAGTTAGAGCAGCTGATGGATCTTTAGGTGAAGTCATGCTGTCTCTCCCTTGATGCGCATCATTGTAAATAAACTCTGTTCCTGATTTTTCATACTATTGGTCTGACTGGGTCTCTATTAAATCTATGGTATCAAAATTACCATCAGTCCTAGCAAGCTAATTTGTTTGTTTGACTTACTTGCCTAGTTGTTTTGATACTTTGGAACATTGATCACACATTATTACCCATGATGATCTCATGCGGAATGAAGTTTATTTTTACATAGTTAGATTATAATGAAGGATCCAATTAGTTTACTTAGCTTGGATATCATGGAGGTTATCATATATTTGAATGTTATATTTTTAATGTAACATATATATATCGCAGGTCTACGGACAATTCTCTCAACCCTTGTGGCTTGGTTTTCACTCTCACATAGGCTACACCATCAACTGTGAGACATAAAGGGATGTGTGCCTCTTCTAATAAATTCCAGTGAATTCATTCAGGCACAGATGGACTCCAATCAAGTTGTAGAAGCATCTCAAGCACCATTGATAGAAGTAGGAGGCACCAGAGCTCAATTGCAAGTGTCATAACAAAGGGTCTGAATACTTATGTAAATGGAATATTTCAGTCTTATATTTTTTATAAATTTACGAAACACTCCAAACACCTGGTTTTTGGTGGAGTGTTGGAGTATTGTGTGTAGATTGATGAGAAAAAAAATGAATGGAATCCATTTTAAGATGAGCCTGAAAAATAAAATGGGTCTGAAAAAGGGTCTGAAAACTTCCCGGTTGCACTGTATATATATATATGTGTGTGTGTGTGTGTGTGTGTGTGTCCGGTGGAATGCACTCTGCGTTGTGATTTGCTGCTTTTGAGTGACTGACGTGACACGGGATGATGGTGAATTTGCGGGCTTTTATTCTCTGCAAAACGATAGGGACAATGTAGAGTGAAGCAGGCAGGTTCTCCTTCCCCCAACTCCTCTTCCCCAGAGTGACAGAGACAGGGCAAAAGCACAGGTAACCCACACAAAACATACTGAATACAAAATACAAGATATTAAACAGAAGTAACATCAATCATTACATTTAAAAGGTCAACACAGCTGATCGGTAGGATTTAACCATTAAACTATGCTACCAAACTACCCTAGCTCCTGATAGAGACCTAATGCAGAGACGGTTGTATGATAGTAGTGGAAGACAGTATAGGGTGAAGATATTTAATATAATATGAAAGGAGGGATAGACAGATAACCTCTTCCCCAGAGTGACAGAGACAGGGAAGAGGTGAAGGGCACAGCGAAATATGAATATGAAAAATTGATACATTAGAGGGGCAGGAGACTACCCACTAAGACTCTCACTGTACTGAAGATACAAGGCAGTGTGTCAAGGCAAAAACCATCTTTGTGGAATTATAAAACAATAGAAATGTGACCTGTTACACAAACACATTTTACTCATAGCCTATGCTGTCGGTCGCATTATCATTGTCTTATCATGCATTTTGTCAAAAGACTTTCAGTAACTTTGTTAAGAGTTCAGTTGCTAGTCCTTACGTTTTTGGAAGTACAGAATTTGTGTGTTTGTAGCGCAAGTAATTACTGAATGCCCCCCTGTATTTGGCCTGAAAGGTAAACACTACTCCGAAACTTATTAGGTGACGTGGTCACCCACTACAATGGGCATTTTACAGGCCCATTTAAGGTATAGAACATAAATATACACTGGAATATTTCCGTAAGGGCCTTTTACATGTTGACAAACATTGATAATAACATGTATATGCCTGTTAACCCATTCGCGCTGGATGCTGCATGACGCAACATTGACCCTCCCGCTGGATGCTGCATAGCGCAACATTGACCCTCCCGCTGGATGCTGCATAGCGCAGCATGCTTTTTATTTCATGTTTCTAGGTGCTACAGAGGCTTAGATATTACATTTTGGTAGACGTTGACAATTTTTAGTATGTTTTCAGAAAACCCTCAGGAAATAAGGTTATTTAGTCTAGAATGCCATAGGATTCTATAGGCGTTTTTAGCAGGCATTTTAGGAGTAAATGGGTTAATGGTGAAAATAAGCGATTTATTTCAACATAGCATATTCAGCCCATAGGGTTACACTGTAGAGTCATCTGATTTATTTCAACATAGCATATTCAGCCCATAGGGTTACACTGTAGAGTCATCTGATTTATTTCAACATAGCATATTCAGCCCATAGGGTTACACTGTAGAGTCATCTGATTTATTTCAACATAGCATATTCAGCCCATAGGGTTACACTGTAGAGTCATCTGATTTATTTCAACATAGCATATTCAGCCCATAGGGTTACACTGTAGAGTCTCTGATGATGGTAGCCAACATGGTGCCCATGATTCAAGTTTGCCAAACTCTCCCTACATACGGCTCTGACACTACTGTACACACACATACAACTGTGTACAATCACAGTGGAAAGTGAAAAGGAAAAAAAACAGATCTGTTTACCAATGCTGGCAAACTGACAATACAAACAAAGACCATAAGAGCACAGAACTCTGTACATGTTAAAACAGATGGCCAGCTGTCATTTGGCAATCTGACCAACAGATTCTGTTTCCTGCTTATATGTGTTTCCCACGCATCTTAAAGGAAAGATCCAGAGTTAAAACAACCTGGGGTCTATTTATGGGTGATAATGAGTTTAAACTTTCGTTTGGGAGCAAAGTTACGTATGGAGGAATTTTGAGCCAGACCATTGTTTGCATTAGCAATGAAATGGTTTGTAGCGTTTAGCTATGGAGCATAGAGCCACGGTAAAATGAATCACTATTTTTAAACCACTGACAAGCCTTACACTTTGATGGTAGCATGGGGTCCCTACAGACAAACCAAAGTATTGTAAACTTTGAACGTGTACAGAGAGGTTATAACAAGACCTGTTTCTGAAGAAAGCACATTGCTTGACTTCATGTTCCAGTAGCGTCAAAGTAGGGTGCGCGTTTGATCTTGCAGCGCTGCGCAGAGCTCGCTAAATCTTACAATACAAACATGCCTCACGTTCAGCCAGATCTACACAATGCTGGAAGAACTCAAATGTGTTTTTGTAACATTCTGCAAAAATCTCTTCATTCATTCACTAGCTCTCCATATACTGAGACTGGCTCTGGAAATGGACACAAAGTGAGGGTGAGGTGCCTCTGTGTGGGGTTTCTCAGGGAGCACTGCAGGGAGGGTGAGGTGTCTCTGTGTGGGGTTTCTCAGGGAGCGCTGCAGGGAGGGTGAGGTGCCTCTGTGGTGTATTGTTTGGTCTTTGGTTCAAATATAATGGAAGTTGCTTTGGACAAAAGTATCTGCTAATAAACATAAACATAGCATCGTTTACAGACCTATTTATTTGTTCCAGCTGTTTTGCGCACTGAGAAACTGAAAATAAAAACCGCCCCATCTGAATTCCCTTGTTGTCGAGACATGAAAAAGGTCAAGCACCATCAAGCACCCTGGGAAAACTTCAGCACCTTTAGGAGTTTTCAGTGGGCGTCTCCGTATGTCTCTGTGTGTCTGCAAAGATACAAGCAAATCAGTGCGACGACAGTGGTGCTACACATACATACTCTCACACACACATATACACACACACACACACATATACACACACACACACACATATACACACACACACACACACACACACACATACACACTATTTAATATCATTGCCAATGGTTGGTGACAACACTATTTCTGGATGTCTGGGAAACTACTTCATGCAAAACAATCAAAAGGTTTACATTAAGAGACACAAATAAGAAATGAACATGTGATCAATGTATATCTAGTGAATAAATACCACACACAACCACTAACACAGCACAATGTATTTGTTGATGTTTGTCCTATATGGGGAGTTATGCTTGTGGACAGTGCTGACCACTACATTTCCACCTCCCTCCTGATGTACCTGTGTTCCTCCTTTTGCATATAATTAAACCAGCAGCGGCACCGATCCAAACAATAAAAACAGTGCCTGAGGGAGGTTGATCGTAAGATATGTCCACTATGGACCCATAACTATGGATCTATGAGACCAACCGATGACCGTCACCATCTCTTGTGCCTCAGAACAAGTCTAACAGCAGCTGGGAAGAAGCTGTTCTTCGGTCTGGTTGTATTTGCTGCGATGCCGCGTAGCCTCTTACCTGATGTGAGGGGGGCAAACAGTCCGTGTGTGGGATGAGTGTCATCCTTCATGATGAGACAGGCTCTGTTTTTGCACCTGCTGGTGTATACAGTATGTGGGGTATATGGTGGGTAGGCTGCAGGTGTATACAGTATGGGGGTATATGGTGGGTAGGCTGCAGGTGTATACAGTATGTGGGGTATATGGTGGGTAGGCTGCAGGTGTATACAGTATGTGGGGTATATGGTGGGTAGGCTGCTGGTGTATACAGTATGTAGGGTACTGTATATGGTGGGTAGGCTGCAGGTGTATACAGTATGTGGGGTACTGTATATGGTGGGTAGGCTGCAGGTGTATACAGTATGTGGGGTACTGTATATGGTGGGTAGGCTGCAGGGGATGGTCTGCTGAGCCCACTTAACTGCCCGATGCAGAGCCCTCATGTCTGCAGCAGAGCAGCTGCCATAGCACTCTAATGCAGGAGGAGAGGATGCTCTGTACAGTATTATACCCTCTCTGTACACTTCCAAAGTTTACAATGATTCACTTTGTCTGTAGGGACCCACTCCACACTACCACCGATATGAAAGGGTATTTGGAGCCTTGTCAGTGGTTTGAAAATACTGATTTACTTTGACGCAGCTCCAAGATATACGCCATTTTGCTGCTAACACAAACAACAGACTAGCTCAAAACTCCAATTAATGTAGTTTTGCTACCAAACGAAGCTCATTATCATCCATAGGCTAAATAGACCCTAGGTTAAATAGACCCTAGGTTGTGCGTGAAGCGAACTATCCCTTCAAGACTGAAAAGCAACATCGATTTCATTTGAAATAACAATTTAATCGGTTTAAATACCAAGATATGCCAATAGCTTCAGTAGTTTAACATGCATTTCTGTATTATCACATGGACTCAAGTGTTCATGATGTTGTTTGCAGTTGATTATGTTGTTGATGTCCGTCATCCTTCGCCCTGTTCTGTGCCTGAAAGAGGAGAGGGCATCAACGTTGTCTTCTTGATGTACATTTGGGTAAATGTGAATATAATGAGTAAATAATAAGTCACTTTTACTTAAATCTATTCTATAAATCTATTTGAAACATCAACCTGAACTTTCAGATAAGTGTATGATGCATAATACTGATATTAAACTATAATACAGCTTAAGCAATCCCTATCTGAAAGACTAATGCTGAGTAAACTTCAGAATAAAGATGATCTTTGTATATGCAAAAACAAAAGGTAAATCACCACTTCACTGAACCAACAAATATGCACTTATTCAGTATAGCACTTTCACTTGGAGCTGTGCTGTAGATGCTCTGTAGTGAAGTGTTGGAGCCCCGACCTGTTATGGAGATACATTACAATCAGGGAGAGATCACCTGACAGAATCTTAACTGTACAGATTACATGTAAAAAATAAATGACAGGTTTTGTATGCTTAATTACAAATGTTCTGGGTATTCATTTTTGTATTTGTCTATATTAGTGTCAAAACCTTCTTCAATGACAACATACAAAAAGTTGACTGAGAGGGTATAAAGTTGAAATGACCTACTCTTACAGTTTAGTACCAAAGTGTCTGACCCATATAGAGCTGCATGTAACATGGAAACATAACAGTGACAGCAGCCATGGCAACCAAGAGCAGTTTAAACAAGAGACTACACAATAGCTCAAGCACCTGCTATATGTATTTCCTTCTGCATGATCACTGATATGTATACTCCAACCCCAAAAACAAAAAACGCTAACGTGGCTAACTAGTATAAGTATAGTAAGTATATATACTCTTTTGATCCCGTGAGGGAAATTTGGTCTCTGCATTTATCCCAATCCGTGAATTATTGAAACACACTCAGCACACAGTGTACACACAGTGAGGTGAAGCACACACTAATCCCGGCGCAGTGAGCTGCCTGCATCAACAGCGGCGCTCGGGGAGCAGTGAGGGGTTAGGTGCCTTGCTCAAGGGCACTTCAGTCGTGCCTACTGGTCAGGGTTCGAACCGGCAACCCTCCGGTTACAAGTCCGAAGCTCTAACCAGTAGGCCACAGCTGCCCCAACTAATTATCAGTGTATACTCCAACCCAAACAAACACTAACGTGGCTAACTAATTATCACTGATATGTAGGCCTATACTCCAACCAAAAAAAGCTAATGTGGCTAACTAATCATCGCTGTATACTCCAACCCAAACAAACACTAATGTAATCATCACTGATATACTCCAACCCAGCAGACGCTTGTGGCTAACTAATCATCACTGATATGTATACTCAAACCCCAAAAAACGTTAACGTGGCCAGCTTATCATAGCGACCTTGAGTTTGAGAAAGGGGCTATATAAATATAGCATTATTATTGTTATTATAACAGAGCTTTTACCTGAGTGCCGTCTCCTCCACACGACAATGGCACAGGTGGCTCCAAACAGGCCAACCAGCACTGCCACAGATGACACTATAGGCGTTGTTGCTGAGGTCCACTCACGCTCTGCCATGAATGGTAACCAAGAGAGGAATGTTACATTAGGATGAGCACTTTCATGGGTTAACTCACCATGAATCATACAAGTAATATTCAGATTGTCCTACCAAAATCAATGTCCAGTCTGTTGTCCAGGCTGAGGTGTTCAGCTGTGAAGGTGTAGTGGTGATGCTGTAGTTCCTCTGCGCTAACCTCCAGGCTCTTCCTCATCTGGTACGTCTCATCTCCATTAGGTAGCAGCTCCCCCCCAGTGATCTGGTGGTCAGACACAGGCTGGCCGTCTCTGAGCAGGGTCAGGTTGATGTGACGGGGGTAGAAACCAGTGGCCAGGCAGGTCACTTTGGCCGCTCCAGAGTCTGGGAGTGTCTTCTGGAGGAGCCTGACTCTGGGCTTCACTGTAAACCAGAACAAAGTAATCAGCTGAAATCCGCTAATATCTAAACATTGGTCACTTGAACCAGATGTTATATACTGCATCACTGTGAGAAGTATTAGTAACGCACACCAACTGATCTTTAGGGAAGTGCTAGCCACTGGCAATAAGTTCAAGAGTCTCTAGTGACTGCCCAATGGGGGAGCCTTGTAGCCAGGTGCACTAATTGGGATTAGGATATATGGGGTTGTTTGAAAATCTGATGAAGGCCTTATAGTCCGAAACGTAGTTTAGTAAAGACTTGCCATATGGAGCCAGAGTGTGCGGCACTTTATATGCTGCATCACTACCATGGCAACATGTTGGTCTTACAGTCAGAAACAAATGGTGTGATTAAAAGTTATGATAACTTTAAAGGTACAGTCTCTGATACTGGCTAAAGATCCATCATATTTCAGCTCAACAACCAATCCAGCCCAAGAGATGAAGGGTGGGGGGGGGGGGGGGACTGATGGATTATAGAAATGATAGAAATTACCTCTCCTCAACACAAGATTTCTGGTCTTCTTCAGGAAGCTCTTCAGTGTCTTAATACAAACTGGAAGGTAAAAGTTTTTGTACAAACTTTTTACAATCTGTTGTTTTGTTGTAGTCCACTTATTGGCCCAGTTTGATTCAACAGTGTAGGAATCTTCGTTCAAAAAAATGCAGCCCCTCTCCACCTACTCCATTGAATGCATCTGATGATGTCATTTGATCTGGCCTGCCATTGTCCCATAACTCACAGCAAGTCTCTGCTGAACATTCAGTCCTAAAGGTGAGAGGGATACTTTTAGAATATGATGTCCAATCAGTCAGATGTCCAAGCAACAGTTTACTCAAAGCATCAGTCATGAGGCAAGGGATGTGCGTGCTTTTAACAACATGTACGCGTCCGCACCATGGCCGCCATGCATGTCCTGCGTGCGTCGGCTGTGCACGTCTTCATAATGTACACGACACGTCTGCCAGATGTGATATTCACATGAACGCACGGTAAGGTACAATAGTGTAGGCCCAGTGTGAGATTGCCAGATGTGATATTCATAATGTATTCTATACATTATCCCGCTTATTATACGGCTACTTGCCAAAACTAAATAATAAAGTCCCCACGATATGACTTTAGCCTACATAACCTAGCCTATTTGTTACCGTTCATCGTTGCATTTGCTGAGAAACAAATAGTTCGCAACAACACACGCTGCTGAACTTGAATCAAACATTCTTTAGAACACAGCTGATCAACTGTCTGCTTTCACGTTTGAATGAAGTTCCAGTCCTTGCGTAGTGATATGAAAGACATTAATCAGAAGCACAAAACCCGTTGCCATTGACAGCGGTGATTAAATGCTTTGCCGGTGATTTATGTAGATTTAACATAGGCCCGAACGTTGGGAAGGCCCATTCATGTGAATGGAACTTTCTGCAGCACTCTGAAGAGCCGTGTAATAAGGTACAATATTGTAGGCCCAGTGTGAGATTGCCACATGTGATCACACGAACACAAGGTACAATAGTGTAGGCCCAGTGTGAAACTGCCAGATGTGATATTAACATGAACGTACAGTAAGGTACAATAGTGTAGGCCCAGTGTGAGATTGCCAGATGTGATATGCACATGAACACAAGGTATAAGAGTGTAGGCCCAGTGTGAGATTGCCAGATGTGATATTTACATGAACACATAGTAAGGTACAATAGTGTAGGCCCAGTGTGAGACTGTGATATTCACATGATTGTACAGTAAGGTACAATAGTGTAGGCCCAGTGTGTGTAGGCCCAGTGTGAGATTGCACATGAACGTGCATGCTAGGCTTGCCAGCTTTATTTATTTACTCATTTATTTCCGGTGGAGTAGTAGTGCTCACAGCGCACTTGGGCAAGGTTTCATTCACAACCACAATCCTGCCAATTGTGTACACAAATGTAAGCAAACACTTGGTCAAGAGGCAAGTCTATCCCACGCCCAAAAGACTAACATAATCACATGCAGCACTCCAAAACATGTACTGTAGATTCAGCCATGCGCTTCCTCTCATGATGTGTGGTGCTGATATTGGCCCCATGAATGCAAATTGCGTTCCCGATTTATACCCATTCAATTGACAGGATGGTTCTTCTATCTTGGCATTTACAGATATTCGGCTTGACCATCGATGACTATGCACTCTTGACTTGTGTCTCTTGTCTTGTCAACAAGCGATGGAGCTCTACAGCAACCTGTGTGTGTCACACGTCCATTGAACCGGCCACCACATTCCATTGTCCATTAAGAATCTGTTACTATTTTTATTTCATTGTTGAAGCCTAATGCTAATGTTTGCTTGTGCAGTCATTGTGATGTTGTCAATGTTATGTGCTGTATGCAGTCTTGTCTCTGCTTCATGTAGGTATAAGCTTAGTGTGTTTTTTGCCTTCCTGTGTTTTTTTTCTTGAATTGCCTTAGTGATAAATGAAGTTGTTTATGTTTTTATTTGATAGAGCTGCATCGAATTGTTCTCAACTGAATCGCTCATGGCAAGAGTACTCATCACACAGATTCAGATCACCAGTTTCTGTGATATACAGTTGATGAGAATATTAACTTCAGATTTACATCAAGTTTAATCATTTATCTCCTGCATATGCAACTCTGCATTCATCTCCACACCCATTCTTCTTGGTTGAATATCCAGCTTTTCACTCAACACATGACAAACCACACATAAGAATAAACAGCAGAACAGATACTCACCCTCTGAACTGTTGAAATGGTCTTTTAAAAAGTATACTTTTCTTTTCATGCTCTGAAACATGTGTTCAAATATGGTAACATGTGCCGATTCAGCTTCATGAGGAGCAATGTGTCCCGTCTCATCTAGATACAAGTATCCCACTTGGATATCATCAAGCATCAGAACTACCATGTACTGTGGAAATGTTGCATCCCCCACAATGAGTGAGAGCCTGTAGATGAATAGGTATCATGTTAGCCTAGATTATATAGGATATGATTGGGTATCATGTTAGCCTAGATCAGGGGTGTCAAACATGCGGCCCGCTAGATGGTTTAATCCGGTCCAGACTTGTAGAGAATACATTTCTGACTATGTCAAAAAAAAAAAAAAAATCTCTAGCCCATTCCTATGAGGAGTTATGAATTTTCAAAGAAATAACCGAAATGCTCAATTCAGCCGCTAGGCGCAGCCAAAAAACAAAAAAAAAGTTCGGAGTTGACTGGTCCTGTGCTGTCAGTTTGGCTACATTGTCGGGAGAAAAGCAGGCGTTGCGACAAAATTCAGAGACAAAGTGCAGCCTGCAAACGGAGGACAAGATGTTTGGGCATTTTATTGTATTTTGCACCAGGAAGTGTTGTGTTGTAAAACACTAAACTTGGATCATGTTAAAGTGTGGTTGTGCAAACTGTAAATTTAATCAGGTCGCGAGGTCTGACTCACCGTCAGTTTGACTGTTTTCTTAGTGATAATGGCATTCTGTCTGGCTTACCATACCACGCTGTAGTACGGTGGTTAAGCCGAGGTGCCGCACTCAAGCGTTTCTTTGAACTACGAGAGGAAATTGGACAGTTCTTGGAGAAAAAAGTCTCAGACCAGTAGCAATTTAAATGCCCGGAATGGGTGCAGGATCTGGCCTTTATGGTGGATAGCCTATTACACAGCACCGCCACCTAGCCTACAAAATTATTTGATCTGATGTAACCTAATCGTATCAGTTGATCGTATTGCTCATGCACTGCTAACTTATGTTTGTTAAATTCAACAGGTGGTTGGTTCAGGTGGTCAGATGTAAAAATGTAGGCCTATCCACTCAACTATAAAAATAAACCAGTTGTTTATGAGAGTGAAATGCATTTTATTTCAATTTCATTGGCCTCTCTGAATAAATGTGTAATAATCTAATATATCCCTTGTGATTATGTAGGCTACAAATGTAGGCTGAAGGGTAAAGCATAGCCTACTGAAAAAAACTAAGCTGGAGATTTGGAGTTGTCAAAGGATGTTTTGCAATTATTTCACTGGTCCGGTCCACTTGAGATCAGATGGGCTGTATGTGGCCCCTGAACCAAAATGAGTTTGACAGCCCTGTCCTAGATTATATAGGATATGATTGGGTATCATGTTAGCCTAGATTATATAGGATATGATTGGATTTCTCTTTGTCATTGTGCTGCATACATACAGTATTCAAAGCTGGTAAAGTGCAATGTAAATGCCAGGCAGTGAGAAAGTATAAAGAAAGCATGTAAACAATCTAGATGGATTTACCTGCTTGGATATGAGAAGAATGCAATAAAGCACCAAATATAACAGCAATCTCTGACATGTTTTTCATGTTGTTACCAATAGCAAGTTTTCCACTGTATCCACGGTAACACTGCTGCTGTCATTCTATTACTTCACTGTACTTGTTGTTCTTGCTTTATAAACCTGTTTGAGGGAGGCCACGGGAACCAGGCAGAGGCACAAGGGAACAGTCATCAGAAAACAAACAACCCCAGAGAACAGGCAGGCAGGCAGAGTTTCCATAAGTAACAGCGATACGTCTTAGAAACCGGGGCGAACAAGACCGATTACAGGCAGGAAAAAATCCAAACAGAATTTGACGTGAAGCTCAACAGTATCAGTGTGGTAATCCAGTTCTTACTGCACGGCCAGACGCAACTCCTATTGAGTAGAGGCAGGAAACAAGTGAGCCCAGCGTGGCAGGACCAATAGAGAATATGGAGCGGAATCTGGAGTGGAGCACAAACACACAGCAACTGGGCATAACACAGGACTCTGTACACAGCAACTGGGCATAACACAGGACTCTGTACACAGCAACTGGGCATAACACAGGACTCCCTCCACAGCAACTGGGCATAACACAGGACTCCCTCCACAGCAACTGGGCATAACACAGGACTCCCTCCACAGCAACTGGGCATAACACAGGACTCCCTCCACAGCAACTGGGCATAACACAGGACTCTGTACACAGGACTCTGTACACAGCAACTGGGCATAACACAGGACTCTGTACACAGCAACTGGGCATAACACAGGACTCTGTACACAGGAACTGGGCATAACACAGGACTCTGTACACAGGAACTGGGCATAACACAGGACTCTGTACACAGGAACTGGGCATAACACAGGACTCCCTCCACAGCAACTGGGCATAACACAGGACTCCCTCCACAGCAACTGGGCATAACACAGGACTCCCTCCACAGCAACTGGGCATAACACAGGACTCCCTCCACAGGAACTGGGCATAACACAGGACTCTGTACACAGGAACTGGGCATAACACAGGACTCCCTCCACAGCAACTGGGCATAACACAGGACTCCCTCCACAGCAACTGGGCATAACACAGGACTCTGTACACAGGAACTGGGCATAACACAGGACTCCCTCCACAGCAACTGGGCATAACACAGGACTCTGTACACAGGAACTGGGCATAACACAGGACTCTGTACACAGGAACTGGGCATAACACAGGACTCCCTCCACAGGAACTGGGCATAACACAGGACTCCCTCCACAGCAACTGGGCATAACACAGGACTCTGTACACAGGAACTGGGCATAACACAGGACTCCCTCCACAGGAACTGGGCATAACACAGGACTCTGTACACAGGAACTGGGCATAACACAGGACTCCCTCCACAGCAACTGGGCATAACACAGGACTCCCTCCACAGCAACTGGGCATAACACAGGACTCCCTCCACAGCAACTGGGCATAACACAGGACTCTGTACACAGGAACTGGGCATAACACAGGACTCCCTCCACAGCAACTGGGCATAACACAGGACTCTGTACACAGGAACTGGGCATAGCACAGGACTCCCTCCACAGGAACTGGGCATAACACAGGACTCTGTACACAGCAACTGGGCATAACACAGGACTCCCTCCACAGCAACTGGGCATAACACAGGACTCCCTCCACAGCAACTGGGCATAACACAGGACTCCCTCCACAGCAACTGGGCATAACACAGGACTCTGTACACAGGAATTGGGCATAACACAGGACTCCCTCCACAGCAACTGGGCATAACACAGGACTCTGTACACAGGAACTGGGCATAACACAGGACTCTGTACATAGGAACTAGGCATAACACAGGACTCCCTCCACAGCAACTGGGCATAACACAGGACTCCCTCCACAGGAACTGGGCATAACACACGACTCCCTCCACAGCAACTGGGCATAACACAGGACTCCCTCCACAGCAACTGGGCATAACACAGGACTCTGTAAACAGCAACTGGGCATAACACAGGACTCTGCTCCCTCCACAGCAACTGGGCATAACACAGGACTCTGTACATAGCAAATGGGCATAACACAGGACTCCCTCCACAGGAACTGGGCATAACACAGGACTCTGTACACAGCAACTGTACACAGCAACTGGGCATAACACAGGACTCCCTCCACAGCAACTGGGCATAACACAGGACTCCCTCCACAGCAACTGGGCATAACACAGGACTCTGTACACAGCAACTGGGCATAACACAGGACTCTGCTCCCTCCACAGCAACTGGGCATAACACAGGACTCTGTACACAGCAACTGGGCATAACACAGGACTCTGTACACAGGAACTGGGCATAACACAGGACTCCCTCCACAGCAACTGGGCATGACACAGGACTCCCTCCACAGCAACTGGGCATAACACAGGACTCTGTACACAGGAACTTGGCATAACACAGGACTCCCTCCACAGCAACTGGACATAACACAGGACTCTGTACACAGGAACTGGGCATAACACAGGACTCTGTGCACAGCAACTGGGCATAACACAGGACTCTGTACACAGCAACTGGGCATAACACAGGACTCTGTACACAGCAACTGGGCATAACACAGGACTCCCTCCACAGCAACTGGGCATAACACAGGACTCCCTCCACAGCAACTGGGCATAACACAGGACTCCCTCCACAGCAACTGGGCATAACACAGGACTCTGTACACAGGAACTGGGCATAACACAGGACTCCCTCCACAGCAACTGGGCATAACACAGGACTCTGTACACAGGAACTGGGCATAGCACAGGACTCCCTCCACAGGAACTGGGCATAACACAGGACTCTGTACACAGGAACTGGGCATAACACAGGACTCCCTCCACAGCAACTGGGCATAACACAGGACTCTGTACACAGGAACTGGGCATAACACAGGACTCTGTGCACAGCAACTGGGCATAACACAGGACTCTGTACACAGCAACTGGGCATAACACAGGACTCTGTACACAGCAACTGGGCATAACACAGGACTCTGTACACAGCAACTGGGCATAACACAGGACTCCCTCCACAGCAACTGGGTATAACATGGACTCTGCTCCGTTCTTCGCTCCATATTCACTATTGGTCCTAAAACACTGTGTTAACCCTAACCCAGTACAGTACACAACCAGTACAGAAAGGTACCCCTAATCCAATATATCAGACAACAAGTACAGTATAGGGGTAACCCTAACCCAGAATACTGTACTACACAACCAGTACAGTATAGGGTACCCCTAACCCAGTATACTACACAACCAGTTCAGTATAGGGTAACCCTAACCCAGCATAGTACACAACCAGTACAGTATAGGGTACCCCTAACCCAGTATAGTACACAACCAGTACAGTATAGGGTACCCCTACCCTAGTATAGTACACAACCAGTACACTGGTTTCAAACTATGCAGTCTGCGGACAATGTGTGTATTATCAGGCTGTGTTTGTTCATACATTATGTCTTGTTAATAATTTACACCTCCGTTAGCTTTTAAAACTGTTAATGAGTAAACCTTTGATAATTATAGTGGATGGAATCCACTATCTTAAAATCTCTTGGCTTCTTCTTCTTCTTCTTATAACCTTTTCTTTTTACCTTCTAAGCTTCTAAGTTTCCCGTGTGTCACAATAAAAGTCACAGCCATATCTCATGCTTTGCGCATTATATCTCCAGAACTTGGTACAAGTGTTTGTATGGACTCAAAGATGAAGTGAGTTGATGTTGGAGGTCAAAGGTCAAGTCCATGAATACTCTGAGCACGATATCTCAAGAATGCCTTGACATACACGCCTGAAATTTGGTATGAGTATTTGTATGGACTCAAAGATTAAGTGAATTGATGTTGGAGGTCAAAGGTCAAATGTCAAGGTCAAAAACACCTTGAGTGTTATCTCAAGAACGCCTTGACACACAAGGTTTTTTGGTATGGTTTGTATGAACTCAAAGATGATATCTAATTGGGGAGCGAGCCAGCAAGTGTGGTTCAAAACTGAAAAAACTATGGAAGCGCATGGCACTACGAGAAGTAGAGATATATACGATTGGTGAGCAGGTTAACAATTTATTAGGCATTAAGCCTTAAAGGTAAATGTAACCAATATCACTTCAGTTGAATGTACAAGTAAACTCACATGGTCTACTGTAACAAAGTAACAACCAAATGAACAAAGGAAGCTTATCAAAACACAGAGATAAACTTAACCAGTTAACAAGTTATGGATTAACAGATACACCAGATCAAACAATACAAACCCAAACATAGAGAAAAGGGAGAGAGAGAAAGAGAGAGAGAGAAAGACAAAGGGAGACAGAGATAGAGAGAGAGAGGAAGAGGGGGAGAGAGAGGGAGAGAGAGAGAGGCAGAAGACCAAGCCACAAGGGCCTATCTCAAGAGGAGAGTGAAGGTGGATAAAGAAGAGAGCTTTATCCCAAAGATAATTTGAATATGCGAGGCCTTCTCACCTGGCCTACAGATCATTGGATAGCTGGTGGAATAGGTGTGGGTGTGGGGCTTGTGACTCTCACACCTAAAGATTACAGTGTAGTTTTTAATATACAACTAAGCACAAATACATTAAACTGTGATGAGACCATGATCAAACTGTTGCCCATATTACAAGTATTAATTCAAGACCAAACATGAATGTATTATTCTCACAACACTAATTTAGAGAGATACAGTGATTTCAGATGTAACCAATACTGTATGATAATGAGGTTGGCCTATCTCACCATAAGACATCGAGTAGGCCCAGGACTGAGTTAACCTTTCAGAAGGGGGCCAGAACAAAGAGCAAATGGCCACTTTATGCGTGAGCGGGTGTTGTGAATCTTTGGCCATGGCCAGCTAAGACAATACAGATCATACACAGGTATCCACACATGTAAATTGAATGCAAAAGGCATTCTTTAGAAATGCAAAAGGTTTGAGCAAAAGACGGGCCTTAAAAGGTCGTTACACCTTGTACAGTAACCCCAGTTTTAGACTAACCTTGGATGGACCTTTGATGGCATGGAATATTACTTTGCTGTGTATGAATCTAACAGCAGGATAGACGTCAACATTTGATGCAATTTTGAGCGTTGTTTTGGCCTGAGGGGTATCACCCCCACCTGGTCCTCTCATGGATACACTCTGAAATCTGTCTCTTGTGCACTTGGGTCTGACCTCCAGTGAGAATGTGACTGAATCCTTGGGTGAAGGTGAGAATATTAGCCTAGAAATCTAGACGCTGACGCACCCTAGCGGTAGCAAATGTAATTTGGAGCCAGGGTAGTCTAGCAACTCTCCGTTGGTGTCACGACTCCACGAAACCCCTTGCTCACCTCATCACAGCAACCACAACAGCAATCATCAATCAGATCCAATTACCCTGTTTTCTAATTGGTTCCATGATCCACTTACCCTCATCTGCGTTCCAATTATCCTCCACACCTGAAGGCCACTCCCCAGCTGAACTGAATCCTCGTTAGCCAAGCTATTTAAGTTGGACCCAAACTTGCATTCTTTGTCTGGTCTCGTTGGAAGATGCCTTGTTTCTCTGTTGCTCCAGAGCTATCTTTGTTTGTATGCGTTTTGGTTTT
Source organism: Alosa pseudoharengus (assembly GCF_046254945.1). Lineage (NCBI taxonomy): Eukaryota > Metazoa > Chordata > Actinopteri > Clupeiformes > Clupeidae > Alosa > Alosa pseudoharengus. Next base: position 3,681,112 of record NW_027468848.1, read on the forward strand.
TGTTTGCTGAAATCTCCTTGGTTTTGAATGTCTAAGTTTGCGGAGAGAATTAAAGACCTTCAACTTCACGATACTTACCTGCCTCTGATCTCCTCCTGTGTCTGACGTAACAGAAGACCAGACCAGGCTTGGAGCCTTCAACAACCCAGCAAGCAAATGCCTTCCAGGAGTTGGAGGAAGAATTCCGAAGGCAGAATTCAGTCCCTGTGCCAATGGAGGTTCCTGTGCCAGTTCCCGCTCTCGCTCCAGCTCCTGTTCCGGTCAACGCTCCAGCGCAAGCTCCCAATCCCGCACCACAGCTTCCTCAGCTCATCCATGCTGCTCCGGTTGCCAACCCAGCGACCTACTCCGGGTCTCCAGAAAGCTGTAAGGGATTTCTTCTCCAATGTTCACTGATGTTTGAGATGCAGCCAGCTCGGTATCCCACCGAGAGGTCCAAGATAGCCTACATCATCTCCCTCCTGTCGGGCAGAGCACTTCAGTGGGCCGAGACCATCTGGAATACCCCAGGCCCAGTTACCACTACCGCTCAGCGCTTCATGGATCACTTCAAAGAAGTCTTCAGTCTTCCTGATGGTGATTCGTCCCTGCAGGCCCGACTGTACACCCTTCGACAGGGAAGACAGCCCATTACTGAGTATGCCCTGCAGTTCAGAACACTGGCCGCAGCAAGCGGATGGAACGAAGTGGCCCTCATCACAGTGTTCCGACAAGGCCTGAATCCCTCCCTGCGCCTCCATCTGGCTGTGTATGATGACACCATTGGTCTTGAGCGGTTCATCCAACTCGCAATTTGAGTCTCCCATAGGAGAGAGAGCTGCTTTCTGGGTCCTGGAAGGTCTGCCATCGCCATTGCGCCGTCCGTGAACAGCCCGGAGCAATCAGAAGAAGCCATGGAGGTGGATACAATTCGACTGTCCCCCACAGAGAGACGCCGGCGCATGGAGAACCAGCTCTGCCTCTACTGTGGAAAGAAGGGTCACATGATCTCACGCTGTCCAACTAGACCTCCAAGACCCATGGTGAGCGCAGTCTCTTCTCCTGGCATTCATTTAAAGCCGTTGATGATCTCTGCCCAGCTTTGCATGTCCGACTTAACCCACCTTGTTCATGCCCTCCTCGATTCCGGCTCAGCGGGGAACTTCATCTCCAGTGCACTCTGCAACCAGCTCCAAATCCTTCGGGTCCAATGCTCCACCTACTTCACCGTGCAATCAGTAATGGGAAAACCTCTCTCTACCAGGCAAGTGACCTCACAGACATCCTCCCTCCAACTTAGGCTAGGGGCCTTGCATGTCGAAGACATCTGCTTCCATGTCCTAGAGGAATCCCAGATTGATCTAGTGTTAGGGAGACCATGGCTGATAGTACATGCCCCCATAGTGTCCTGGGCCTCCGGTGAGATCCTGCACTGGGGTGAAGCCTGCCAAGACCTCTGCTTTCCGCAGCTCCCTCTCACTAGAGTAGTCCCTCTATGTGCAACATCAGTGGAAAGCCCAAATCAAAACCACCAAGTCCAGATCCCCTCTCACTACTCTGGGTTCCAAGATGTGTTCAGCCCACAACGTGCCACTGCGGAAAAATCTACCCACTCTCTCTCCCAGAGCAGGCAGCCATGGAAACCTACATCGAGGAGTCACTGCGCCAAGGCTACATCCAACCTTCAAAGTCCCCAGCTGCCTCGCCATTCTTCTTCATTTCAAAAAAGGATGGAGGTCTACGGCCCTGTGTGGACTACAGAATCCTGAACAAGGCCACCGTCAAGTTCCGCTATCCTCTACCCTTGGTGCAGGCTGCCTTGGAGTCCCTCCAAGGATCCACAATCTTCTCCAAATTAGATCTCAGGAGTGCCTATAACCTAGTGCGCATCCGAAAGGGAGATGAGTGGAAAACGGCATTTGTTACGCCCACTGGCCACTACGAGTACAAGGTAATGCCATATGGCCTAGCCAATGCGCCATCTGTGTTCCAGGGGTTCATGAATGAAATATTCAGAGATTTCCTCCACAAATTCGTGATCGTGTACATTGACGACATATTGATCCATTCCCCAGACCTGCCCAGCCACATCCACCACGTCACCCAAGTTCTCACCAGACTCCAAAAACACCAGTTGTTCCTCAAAGCAGAGAAATGTCAGTTTCACCAGTCCACCACCCAGTTCTTAGGCTACAACATCCACTCCCAGGGAGTAAGCATGGATCAAGACAAGGTCCAAGCGGTCCAATCCTGGCCTCAACCGGAAACAATCAAGCAGCTCCAGAGATTCCTTGGATTCGCCAACTTCTACAGACGTTTCATTCACAACTTCAGCCAACTAGCTACTCCGCTCACTTCCCTCTTACGCAACAAGCCCAAACGCCTGATATGGAACCCCGTCGCTACAAAAGCCTTCCTCCATCTCAAGAATGCCTTCACAACCGCTCCTCTGCTGTGCCACCCAGATCCGGAACTTCCATTCACAGTAGAAGTGGATGCCTCAACTACTGGGGTGGGAGCCATCCTATCACAACCACATGGTGAGCTGCCCCATCTCCGTCCCTGTGCATTCTTTTCAAAGAAGAGGAGTCCTGCTGAGAGCAATTACGATATCGGAAATAGGGAACTCTTGGCCATCAAGCTGGCGCCACTGGCTCGAAGGAGCAAAGTTCCCCTTCACTGTGCTCACCGATCACAAAAACCTGCAATACCTACGTGAAGCCAAGAGGTTAAACCCCCGCCAGGCCAGATGGGCTCTCTTCTTCACTAGATTCCAATTCACCATCCGATATCGCCCCGGCACTCTCAATGGTCGTGCAGACGCTCTTTCCCGTGTTCACTCTCCAGCAAATGCACCAGAAGAACCAGAGAAAATCCTGCCACCCAGTGCAATAGTGAGCCCCATCCAGTGGACCCTGGATGAAGAAATCCGTGAAGCCTCAGTATCCGACCCGGCACCAACCAACACTCCTGCCAACCGGACCTATGTTCCGCAAACTATCCGGCCTTCCCTCCTCACCTCTGCACACTCCATACCAGGTACCGGACATCCCGGCGTCAGCGCTACACTGACCCTTCTCCGTGACAGATACTGGTGGCCTGGTATGTCAAGAGATGTCCAACAATTTGTTTGCAGGTGTGCTGATTGCGCCATGGCAAAGACCCCTCGTCACCTGCCGACAGGGAAACTAGTTCCTCTGCCAATTCCACACAGACCCTGGACACATCTTGGCATAGATTATGCCACTGACCTGCCTTCCTCCAATGGCCACACAAGCATCCTTGTGGTGGTAGACCGCTTCTCGAAGGCATGTAAATTGATCCCCATGAAAGGAGTCCCAACAGCACAGGAGACAGCTGAAGCCCTCTTCACTCAGGTCTTCCGGAACTTGGGATTGCCAGAGGACATCGTTTCAGATCGAGGCCCTCAGTTCATATCCAGGTTTTGGCGTGCTTTCCTTCGTCTACTGGGGGTGACTGTGAGTTTGTCATCCGGCTACCATCCCCAGACCAACGGACAAACCGAGTGCAAAATACAAGAGGTATGTCGCTTTCTCCGCACATACTGCCAGCGCCACCCCACAATCTGGAGGCAATTCCTCCCCTGGGCGGAATATGCACAGAATTCCCTCCGGCAACCCTCCACAGGATTGACACCATTGCAGTGTGTGCTCGGCCATCAACCATCCATGTTTCCATGGTCAGGGGAATCCTCGGAAGTCCCTGCAGTCAACCAGTGGTTCAGAGAGAGTGAGGGCCCGAGCCCACTGTCAACTGCAAAGGGCTCTCCGCCGCCACCGCCACTGTGCTGATGCCCGCCGAACACAGGCCCCTGTCTACATCGTGGGGCAGAAGGTGTGGCTCTCCACACGGGACCTTCGGATGCGGCACTCCTGCAAGAAACTCAGACCTAAATATATAGGCCCCTTCGTAATCTCCCACCAGATCAACCCTGTTACTTACCGTCTCCAACTCCCACCTGAGTATAAGATTCACCCAGTGTTTCATGTGTCTCTGTTGAAACCATGTTACTCACCTGACTCTTTGTCCTCCACAGACCCTGGGGTTGCTGTGCCTCCTCCATCGCCACTCCTCCTGGACGAGGGTCCCATCTATGCTGTCCGCCAGATTCTTAAATCCCGGCGCCGCAGAGGTCACCTCGAGTACCTGGTTGACTGGGACGGGTATGGGCCAGAAGAACGCTCCTGGGTTCGTCGCCATGACATCTTGGACCCCGCCCTGCTCGACGAATTCCATAGTGCTCACCCCAGTCAACCTGCGCCGCGTCCCCGTGGTCGGCCACCTCGCCGGGCACCCTCGTCCATGGAGATGGTGGCTGGAGGGGGGGGGGGGTACTGTCACGACTCCACGAAACCCCTTGCTCACCTCATCACAGCAACCACAACAGCAATCATCAATCAGGTCCAATTCCCCTGTTTTCTAATTGGTTCCATGATCCACTTACCCTCATTTGCGTTCCAATTATCCTCCACACCTGAAGGCCACTCCCCAGCTGAACTGAATCCTCGTTAGCCAAGCTATTTAAGTTGGACCCAAACTTGCATTCTTTGTCTGGTCTTGTTGGAAGACGCCTTGTTTCTCTGTTGCTCCAGAGCTATCTTTGTTTGAATGCGTTTTGGTTTTTGTTTGCTGAAATCTCCTTGGTTTTGAATGTCCAAGTTTGCGTAGAGAATTAAAGACCTTCAACTTCACGATACTTACCTACCTCCGATCTCCTCCTGGGTCTGACGTAACAGTTGGCTTGCCAGCTGGAAAATGTTAATTTCAATCAGGCCAATCACATTGTGTATAGAGTCAGTGGACGGGCTTAACATAATGACGGCAGAGTTGCGACAGTTCCGTGTGAATTCCCTGCTACTTGAAAACAAAAAAGATGGATGCTGCTGCTGGCGAACTGCGCGACTCGAGTTAAGCTTTTTTTTTTTAAGTTGGCAAATGTTTTAATAACTAGCCAACTAGCTCCACTGGTGGGAAAACGCATGGGACTCATGAGTTGTAGTGATATCCTATTGCGTGCAGAGGGAATTTGAAAGACAACCGTTTATCCCGCCCCTCGGATTGAGCACTGCCTATCGTGAGTTCCAAGACATCTTGATGTGGGTCTGGCTCGTCATGCTATGAGAATATAACAACAAGGAAGCAAAGCACAATATCAGGCGTGTGGGTGGAGTTTTTCTAACAAAACCTTTCAGTAAAGGATAGAATCTCATATGAAGTCCTGCGGGTGAAAGTAACTACTGGAAGCACAACATTCCATCAGAGGAACTGAGAGCAGCAATTGATACAGGAGTCACCATGATGAGGATACTGTTTATCTTCTATTCATTCCAGATTCTCTCTGTAAAATCAGGTAAGGATGCTTTCATATATGATTTAGCCAAAACACGGCACTACATTGGTAGACACACAATCCTGCTTGTGACATTTTGGCATTCACACAATGAATTCAAGAAAACAAAAGACTTTTGCACACCTCTTCTGCACAGGTACATCAGAGAATATCTGAAGCCGACGGCAATGGAATAGAGACTCCCACACACTGTTTCTCTTGCAAAAATGAAAGGAAGGCAATAGCCAATAATTCGGTTCTTTGTAGTTTCACTAGGTGCGTTTCCATTACCCCTGAAAAAGTTTTTACGCTCGCATGAGGTGTTTTTTCAGACATATCAAAATGGCAATATCACAAATCTGCAATGGAAACACTTTTTTCGCATATAGATGAGTCACATGACACTACACGCTTTCAAAAAAGGTGGTGCGTTTCTTGCAGTCCAAAGGCCCTACACATTATATGTGGCATGTGCTGCGCTAGCCGCTAGCTTGCAGTGCTTGAAGTGGAGAAAACAAAGTGCCAGTGTGCCAGTTTAGATGGTGAGCATGTCAACTTGTAATATTTGCATAAAATCAGTGAATATTCAACAAGGCCCTCCCTACTTATTAACATTGGCCAGAAATTCAAAACATCGCTTAGCATGGCTAACGTCAGACCTCATCTCATTGAGATGGGGTCTGGGAACTACACATTCATTTTCTCGTATTTGAGACGTGCACCGTTTCTCAAAGTCAAGGATTCGTGCTTGATAGAACGAGCCCTGCTGTGTCAAATCCAATGCAGGTGCATTATTAAAAATCATGTGCGCACAGGATTGTGGGTGTTCCAAGCACGCAGAGGATATACGCATGCATCCTCGAAAATTCTCAAAAAATCTCAGAACGAAGGACTCAGTACTTGATAGAATTTTAAGCATCCTTGACATTTGAACAGTGCTTGGCGAGATTCGATGACGTAACGTCCTTGAAAAAGCGGCTTTGAGGGACCCATCCTTGACTTTGAGAAAAGGTCCTGGTTTACGAATACCCAGAGCAACGAATGTCTATCAAATGCCTCTTCGGTGTGTCGCATAGACGTCATCATCGTCTTGTTGTCCCCCCTCCGTTCTGTGATCAGGTCAATGGAATCCAGGCTGCCTAGCAGTGCGAATAAAATCATGTGCAAGGCAGTATGGGGAAACCCAGGCTAAACATCGCTAGGTCTCTATCTCAATCAACGCTGAATAAACTACTCACAAAGTAGTTTATAATTGTTGCAATTGAGATCACATTCATGCATCCCTCGGCACAACCACGTCTCTTCCCATGTTTTCTGCCTTTTCGTCAGGCAGCTTTTCAAAATAAAAGTCCCGAGGCAGCGCATGTAAAATGATAGGTAAACTGTGGAAAATATTAAATAAGCCAGGATGGAAAACTTTTGGGAAAACATAATAAAGTGGTAAAAATAATATAACATAAATCAGATGTAATGTAGATAATACTACAATACTAATGTAATATAATGAACTTGTCAGAAATGTGTGGAATAGGTGCATGAAAAAAACATTTTAATTCAGGTTTTATGTCAACATCAGACTGGTACTGATAGAATAAACTCATAATTACAACTGTGTATCAGCCATTTGTGAAAACGTGAATTGCATGCAAAAAGTGATTATTTTAGTCAAAATCTATGGTCTGGCCTAGTGCTGTGAACATTTAAATTCCACTTATATGTCAACCTCAGACTGCTATCCACTAAATACACTCATAACTGTAGCGCAGAGCGGTACAAAATATGACCGCCACCCAGTCCAGCACATTTTTTCCACAAAAATAAGCCACGTTTGTCAAATTGTGTTCATTTCCTACTTTGTTCCTTTTTTGGTGTTTGTAATTGAGTGCGTGCAGTGTGTGGTTGTTTTTGTGTATATGTGTGCTTCTGTGTGTGTTTATTGAGTGTGTGTGCCTCCATGTAAGTTATTTTGTGTGTGTGTGTGTGTTTTTTTTTTTGTGTGTGTATCTGTGTGTTTGTGTATGTAGGTGTATTGGTATGTGTGGGTGCAAGCAGGGCCGGCGCTAGCCATTTGGGTGCCCTAAGCACAAATGCTTGGTGGTGCCCCCCCCCCCCCCCAACCAACCAACCAACCACCACCACCAACAAAGGAATAGCAACCATTCAGAATTTCTTAGTTAGGTTCTCTTTATTCCCCAAATAACTGCTGCAAATAAATAATTTAAATAATCAAATGAAAAGAAATAAATAATATAAAAGTTAAAATGATATATACCAAATACCACCACAATTACTAAAAACACAGATTTGGAACTGAACATTGTAAAGGCAGAAAGTATTCAAGTATATAACCTTGTAAGTAATAATGTGCACATTTCTTCAGTAAACTAGATGTACCGCAGAGCGGTACAAAATATGACCGCCGCCCAGTCCAGCACATTTTTTCCACAAAAATAAATCACGCTGAAAGGCATATATGATTCTAACTGTCTCACTAAATTGCATTATGCACACTCAATTATCACTGGTATCTGCTAGACAACAAGTACCAAAACATGATTAGTTCATAGATTTTACATGTAAAATTAATTTTATACAACCCCACCTCCATCTTGCCTGTTCATAATTCTGAGAAATTCTTGAATTGTGTGCATGTGTGCGTGTACATGTTTATGTTTATGTGTGTGAGTGTGTGTGTGTGCGACTGTGCGTGCTTGTGTGTGTGCCTGCGTATGTGCCTGTGTGTGTGCATGTGCATGCATGCGTACATATGTCTACTGTGTGAGTATGTGTCATACGTATTATTACTGTGAATGCATGTGTGTGCGTGTGTATCTGTTTATGCACATGTGTGCATATGGAATGGGTTAACATGACCCCTGGAGGCAAACATACACAAAAAATTGGTCATCCTAGGCCCTACGGTTCTCAAGATATTCACAGAAAACTGTTGGTTTACGGTCACTAAATGTACACATAAATTATTTTATTGTAAGGCCCCCCCATGAACGAAAGTTCACAAAACTTGGCATGCATTCGGAGGGTGTCATAATGATCATACACTTTCAATTTCGTGCAGTTTTGACCATGTCAGCCAGAGATATTGTGATGAAAACACCTAATGTTTTGCTTTTTAATTTTTAACTAGGTGGCGCTATACATGAAATAAGTGGTAATGGGATGGGTTGACATGGCCCCTTAAGACCAACATACAACAAAAAGGTGGTCCTCCTAGGCCCTATGGTTCTCGAGATATTCACAGAAAACTCCGGCCAAATCAATTTATTGTGTGGCCCCCCATGAACGGAATTCCACGAAACTTGGCGTGCATTCATAATGATCCTACACTTCCAATTTCGTGCATTTTTGACTATGTTAGGTCACAGATACCTGCGATTACAACACCTCATTTTTACTTTTTTGTGTTTAACTAGGTGGTGCTATACATGAAATGAGGTTGGGTCGGGAAGCTTTGGGATGGGTTGACATGGCCCCTTGAGATCAACATACAAAAAAAAGGTGGTCCTCGAGTTCTCGAGATATTCACAGAAAACTGTGTCTGCCCTACCCTCCTTTCGGGGGGTCCAGTCCAGCGGGGGGGGGCTACAGATCAAAACGAAAAACGATGGTTCCATGCTATCCATGTGGGGTTACATTCCTACCAAGTTTCGTGTACCCCGGTCTTTCAGTGTCCCGGGAATCCTTGACGGAAATTTGGCCATGCGAAAAAAAAAAAAAAATCTGACTAAACCTATATGACCGCCGCTTCGCTGCGCGGCGGTCATAATAATATACATAAGTACAAATAATAATAATAATAATAATAATAATAATAAAAAAAGTGCAAATTTTAAAGTGCAAATAACCATACATAAGTACAAACTGCACAGTAGAATTTACTTTACCATCTCTATATATAGAACTATATTACAAACATTTTCACTACCATTAGTTGTCAGAGGCCCTACAGAGGCATACGCCTGCATTTCCTAGCTGCAACATCAGCTATCAGGTCATCATATGACAGTTTCTGAGCCACGTCTACATTGATGCTGATGAAAGCCAGACCACTTAAACGTTCCTGCCCCATTGATGAGCGCAGGTACGTTTTGATGAGTTTGAGCTTTGAAAAGCTGCGCTCAGCAGAGGCAACTGTGACAGGGAGAGTCAGTGCAATACGAAGAGCAATCCACAGATTGGGATATACCTCTTGAAGCCGATTGTTATGCAGAAATGTCAGCATTTCCAAGGCAGATGTCTGTGGTGAAAGCTAAGGAAGGTTGATGATTTCCTGCATCATCTCAGGTCCATCAATGTCAGCCAGTCCCTTATCCGTCAGTGTCTTGTGAACTTCATTGCAGTGTTTCTTCAAGTCCTCCTTGGACATTCCGTTCACTTTGCTGAAGTCAAGCAGCACTCCATATTTTTCTTTGACCTGATTCATGGTCTCAAACCTCTCCTGTAGTGACATGATAGCAGAGTCCACAACACAATTGAAAAATGTGACTTCAAGTTTTTTAAGGGCATCATTGAGGGGCTCATCAGCAGCTTCGTATGCAAAGTGCCTTTTTGTGCTCCTGAGCCTTTTCTCCTTACACTCTGGTTCTATATTCAGGGCCTCAGAGTTCCTTGGCAGTTGACACAGCCTCATCAAACCCAGATTGTCTGTATTTGGCAGTGTTGTAGTCAAGTCACTATGCTTCGAGTCCGAGTCCAGGTTTGAGTCCCCAGTGTTCAAGTCCAAGTCATTAAAAAAAAATTCCAAGTCAAGTCCGAGTCGAGTCCACTACTCACCCGAGTCAAGTCCGAGTCGATTCACTATTGATCCACGTCGAGTCCGAGTCGAGTCCCTATTGATCAAGTCGAGTCCAAGTCCAGCACTAAAGTAAGCATAGCCTACATGTCATTCCATTTTTTCCCATTGCAGATGAAATCCTTAAAAGCAAAAGCAAAACGGACAATCTTCTGTCTCCAAGCAGGGGTGCCATCACTTGTGTGAAAGTAGTATTGCCAAATTTCTTGCCAAACCCAATGTGTTGTATTTATTATATCGGAGAGAATACCATACCATAGCCATGCCATAGCCTATAGGCCTACTCATAATAAATGAGCAATCCACATCCCAATCATACAGGCCATTAAGTCACATTATGCTGTTACTGACTGCTGACAATTGTATAGGCAGTGTTGTAGAAGTTCATATTTCACAAGAGCTAGATGGACGTTGGAGTAGGCCTATTTTGTAAGAGGTAGTGTGGATCATAAAAGGGCCTCCCCCGGGCATTTTTTTAAAATTCTGGCTGTTAAATAGCCTACACAATTTTAGCGCAGTTTGGGAGGTACAGAAACAGAGCAGGGTCCGTCTTGGTAGCTTCTTTCTGACTCCCGTGACGTGAATACTGGCTACCTGCAACTGCATAATGTTATCACTTAACTGACACTATGGAGACATATTTCACGTCAACAATAGAGATGAAAACTAGCTTTCGGTTAACGGAGATGCAGATCATCTGCCTAATTAATTTATTTGCGCAACAGGCCACATTCTACGTTCATTTCAGCGAGATGAGTTAAATAAATGTTTTTTTAAGCTGCCATCGCCATAGGCTACTATTTGCTACGATATTCACCTGTTAGAAATAGAACAAGTTGCTATTTCCTTTTTTTTCGTGCAGTGGATAAGGCTATCAAATCGCTCGTTTGAACAGTAACAGTAATCCACTTCATTCGTGGTTTTAAATATAGTTGTTTCTGGCCTACCCACGAGAGGTTCAGTTTGTCAGTTTCACTTGCACAGACACGTAGGCCTACATTGACACTCTACATGGACACTCTACTAGGCAATTTAATGTTATGCTTCTATATTTTATGACACCAAAATTAAGAAGTAGGCCTATGCTATATCTTGATCGGGAAAACTTTTAGTTTATTTTTCTTTCATCCAATAATAGCCTGCTGCAAATTAACAGACAAAAGCACGGCAGGGCACGCCCCAAATTAAAATGAATGAATGGAACCTCGCTTCTCGCGTCAGTCAGGAAAAACACTGTTCACCAAGTCACGATGATCAGCTATCCAGCAGCAGTGTGTGTTGTTTAGCCTAGGCTGAGTGTAATCTTAGGTAATGTCATGTCGTGTCACTTGCTGATGGCCCCTCAGTGACAGGACTCACTCTGCCTTCAGAAGCGGATGCGGTACCTGGGCTATATGATGGTTGTTGGTCAGGGTTGAGTGTTGTTGCAGAGTCTGCAGAGCTGGTTGATGGTTGTTCTAATGGTTGTTCTAATTCTTCCTCCTGGCCTTGAGTTGCTCCTTGCATGTATCTAAGCATTGATCCTGCATTCAGAAATACAAGACAAAATATTCAGGGATTCTACTAAAATGCATTTTTGATTGAACCATCATACAAACATATTGCACTCATTAGTCTTTTAGGATTATATAGGCCTATGTGTCACTGGAACATTTAAAATTCAAAACTCTATTTTACCTTTTAAAAGAGGTCTGATGAGTCACAATATAATAATTCTGTACATAATTTGACAACTCTGTGAATATGAAAATCTACAAACACTGAGATTGTGTTTTTTTTTTTTTTCCTAGTTGTAGTTTCACCAGCAGATGTCGCCCTTGGCCTATGAGCCTCTTGAAAATGACCGCATAGAACAACAACTGAACTTATCTAAGGGCCCGTCCACACCGAGACGCTTTTTGGGTTAAACGCAGAGGTTTTGCTTCGTCTTGGCCGAGCGTCCTAACGAATCCTGTAAACGCACTGCCCGAAACCGCACTTTTTTGAAACCTGGTCCCAGAGTGAAAAAATCTGAAACCGTAGCCCTTTTGAATTCGTTTGGACAGCGAAACCGCACATCCTACTTGCGTATCGATGATGTCATCGCCACACCTCAGCTGCCCTGGACTTGACACTTATAGTATTGCCTAACAATACTAGTTTTCATACATGACATTACCTACGTTTACACTCTGTAGGATAAATATCACAACTGGTGCTGCGCAGCGCCGATAGCTTATGACTTAGTGGAACTTAAGTTATTAGGGAAGTTTACATTAATTTGTGCGTAGTGCCGGTGTCATTCATTTATCTTACATGTCTTACAACATAAATAAATGCATTCATAGTGAAGTCAGATATGAGCATACAAAGCCGCTTAGAACTCATGTTAAGCCTATAGATGCGAATGCGTGATTTGATGCAAGCAAAAGTATAACAAAGGTATTATAGCAATATTATAAATGTGGCGACGGAATAGCCTAGAATTTGGGTACGCCTAGCCTTTGCACTTGCGATGATAACCAAAATTAATGTGAATCGCGGACTATCCTACAACCAAAGAAAGTAAAGGAGATTATTTTTACCTGCGTTAGCTAAATAAAGGACGGGACTGCACCCTTCACAAACCGTAAAAATTAAGTTTATTAGTTTTACAGTTGACTACAGTTGACAGTTCACTATAAGTCCACACAAACAATTCTGGTTTCCTTGCACTAGCCAGTTTTGTTGTAGCCTACTCTGTCTGTTGTATGGCCTACACAGCGCGCAAGCTTTGGTCAATATCTGTAACAAACAGTGCCACCTATAGGCCTGGGATATGAAGTAACGTGTTGAGTCATGTTGAGATGGATCCGTTTGGACGCAAATATTCTTGATACGGTTCCAGGGAAGACGGAGGAAAAAAAGGTCGGTTTGGTACGTGTGGACTAGGCTTAAAGCTGTCTAATTTGGCAAAATCACATCACTTTCAGTTGCAGGGTTTTTCCAAAGTTCACCTTACCAAGAGCCGTTTCCCACTCATCATTTCTCTACGTTGTGAAAGTGTCACTTGTAGCATTAGGCTACTTTTTCACTACACAATTAGATCGTTTGATCATAATTGATAACAAACGCAAAAAAAACGTCCTGAAATGCAAAGCAAACCAGGCTAATAGGCTAACGTTACCTGACTATATCTCTGATGGCTAAAAGAAATAGCAAGCCCAATTTAAGCATAATCAGAAATACCATTGCTAGCTAGCTAGCAACCTGAGGAATGATTGCTAGTCTTATTGCTAACGGTAACAGAAAACAGCCGAGTGTTGAATTGCATTCAATAACCCAAAATCCATATCCATATCCATATCCACAACGTAAAATAACTAGCTAGCCAGCATCAATCATTTGCAACGTTGTCAACAGGAAACTTCAGCTGCCCGTGGGCTGCCGTGATAAAGGCCTATTACTTTTGTATTGCTTTTGCATATTAACATGCTTTAGACATATTTTATTTGTTATTTAGACTAGTAGCCTACTGTGAGGATTTTTTCACCTCCCAGATTTTTTGGTGCCCCCCACCCCCCCCTCCCCCAGGCACTTGGTGCCCTACGCGAAGTGCGTGATGTGTGCGTGTGCGGAGCGCCGGGACTGGGTGCATGTGTGTGAGGGTGTGTGTGTGTGTGTGTGTGTGTATATGTGTGTTCATGTGTTTGTGCGTGTCGTGTCGTGTATGTGCATGTATGTGTGTGCATGTGTAGTGTGCTATTCAACTACTTTACCAATAACCTAACCCATCTGTTACAATAATGCATACAAAACTGGTTCCTTCCATCAAAATTCTGTAGGGGACTAGTGAATCACCATCATTTAACAATCAAATGTAAAGTATATATTCTACTCAGCAACAATAGTCAACAAGAGTCTGTTATTTCTGGAAATATCACAACCTGGTACAGAAATAGCAACTCTCAGGATAAGAAGGCCTTGCATAGAGTTATCAGGTGTGCAGAGAAAATCACCAACACCACTTCCTGGACTTCAGGACATCTACACTAGGCGCTGCCTGACAAGGGCCAAAATGATTTAAAAGGACTGTCATCACCCTGGCCATAACATTTTTCAATGGTCGCCCTCTGGAAAGCGGCTTCAATCTCAAAAGGCCAGAACAGAAAGACTAAGAAGTTTTTTCCCCTCAAGCCATACGGAAAATCAATGCATAATTCCCCCCTCTTCATAAACTTTTTACATTTTATTTTATTTACCCCTCCCCCTTCTGTTTTCTATCTATTCTATCAAACTTTGCACAGCTGGTTGCAGTAGCAATCCCCATTTCACTGCTTTTTGTTCCACAAACTATGCATGTGACAAATAAATTCTTGAATCTTGAATAAAGCTGTATATATACTGTAAGAGATAAGAATAAGTCTGAAATGAATGCCTGCTGCTGTCTTCAAGTTTGCCACTCTGAATAGTCTTTGACATATTTTCTTTGGAGAATTTAAAACCATAAATGGCATAAAAATCCTCCATTTTTGAAAATCTTTCATTCAAACTGGTGAGGGCTGTGTCCACTAGGGGCAGAAAAAACTCTCTGTTAAAGTGCTGATCTGGAGTGGACTGTGTTTCTTCTCTACCCTCATACAGGAACTGCCTGTTAAAGTGCTGATCTGGAGTGGACTGTGTTTCTTCTCTACCCTCATACAGGAACTCTGTTAAAGTGCTGATCTGGAGTGGACTGTGTTTCTTCTCTACCCTCATACAGGAACTCTGTTAAAGTGCTGATCTGGAGTGGACTGTGTTTCTTCTCTACCCTCATACAGGAACTCTGTTAAAGTGCTGATCTGGAGTGGACTGTGTTTCTTCTCTACCCTCATACAGGAACTCTGTTAAAGTGCTGATCTGGAGTGGACTGTGTTTCTTCTCTACCCTCATACAGGAACTCTGTTAAAGTGCTGATCTGGAGTGGACTGTGTTTCTTCTCTACCCTCATACAGGAACTCTGTTAAAGTGCTGATCTGGAGTGGACTGTGTTTCTTCTCTACCCTCATACAGGAACTCTGTTAAAGTGCTGATCTGGAGTGGACTGTGTTTCTTCTCTACCCTCATACAGGAACTGCCTGTTAAAGTGCTGATCTGGAGTGGACTGTGTTTCTTCTCTACCCTCATACAGGAACTGCCTGTTAAAGTGCTGATCTGGAGTGGACTGTGTTTCTTCTCTACCCTCATACAGGAACTGCCTGTTAAAGTGCTGATCTGGAGTGGACTGTGTTTCTTCTCTACCCTCATACAGGAACTCTGTTAAAGTGCTGATCTGGAGTGGACTGTGTTTCTTCTCTACCCTCATACAGGAACTGCCTGTTAAAGTGCTGATCTGGAGTGGACTGTGTTTCTTCTCTACCCTCATACAGGAACTCTGTTAAAGTGCTGATCTGGAGTGGACTGTGTTTCTTCTCTACCCTCATACAGGAACTGCCTGTTAAAGTGCTGATCTGGAGTGGACTGTGTTTCTTCTCTACCCTCATACAGGAACTGCCTGTTAAAGTGCTGATCTGGAGTGGACTGTGTTTCTTCTCTACCCTCATACAGGAACTGCCTGTTAAAGTGCTGATCTGGAGTGGACTGTGTTTCTTCTCTACCCTCATACAGGAACTCTGTTAAAGTGCTGATCTGGAGTGGACTGTGTTTCTTCTCTACCCTCATACAGGAACTCTGTTAAAGTGCTGATCTGGAGTGGACTGTGTTTCTTCTCTACCCTCATACAGGAACTCTGTTAAAGTGCTGATCTGGAGTGGACTGTGTTTCTTCTCTACCCTCATACAGGAACTCTGTTAAAGTGCTGATCTGGAGTGGACTGTGTTTCTTCTCTACCCTCATACAGGAACTCTGTTAAAGTGCTGATCTGGAGTGGACTGTGTTTCTTCTCTACCCTCATACAGGAACTCTGTTAAAGTGCTGATCTGGAGTGGACTGTGTTTCTTCTCTACCCTCATACAGGAACTCTGTTAAAGTGCTGATCTGGAGTGGACTGTGTTTCTTCTCTACCCTCATACAGGAACTCTGTTAAAGTGCTGATCTGGAGTGGACTGTGTTTCTTCTCTACCCTCATACAGGAACTGCCTGTTAAAGTGCTGATCTGGAGTGGACTGTGTTTCTTCTCTACCCTCATACAGGAACTCTGTTAAAGTGCTGATCTGGAGTGGACTGTGTTTCTTCTCTACCCTCATACAGGAACTCTGTTAAAGTGCTGATCTGGAGTGGACTGTGTTTCTTCTCTACCCTCATACAGGAACTCTGTTAAAGTGCTGATCTGGAGTGGACTGTGTTTCTTCTCTACCCTCATACAGGAACTCTGTTAAAGTGCTGATCTGGAGTGGACTGTGTTTCTTCTCTACCCTCATACAGGAACTCTGTTAAAGTGCTGATCTGGAGTGGACTGTGTTTCTTCTCTACCCTCATACAGGAACTCTGTTAAAGTGCTGATCTGGAGTGGACTGTGTTTCTTCTCTACCCTCATACAGGAACTCTGTTAAAGTGCTGATCTGGAGTGGACTGTGTTTCTTCTCTACCCTCATACAGGAACTCTGTTAAAGTGCTGATCTGGAGTGGACTGTGTTTCTTCTCTACCCTCATACAGGAACTCTGTTAAAGTGCTGATCTGGAGTGGACTGTGTTTCTTCTCTACCCTCATACAGGAACTCTGTTAAAGTGCTGATCTGGAGTGGACTGTGTTTCTTCTCTACCCTCATACAGGAACTCTGTTAAAGTGCTGATCTGGAGTGGACTGTGTTTCTTCTCTACCCTCATACAGGAACTCTGTTAAAGTGCTGATCTGGAGTGGACTGTGTTTCTTCTCTACCCTCATACAGGAACTGCTGTTAAAGTGCTGATCTGGAGTGGACTGTGTTTCTTCTCTACCCTCATACAGGAACTCTGTTAAAGTGCTGATCTGGAGTGGACTGTGTTTCTTCTCTACCCTCATACAGGAACTGCCTGTTAAAGTGCTGATCTGGAGTGGACTGTGTTTCTTCTCTACCCTCATACAGGAACTCTGTTAAAGTGCTGATCTGGAGTGGACTGTGTTTCTTCTCTACCCTCATACAGGAACTCTGTTAAAGTGCTGATCTGGAGTGGACTGTGTTTCTTCTCTACCCTCATACAGGAACTCTGTTAAAGTGCTGATCTGGAGTGGACTGTGTTTCTTCTCTACCCTCATACAGGAACTCTGTTAAAGTGCTGATCTGGAGTGGACTGTGTTTCTTCTCTACCCTCATACAGGAACTCTGTTAAAGTGCTGATCTGGAGTGGACTGTGTTTCTTCTCTACCCTCATACAGGAACTCTGTTAAAGTGCTGATCTGGAGTGGACTGTGTTTCTTCTCTACCCTCATACAGGAACTCTGTTAAAGTGCTGATCTGGAGTGGACTGTGTTTCTTCTCTACCCTCATACAGGAACTCTGTTAAAGTGCTGATCTGGAGTGGACTGTGTTTCTTCTCTACCCTCATACAGGAACTGCCTGTTAAAGTGCTGATCTGGAGTGGACTGTGTTTCTTCTCTACCCTCATACAGGAACTCTGTTAAAGTGCTGATCTGGAGTGGACTGTGTTTCTTCTCTACCCTCATACAGGAACTGCCTGTTAAAGTGCTGATCTGGAGTGGACTGTGTTTCTTCTCTACCCTCATACAGGAACTCTGTTAAAGTGCTGATCTGGAGTGGACTGTGTTTCTTCTCTACCCTCATACAGGAACTGCCTGTTAAAGTGCTGATCTGGAGTGGACTGTGTTTCTTCTCTACCCTCATACAGGAACTCTGTTAAAGTGCTGATCTGGAGTGGACTGTGTTTCTTCTCTACCCTCATACAGGAACTCTGTTAAAGTGCTGATCTGGAGTGGACTGTGTTTCTTCTCTACCCTCATACAGGAACTCTGTTAAAGTGCTGATCTGGAGTGGACTGTGTTTCTTCTCTACCCTCATACAGGAACTCTGTTAAAGTGCTGATCTGGAGTGGACTGTGTTTCTTCTCTACCCTCATACAGGAACTCTGTTAAAGTGCTGATCTGGAGTGGACTGTGTTTCTTCTCTACCCTCATACAGGAACTCTGTTAAAGTGCTGATCTGGAGTGGACTGTGTTTCTTCTCTACCCTCATACAGGAACTCTGTTAAAGTGCTGATCTGGAGTGGACTGTGTTTCTTCTCTACCCTCATACAGGAACTCTGTTAAAGTGCTGATCTGGAGTGGACTGTGTTTCTTCTCTACCCTCATACAGGAACTGCCTGTTAAAGTGCTGATCTGGAGTGGACTGTGTTTCTTCTCTACCCTCATACAGGAACTCTGTTAAAGTGCTGATCTGGAGTGGACTGTGTTTCTTCTCTACCCTCATACAGGAACTGCCTGTTAAAGTGCTGATCTGGAGTGGACTGTGTTTCTTCTCTACCCTCATACAGGAACTCTGTTAAAGTGCTGATCTGGAGTGGACTGTGTTTCTTCTCTACCCTCATACAGGAACTGCCTGTTAAAGTGCTGATCTGGAGTGGACTGTGTTTCTTCTCTACCCTCATACAGGAACTCTGTTAAAGTGCTGATCTGGAGTGGACTGTGTTTCTTCTCTACCCTCATACAGGAACTCTGTTAAAGTGCTGATCTGGAGTGGACTGTGTTTCTTCTCTACCCTCATACAGGAACTCTGTTAAAGTGCTGATCTGGAGTGGACTGTGTTTCTTCTCTACCCTCATACAGGAACTCTGTTAAAGTGCTGATCTGGAGTGGACTGTGTTTCTTCTCTACCCTCATACAGGAACTCTGTTAAAGTGCTGATCTGGAGTGGACTGTGTTTCTTCTCTACCCTCATACAGGAACTCTGTTAAAGTGCTGATCTGGAGTGGACTGTGTTTCTTCTCTACCCTCATACAGGAACTCTGTTAAAGTGCTGATCTGGAGTGGACTGTGTTTCTTCTCTACCCTCATACAGGAACTCTGTTAAAGTGCTGATCTGGAGTGGACTGTGTTTCTTCTCTACCCTCATACAGGAACTCTGTTAAAGTGCTGATCTGGAGTGGACTGTGTTTCTTCTCTACCCTCATACAGGAACTGCCTGTTAAAGTGCTGATCTGGAGTGGACTGTGTTTCTTCTCTACCCTCATACAGGAACTCTGTTAAAGTGCTGATCTGGAGTGGACTGTGTTTCTTCTCTACCCTCATACAGGAACTGCCTGTTAAAGTGCTGATCTGGAGTGGACTGTGTTTCTTCTCTACCCTCATACAGGAACTCTGTTAAAGTGCTGATCTGGAGTGGACTGTGTTTCTTCTCTACCCTCATACAGGAACTGCCTGTTAAAGTGCTGATCTGGAGTGGACTGTGTTTCTTCTCTACCCTCATACAGGAACTCTGTTAAAGTGCTGATCTGGAGTGGACTGTGTTTCTTCTCTACCCTCATACAGGAACTCTGTTAAAGTGCTGATCTGGAGTGGACTGTGTTTCTTCTCTACCCTCATACAGGAACTCTGTTAAAGTGCTGATCTGGAGTGGACTGTGTTTCTTCTCTACCCTCATACAGGAACTCTGTTAAAGTGCTGATCTGGAGTGGACTGTGTTTCTTCTCTACCCTCATACAGGAACTCTGTTAAAGTGCTGATCTGGAGTGGACTGTGTTTCTTCTCTACCCTCATACAGGAACTCTGTTAAAGTGCTGATCTGGAGTGGACTGTGTTTCTTCTCTACCCTCATACAGGAACTCTGTTAAAGTGCTGATCTGGAGTGGACTGTGTTTCTTCTCTACCCTCATACAGGAACTCTGTTAAAGTGCTGATCTGGAGTGGACTGTGTTTCTTCTCTACCCTCATACAGGAACTCTGTTAAAGTGCTGATCTGGAGTGGACTGTGTTTCTTCTCTACCCTCATACAGGAACTGCCTGTTAAAGTGCTGATCTGGAGTGGACTGTGTTTCTTCTCTACCCTCATACAGGAACTCTGTTAAAGTGCTGATCTGGAGTGGACTGTGTTTCTTCTCTACCCTCATACAGGAACTGCCTGTTAAAGTGCTGATCTGGAGTGGACTGTGTTTCTTCTCTACCCTCATACAGGAACTGGTTGTTTTCCGATTTCTTTTGTCAGGAAATGTCATTAATCTCAAGGTTTTCTGCTGCTATCTCCCTAGCATCAATCTGAGAGCATCAATCTCAAGGTTTTCTGCTGCTATCTCACTAGCATCAATCTGAGAGCATTAATCTCAAGGTTTGCTGCTGCTATCTCCCTAGCATCAATCTGAGAGCATTAATCTCAAGGTTTGCTGCTGCTATCTCCCTAGCATCAATCTGAGAGCATTAATCTCAAGGTTTGCTGCTGCTATCTCCCTAGCATCAATCTGAGAGCATTAATCTCAAGGTTTGCTGCTATCTCCCTAGCATCAATCTGAGAGCATTAATCTCAAGGTTTGCTGCTGCTATCTCCCTAGCATCAATCTGAGAGCATTAATCTCAAGGTTTGCTGCTATCTCCCTAGCATCAATCTGAGAGCATCAATCTCAAGGTTTTCTGCTATCTCCCTAGCATCAATCTGAGAGCATTAATCTCAAGGTTTTCTGCTATCTCCCTAGCATCAATCTGAGAGCATTAATCTCAAGGTTTTCTGCTATCTCCCTAGCATCAATCTGAGAGGCAGCAAGTCCACTATCCCTACAATTCTCCAGATACACTCTCACTGTGCTTGTTTCTCTTTCAAGTGTTTCAAGAGAAACAGTGGGGCTCTGGAGAATTTTGCTGACTCGATTGATCTGGCACAATATGTTGTACCAGATTACTGTGCACATTACAAAACTCCATTTCATGAGTTCATCCTTAATGCTGGTGGCCTTGGACAATGTCTCTGAGTCCTTCTTCTCAGTGAGTCCAGTAGTGGAATCCATGCATTTCCACTGAATTATTTTGGAATCTGCCCCCTTATCATAACCAGGGACGTGCACAGGAATTTTGAGGGGCAGTTGACCTGAAAAAAGCCCCCCCACTTCTACTTTAGAAGTAAAACACTGAAATACAGCACTCAATCACCTTAACTAATAACACAGAAAAACATGACTTGAGTCATGAAAATCACCAACATCAATATCCCTATCAATATCCTATTAAGTCACTGACAGGTTTCTCTAAATGTGGGCTCATCATCTGACCAATTACATATTATTGTTATTGCCATTATCATTATTATTTTAATGCCCACTAGTGGTATTTATGTTCTGCTCAGGCAAGAACTTTGAAATGATAGCCTATGTTTTTTTAGATTATAATTATTTAGCATGCAGCTCTTTATTCTAGCATGGTCCTCTCATCTCATAATTGGTGATCATCACTTAGGCCTACCTGCCCTCTGTGCCTCCTCCTGGTCCACATTTTCCTCACATGTTCTGGAGGCTTGTGACTGCTCCTCATCTTAAATGTAATGTAATTATGAAACATTGCCATTAGTAGGCTAAAATATGAGTCTGATTAATTAATCAATTCACTTACACAGTGTCATGTCATCTTTATCACAGAAAGTTTCTGTCTCACCTGCTGGTTGGCTATTTCACAGCCAACCCTGCAGTGATGTGCTGCCCTTTGCTGCCTCCCTGAATTGTCTCTCCCTCTCCTGAATCTGCCTCTTTTCAGTGGGCATCTTGGCTTCAAACAATAGCCAAAATAGTGAATAGGATTTAAGCATTTAACCATTTTGAATAAAATAATTAATGTGATGCATTACTTCCATCATTCATTCTACTTGCTAAAACAAAATGTGAGAAAGTAACTGTCAGCATACATGTAGCTTAGTTTGCCTAATGCAGGGGTGGTCAAACATTTTGGCTCAAGGGCCACATTGTAGTGATGGGACAACCGACTCTTATACGCAAGTCGGTTCAACCGGACGGTCGTTGGTTGGCCTACCGAGTTAATAGATTCGGTCACCGGTTTGCGCGACGGGGGGGGGTGTTATATCGTGCGTTACTTCCCCCGCCATAGTCGCTCCAAGACATGTAGCCTCAAGCTGCAAATGTCATGCTCTCCATGTCTCTGAAATTAGCTGACATACACACTCATATTGACCTACACTAGACTCAAGCACTGCCCATGGTTACATTCGGTCTTGTTCAGTAGTCAGCTGTGCGCGGTCTCCTCGTGAGCCTACCAATAGCCTATTCACTTCTAACATTTAACTAACTACCAAGATAACATAGCCTATGTCATATAATATTTCCCCCCTGTAATTTAGCATATGAATTTCAATGAACAATTCCAAGATGCACGAAACATAAAGGCTTTTTTCAAGAACCTAGAAACCCGTTTGATTACTCATGCATTAGCACAGTTACGGTCTCTAACCTGTTGTAGGCCTACAGTCTCCTCGTGACAGCCTACCTACCAACAAACATCTCATTTAACATAACTACCAAGAAAACATGACGTATTTGTATTTTATATCCATCGGTAATGTTGTGAGCTTATGTGATGTAGGCTACTTCCCCATCAATAATGTGTAAATTGCCATGAACACAATCATCTAGGATACTAGAATAAGGCTTGGTTAATAACTTGTCGAGAACCTAGACCGTTTGATAACATTACTCACCCTCGGTTACGGTCTCGTTCAGCCTGGCACGGTCTTTGTGAGGCTACTATGAAGCCAGCAACATTCACTTCTCTAACATTTCACTTTATAACTTTAAGATAATATGACGTGTATGCTAATCCCAGTAAACAAAATAAAGTCCTGGCGACGTCCCCTAAAGGTCCCCTGGCGAACGTCACCTCCTCGACATTGTGTAGGGTTCCCTTTACGTCCCGCGGACCTCTGTTCGGGAGGTCTAAAAGACTTCCACGAGACTTTGAGAGGACGTCCTGTAATGGTCACCGCGACATTATGCGCGCGACGTTTATATTTCCGCGATGGTAAAAAAACAAAAACATGAAGCGCGAGTTCATTTCAACAACGTATTTTCTTAACAATATATTATTAAATGTATAACGTTACAGTAATAAGAACATCTGTCTGTCTGAGAGCGAGAGAGAGATAGAGAAGGGGGAGAGAGCGACAGAGAAAGAGAATAAGGGCCCTATCATGACATTCTAAAGTGCATCGTCACTCGTCAAAAGTCTATTCAAATTTAGTAGGATGTCCAGTTCACATTGGGAGGGGTTTCGTTCTCAAAAGTGGAGCGCATGGCGTAACAAGGTGTTCCTAGGTCTTTTAATCAGTCATATGGGTGTGTTTGGGGCGTAACATCATTTTAAACCAATGAGAATGACATCTGTCCTTCCCTTTAACGGCGCAACGCGCGATATGTCAAATAAATGCATCGGTATTTTGGCATTCAACGGCGCATTTGAAGGAGGCTGCTTGCGAGACCGTATGGAATAGTCATTCTTAAACCATGCTTTACTAAAACCTAGCATAGCCTTCACGCATTTGCACTCGTCTATTATTTGAACTCATTGGCAAAGTGAAACTAACTTCACCAAGGAGTCAGTCAACGACAAGACAGTTATATGCAGTTACTTTCACTATTGACTGACAATGGGTTACCATCGAAAACATAGGCTGGAAAAAGCAACACTTACCCTAATGTTGCTCAAATGACTGAATAAAACAACATTTATCCTGCAGAGGAGTTGCTTATATCTCGTGACAGTGCGTCTTCAGCTGTGGTCCATACGTGTCTCTCGCCTCTCCCCTATCACTTTTAACCGTCATTACCAATTTGCAAATGATGGTGAATAACTACTCATCATGAGATGTACAGTATTTCGTAATATCTTTATTCTAATTATGTTTACCATTGTAATCGTGCAATTTGTAATGCTTTGCATGGACGTGCTGGTGTGCGTTCATGAATGATAGAAGGATGGTGCGTGCACCTGCCAATATGACTGTTGACGCGCTCTTAAAATAGCATATGAACAACTCGCCATTGACTTCTGACCAGGTTTAGGTGGTGTATGATAGCGATTTTTAGACAATGCGCCAGGTCCCTCCCTAGGTTGTTAATTGCCACACCCCTGGGCGCAATGCTTAAAAAATAAAGGTGCAAAATAACGAATTCAACTTCGCGCCGGTGAATAACGAACTTTACGCCATGCGCTGGTGACCCAAAATACAGCCCTAAGTTTTCTTTTCACCCTCCTTTTTTTGTACCTTTATGAGGAATCTGGCTCGACTCACTGTCAATCTCCTCATTATTAGTAGAACTAGAGTTAACATCTGCCTCTTTTCTATTCAGAGAACCTGTTGCCATCCACCGATCCATGTTGTGGTTCTAACCAGTTCTTCTAACCGTTAGCGCTTAGCGGCACTGCACTTGAACGTCACAGCCTAGTGCCACTAGCCTTTTAGTCACACAATAATCACACAATAACTTTACTATTTAATTTACATTTAAATTTGATATGAATATACATATTCTTAGAATATATGTTAGCATTTACTGGTAAAATAAAGGTTTAAAAAATATATTATTTAATATTTTATTTTGCTTTTCCACGGACCACCTGCAGTACCCTCACGGACCACTAGTGGTCCGCGGACCACAGTTTGGGAATGACTGCGCTAGAGAACATGACGTTCGGGACCAATCGGGGACGTCGTGAATGTCGGCATAAGGTCCGGGGGACGTCCCGTGTTTGTCGGGATATGAGATGTAGACCTATTTCCCCATCGATAATGTGTGAATTGCCATGAATAAATCCATCTAGGCTACGATGCACTAACAATGGTATGAATCAAACATGCCGAGAACCAAGACAAGATAAAGGGTATACAGTGGTTGCACGGTTACATTCGGTCTCATTCTGTCTCCTCGTGACAGCCTGCAGCCTACAGTCATTCACTTCTAAGCATTTATTTAACATGACTACTAAGATAACATTAGGCCTATGTGTATTTGTAGGTATGTGATATAATACTTTCCCATCGATAAGATTTCCATGAACATAAGCATCTAGTTTGCACTAGAAAGGCTTATGTGATCGGTTGATTACAACTTGCCGAGAACCTAGCGAACTGTTTGACTCGTGTGGCAGTCACGGTTACGAGGCCCGGAGAACCTAGCGAACTGTTTGACTCTTTTGGCAGCCACGGTTATGAGGCCCAGAGCCATGCAGGCTCATCAGTTTGTTTGACTGATTATACTACCACTCCAGTAGAGGCGCTAATACGCGATACGATGAAAGAGTAGCGACGAGAACACTCGAGCACAGCCAATCAAGTATCATGCTCTGTATGTGAAAACGAATGATGTTAGGAACACTGAGTCGGTTTTTGACGTTTGGCACTCGATTCTCCCGGCTCAGTTACACGAACCGGGTTATTTAACCGACACTTCGGTCAGTTCGTCAACACTACCACATTGGGTTTTGAAAATTGGCCGGCGGGCCGCACAGTAGGCTAGTAGCATAATGTTCAAGTTAGTTCTGCTGCAAAGGAGATAACTAAGAGTAGGCCTATCATCTCTATTTAACATGATGTTTTGACATTGTAAACGTCACAAAAGAGTGAAAAGCAGTTTGCGGTAAAGCTAACCAATGTCGTCTCTATCACAGGAAAAAAATAGCGAGCAAATACCAAATTAAATGCTTGCGGGCCGGATGAAAGTGCTTGGTGTGCGGGCCGCAGTTTGCCTACCCCTGGCCTAATGCCTACCAAAACTGGCTATGTGGTAACGGGCTGCTTGTCTGCGAGCTATCTGTCTGATTATTTAGGCTAACGTGGCAAACTCAGTCTGGATTAATGAATTTCATTTCTTAAAACTTGATGATGATTGTTCGTTTGTTATACATCACAAACTCACTTTTTCCGACAACGTGGTTTCGCGAAAATCTCCTTCTAAGGCGCTCATGCAGGTTCAGCTCAGGTGCCGGTCGCGTACAACGCTTCAGCCACGTAAAGAGTTTGCCCTTCCCCTACTGACTTTCACTTTCGGTGCCCGAATGGAAGTGAATGAGGCTTTGCGATTTTTTTATCTAGGCCTACGTGACATTCTGCATCCATTGTACGATTTATTTATTTATTTATGTTCCCCTCAGAAGGGCAACGTAAGTCGAGAAGGCCATATGGGCAGTTGCCCGGGCAACCTGAGCAACCCCCCTGTGCACGTCCCTGATCCAAAGATTGTTAAGGCGGAGCAAGATACTTCATCAGGAGCCACTTCCGGGAACCCGGATCGCACGAGGGGGGGTCAAAATCCCCCTTTATGCAGAGCAGAGGCAGCGACTGCTCCATTGAAGTCTATGGGCATAGCTCAGAATTTTACCACATATGCTAAGGTCTTAGTTCTATAGAGTTAGGAATGTGAATTTCGGGCACGTTTTCATGATCCTCAAACCCTTGTGAACATTTCAGGTACATTTTTAGCATTTTTGAGCATTCCAGTCTGGAGAAAATCGACTTTATATCAGGTGTGCGCCGGTTATTTATGCCACTGCTGTTGGCGGTTTGCAACGTACGCTCATCAATACGTCATCGACACGCCTCTTTATGCAGAGAGGATTCGATCCCCATTTCGCGCCCATAGACATGAACTACGACGAAGTATCTTGCTCCGCCTTAACAATCTTTGCCTGATCATACCTGTTCATTCGTGTTCGTCGCTCGACTTATCGTGACTAAATTCAAGATGGTGTCAAACGGTAAAATTCCTTAAAGGTGCGATTTGTAGAATTGTTACCGAACGTTCTGTAGGCTAAAATCAAAACACTGGTGAACGTTCTCAAGACTACGTAGACGCGAGTCTCTTCTGGGTTGCCAGATGTAATCACTGATCTATAAAGAACACAGATCAGTGGATGTAATGAAGACATACCGAATTCGATGGCACGAGATGGAGGTTTCTAACGGATATTTCTTTCTACTGTACTTGCTGCTACCATGGCCAGCGACGACGACGACACGGTAGGTAGGCTACAATAATGAATTATCCGGTTTTCGACATTGTTTCACAGTAGCACTAGGCCTGACCCGCACGTAGCCTATTTTTAGCCTGTCAGGCGAATTTGATTGTAGCCTTTCATCAACACAAAATCACGTGGGTCCGTCAACAAATGTGTTGTTACTGTTGTGAATGCCAGTTTGCTTTGTTATCATATTAATTAGAAGGCTACTATGCTAAACCCGTTTGCAGACAACAGTAACATATTACTAAGTGAGCTATACTGTTAGTGTTGAACTAGGGATTAGCATAAGCATAATATTCATCCTTGTTTCAGTCCGAAATCAGCTTTGAGCTACCAACACCGCCTCAAAGAGGTGGACGAGGAAGGGGGGGCAGAGGAAGAGGTGGCAGAGGCAGGAGAGGTGGCAGGGATGAGGAGGACAGAATCATTTTGCTCCAGACACAGAGAAGGGTTCAGACAGAGGTTTGTAGGCTAGTACAGTCTATTAGAACTATCTACGGAAGTAACTTGAGTAGGTCTAAACATTTCAACTGAATAGATGGCTACAACAACATGTGTGTTTGTCAAAAATAAATTAATCTTAAAGCTGTTTTTTTTCACTTTCAGGAACTCATTGAAAAAATGAGTGAGCTTCAGCTGCGGAAACTAGCTGGACAGCTTTTTGCACGCCAGCCAGGGTTGGTTTTTGATGCTCTGTTATCCATCGATGATTCCATTCGGCCCCCCTCTGAAAGCTCACCTGTGGGGTGGTGCAGGTGTGGAAATTGCAGAGAGATGGCCACAGACGCGGAGAGGAAGTGTTGTGGACAAAGGCCAGCTCTCTGCATTAGTCAGACACCCCATTTCTCCCTGTACTGCCTGGAAGACGGCTATTTGCGTTTACACAGGCAGTACAGGGACGATGTCTTAGTATTTGACGAAGCAAGGGAGCCGGGGGAGGATAACCGGGAGTATAGGTATGCTGCCTACCGGCAATTCATTTTTTGGCAGCATGGGGCCTTAGGTCGGGGAAACAGAAGATCTATTCCTAGTTGCTGCATATGGCGTATTAGAGACAAATACCCCGATCCACATGGCCAATACACTGGTTTTCTCCCTCACCTGTAACCCTCTCTGTCTATACCCTTTATATATATATTTCAACTAAATTAAAATTAAACATTTACAAGAATATGGTATGTTGGCTTCTTTTAAGAGATAATATGAAAATTAACAAATACCGAACTGAATGTTAAATTACTTTTAACATATAAACCTTCATTTAAGACACAGAAAAGGATTAAATGAAAAAGTAAGTCAATGGCATTTTTATTGACAACTTATAGTGTATAACTATAGCATCAAAGTCTGTTCTCACCCCAACCACAGACTGTTCACCCCACTCCCCTCCGGGAGGCATTACAGGTCTCAGCACCCGAACCAAGCAGGTTCAGAGGAAGCTTCTTTCCTGTCTATGCACCACCTGTCTATACTTTGTATATCACATTGCACTTTTCTGCTGTTTTGCATTTCTGGTTAGACACAAACTGCATTTCATTGTCTTTGTACTTGTACTCTGCACAATGACAATAAAGTTGAATCTAATCTAATCTAATCTATAGTTTTGATTATGTACAGTATTGTGATCAAATCTAATCTAATCTATAGTTATGATTATGTACAGTATTGTGATCTAAGATACTCTATAGTTTTGATTATGTACAGTATTGTGATCTAATCTAATCTATAGTTATGATTATGTACAGTATTGTGGTCTAAGATAATCTATAGTTTTGATTATGTAAAGTATTGTGATCTAATCTAATCTATAGTTATGATTATGTACAGTATGTACAGTATTGTGAGGCTCGACCCAATTCCCACGAAGGACTCAAATTTCCGGTAGCTCTGGCACTGAGGACAAAACAAAACAAACACAATATTAGCAGATATTGAAACAAAAGGTTTTGTTCTTCCATGAGTTAACCCTCTAACCGCCCATGTCGCAATATTGCGACAAGCGTCATTACTGAATAAAACAGACGATAGACGGGAGTACAGTGTAAAATCTCATTTGTACTCTTGACCACTAGTTGGCAGACACCCAGAGCTTCAATTCAAGCTCAACCTTTTTTTTCAAAGTTTTCAGGAAGCATGTGAAAAACACGCGAGAAACACACGAAGAAGACGTGCATTTCCTCCATAACACGGAAGCGATGCGGGCCATAGTTTTGCACAAATTGAAGCAGAAATACACCAAATGTTGAAAAAAAAATTAACGTGTGATGAAGTCTTGGATCTGTTATTCACCTATTCTGATTCTGAAGGAGAAAATCTGCCTTTTGGAGAATATGATCGATCGTCTATTGACTGATAGTCACGGTGCGTCTGTGAATGGAGGTACGTCTTTGCGACAGTGTCCACTAAGCATACAAGCTTATTTCGACCCTCTGCCCAACATAGCTGGAGGTGCCAGTGGCAATAGTGATGATAGTGTCCGTAATGGACGTGGTATAGACAGCAGAGGTTGTAAAAATAGGGCTCTGAAGAACTACAAAGTCACCCGCGATATGGAACTGATTTGACCAGGCTACTTTATTGTATAGTAGCATAGGGTTTGTGATTATAGTAATAGTTTACTATTGTTGGTTTACATGTGACTGTATTCCTGTTCATTTGTTATGTCGGTGAAATGACAAAAAAAGAAAGTAAAACTGCTCAAATATGTTCAACATCTAGTATTTACTGAAATGTGCATAATTCACGGTGGTTACCATCCAGTGACGTCATAATATGCAAATTAGATGAGTAAATTTACCCCCTTCATAATCTTCTGTTCATACTAAATGATTTTCACATTTACAGTAGGACTTTATCTCTGACCACTTGCAAGCCATGGCCTTTTGAAATTTTGATGTACAAATCCAATTTATTCTTTTTAAACCCTGGCGGCTAAAGGGTTAAGTAGTTGGTACCTTTCATATGCATATTTAGCTCATTACGTTCAAGAAACATGCCACTGATGTTGGCAATTGTCATAAATTTGTTGCATGCTTCATTAGTTTGCCATGCTGTACCCCTTACCTATTACACTACACTCCTTTCGGAACTACTATATAAACACTGAGAAAGGTCTTTTGTGTATTCCTTAACATCAAGACAAACAAATGCGCACACACACACACACAAAAACAGGTATGTTTGACTTACCGAGACCTCTCCCGACTTGTGTTCTCACAAGTTCGTCTAAGGTTGGTGCTGGCACAGGAGGAAGCAGTCCTAGCCTTCTGGGGTCATGGGGGCGAAGTGATCTCCGCCTGGGCATTCCCTTACCAGTCAGCCTCTTGTGCAGGATCCTTGCCTGCAGGTTAGGAATGTGGCCGTAGGTCTTGGCAGCCTTTACAGTGTAGACGCTGTATCTTCGCGCCTGCTTTTTATAAAGTCTCCTGTATCTAAAATTAGAGACAGAACGTGCAACACAACCATTAACATTTTTTACATTTTTAACAATTTTAACCCATTTATCCTGTGTCCGGTAACCCCCCCCCCCGCCCCCTCACTTTCCCCCAACTTTCTAAATCATTATATACTATTGTTCTTACATTTCTATTTCATTGTTACACCATGAACATGGTTATGTAGCAAAGTCATATAAAAAAGTCTAGAAATTAGTTAAGGTTAATGTGTTAAAATAGCCTAAAAAATGTATCTTACTGTTTGCTTCCGTCAGGTTTGGTAAGCTCAGGTCTGTCCAGGTGAAAATTGTAGTCCATGGCTGCCAAAAAGGTCCTGGCCTCAAAGACAGGTGGTGTGTATGCTGTCCTCTTGCTGGCATACATTAGGATGTGGTTCTGGAATGATTCCAGCTCCGCTGTAGATCTTTTAAAAAAAAAAAAAAAAAAATCCATTTAAAATGTTTTCTGTTTCATTAATTTACATACTCCTTTAGAAACTACATATAACAATTACCTGAAGTTCAGATATTTGTGAACCTCCTTGAGCCATCTTTTGTTCCTCATGATGGTCTTCAGAGCCTCATGCGGTGCAGAACCTCTCGTGAGCCATTGCTTTGAGGTGTCATGTTCCTCATGGTGGCAGCCTCCTAGCACCCACGTGTGTTCATTCACCACATGGTGAGCAAGTCCAAACCACAGCTCCTTTGGTAAAATGAACAGTGTTATTGTAACAATATGTGTGTTTATGTGTATATGTAAACATTAAATCCAATATATTTAAAAACCACTTACAAGCGCTGGTATGACCCGGCAAATTTGCAGCACCACCAAAAGTGGTTTACAATGTCCTTTAGCCAATAATTCAGGCAGGACTGGCCTCTGATTTGTGCTGCCTGTTAAGAATGTATAGAGATATAACATAGTAAAACAAAGTCACTATTTTAAAAAAGGCAATACTTTGCCCTGAGTAGTCCACTTACAGCATTGATCCTTTTGGCCAAGTTCTTGGCTCCATGCCACATGTCTACGCTGTGCTGCACACCAATGTCTTTGTATTTTCCTTTGTCTGGGCAAGAGAAGTAAATAATAATTTACAGTGGTGTGAAAAAGTGTTTTCCTCCTTGATTTCTTAATTTTTCCGCATGTTTGTCACACCTAAATGTTTCAGATCATCAAACAAATTTAAATTCTGGTACACAATTCTAATCCTTACTTACTCATGAGGGCAGATATCTGAACATGGGCATCTGTGCAGACCTCAACAAGCTTCAGCTCACTGAGAAGCCCATCCATAGTCCTGATGAATGCCTCTTTCTCCATGATGACTGAGTTTCTTGATGTTTCCCTCTTGTCAATGGTAATGACCGATATTATTGCCCTGGTGTCATTTTCCATTGCGGTGTATGTACAATACTGTGCACAGTGCCCAGGGCTGTCCATTCTTCCATCAGCTAATTAAACAAAACAGGTCATAAGAAAGCATACTGTATATTAACTGAACACTATACACTATCATCGTTATCAACACTATTATATCAACCACCAAAAGTGCGCCTTACCAACAATCACCACATCTTTGTCCTGTAGATGACTTATCATCTCCGCCCTCTTCTCAAGCCAACATTCTTTGATTGTGTCCACACAAAAGGTGTCCTGGATGGCAAAGTACGTGCTACGGTTCACCATTCCGATGTTCATGAACTTGAACAGCAGGGAAACTTTGGCATAGTTACTCCCTGAGAGTAGGATGTTGGTAGCCAACATGAAGTCTCCAGCCAACATGGAATATTTCACGGTGGGTTGAGAGGTCCATTTCCACACAGTATGGCCAGCAGGACAGGTCTTAAAAGTTTTGCTTACTTTCACACTTCTCTCTAACTTATTTTTAAGTACTTTATGCAACTAACCAGATATTTTCCTATTTATTAGGTCTTGCAAAAAACATTTCTGCTAAATTAACATTAATAGAGAAAAGGGCAAACAACCTGTTTGCTTACCCATTCCATAATGCTAGCGGTTCCCCTTGCTGTAATGGAAACCTCAAAGGGAGGGAGGCATGGGCAGTCTGTGTGACTGCGTGGGCACCTGTATGGGCACTGTTTAATGGGCAGCATAAGGACAGCTGCCAGCTGTTTCAAGCAGTCCTCATAGCAGATGGATGCCCGTTTTCCAATTAGGTCATCCTCAGCCAAGACCTCCAGTTGTGCGGGAAGAATGGTTGGCTGCATTGCTATATGAGCTGATGGAGGCTCAATCTCTGCATCGATGTCATGGACAACATCGCTCATGTCGATGATGGGCAGACTGTCAATGCACGATGTGGGCAGTGTGCCACCAATCCTACAGGACATAGATTGAAGCATCATCCTTAAAAGAGAGACAACTCACCCCTACATTCAATCTGTATTATTCTCTGAATAAAATTCCCACAATATTGTGTTAGTGTTAGTGTTGCTCCAACTCCAGAATGTTTATGCCCTGTTTATGGTGCCTGGGCTGTCTATTACTAATAGCCTACCTTATACTAATATGAGGTACGTAATCCTCATCTTGGCTATTATCGTCCTCATCATGGCTGTTGTCGTCCTTATCATGGTTCTCATCGTCCTCTTCATCTGTCCCCCAGTCAATACTGTAACATTTAAGATTAGGAAATATGGGTTAAAAATATGGGTGAGTGGGGTTGGTAATGGGTATTCCCACGGGTGTTGTTCGGCCGTAGCCACGAGGTATAATAGGCTACTAACTAACAATATATACCGAGAAGAAAACTATTCCAACTTACACACTGTTTCTTAGGTCATTGAATTCACTTTCGTCCATCATGTGTGGTTCGCTCTGGACATTCATATTATGCAAACTACATGAAAATGAATAAATGCAAAATAAACAAACAAAGGCATTAATCTCAGTAACACATCCACAGCACAAATAGCTTGATGACTAACAGAAAATGTATTTGACCAGATACCTTTGCTCTAGAGCTTCAGGTGCATCCAAGGTGCTCTCCCTCTCCAGTGATTCACATGACAGATCTCTATAGAAACCAAAATGTCCATGAGACCCACATTTAACAAGCACAATATTATTTCAGTAACAATAACACCAATAATAAATAAACAAGAGACTGACCCATCAGACGGCAATATTGATGACAGTGCTGGAGCAACAGACTTCGTCCACTGTGCCTTGCTAGGGGTGGAGGTACTTGGTCCCTCATAGCTACAAAAGAATGTCACAACTTTAGTATAGAGGACTCTCACATGTGTCTATGTTTGTTTGGACTTCTTCACATGTTGTTCTGCAGGGCCCGTTTTTCCGGTATGTGCGCGCGTGTGTGTGTGTGTGTGCATAATGCCCTCCTTTATCCAAGACTTGAGTGAAAGAGTAGCAGCTAGTCATCTATTACTGCGAAAGAAAGAACCATCGCAGGCTTTATACTATCATTCATTACGCTAGTGAAATGTAGGCGAGATTGTCCAGCTACATTGTTGTCGGTCTCCTAATAATATGTGTCAATCTAGCGATATGTAGGCCTAGCCTAGGTGAGATGTTGCTACATTGTTTCAATCACAACACAACTCTTCTGACTCTAACGTTAGCTACAAAATACTTCTAACAGTAGGCTAATCGGAAGATCAATAACGTTACGTTAACGTTAAATGAGCTGTCACTTTGCTGGCTGGCCCAAAAGTAATAGCCTACCCCAAATTCACTGGCACCAGGCGTATGCCTAAATATTGTCTCGCCACAACTGTAAATTGACTTACGTTAACGTTAGCAGTAGTTATCTCTAAACGGAATATCTGATCTGCAGCTAGACTAACGTTAGTTCTGCTAATTTTAACAGTTGACCTGCAGCTGCTTTAACGTTTCTCCAACCATGACATAGGCCTAGTGAAAACAAAAAATACCTCTCTAACCAATGTAACATTATGTTAGCTGTTTGCGATTAAGATGAAGTTTAGCCTAACTTACCTGTCGAGGAGAAATATGGCCAGCTCTGCGTCAGACTTGATGTTTTTAGTTTGACGAAGACGTCGCCATCTAAGGAAGGCTCCTCCGATGTCCACACGGTTTCTTGTTTTATCAAACAATCTTTTTGAAATGTGTCTTGTTTTCTTTTTTGGTGGCGATAACGCCATCGACTGCCTCTCATACTCGTCCATAACTACAACTGAACTGACAGTTGGCCTTAGAAATCTGGCAACCCAAATAGCTGAAAGCGCCAGCCATTATTAATACACTATTTTAGAATTAAATCGTTCAAAACATAAACAAAAATTCCAAGAGATTCCGCCCCGGAACTCAATTTTTTTTTTCAGTTTTACGGGTTTATAGGGGTTATGTTAATGTTGTCAAATAAGCCATTACTTCCATTCATCGTGTTTTTTTACTCTCTGACGACATATGGTGATCATTTGTGGATTGATTACAATTTATTATCCACGTTTTCCTACATACTGGACCTTTAAGGTACTGTCTGTATAAATTGTCTTGTAAATAAACTACCAGTGCTTTTTCAAAGTTCTCAAATGTCAAGGCCCTCGGAAGTCTACCAATGAAGTATGGAGCTACTTTGAGCCTTGTAAATTGTGTAAAACAGTGATTTATTTGCATGGCTAGGCCGATGCCCGAGGCACCCCCATCGAAAAACAGTTGGTAGCATTGGCTAAGAAGCGCCAGATTTCTGAGTGCAGGGGACAAGCCGAGATGAGCTATGAGACATACGTTCACACTCGGTATCATGTTTCAACACACTTTAGGTCAATATCACACCGGAATTCCCCTTTAACATAAACACGTACACGCACACATGCACACAATTCAAGAATTTCTCAGAATTATGAACAGACAAGATGGAGGTGGGGTTGTTTAAAATATATTTAGAGGGGATGCATTCTTCTTCTTTACTTCAGTGATTCACCAAGTTTCTACACCTTTTCTTCTACAGGTTCTCATTCTTTTTGGATGTTCAGCACATTCATAAAGGGTGGGACTCCATTTCCAGAATACCAGGCTACATTTTTGCTGGATGACGTCCAGTTTGCATACTACGACTCAAATGACTTTACACTTGTACACAGAGGTGTGAATGGTCCAGAGAGAACACCTGACCTGGGACATGTTCCTATTGGTTTGAACTATAAAGATATGAGATATAGCTTCTAAACCATACAAACAGTGAGTCAAAGTATTTGACTGGCAAAGTGCCTTTTAGCAACATCTATAGTGTAGAAACAGTAGAAGAGAAAGAGGAGAAAATAAGATTTACTTAAAAATATAAAAATAATAAGATTTACTTGAAAATATATTTACTTAATTAATGTTAGACTCAGAAAAAAAACTGATAGTGATGCAGCAGTTCAAAACTACAGATGTGGATTTTAGTGTCTCAACATCTGTCTTTCTTGTGCTTTCTGAGGTATTCATGTTCTACAGAAAGCTTCAGGATGTCAGTTACAGGGAATTGACGACGTAGGAACTTTCTTGAGCAAAGATGCATTCAACGGGGAGGCTGGAGATGCCCACTATTATGATGCCCAATCTGACAGCCTTCATACTGACTGGGTGTGGCCAGACGCACTGGAGAACACATGGCCTGGGGGTGCCCATATAGCTTATCAATGGTTCCATTCCCGCTGCATTGAACTCCTCAAGACAAACCTGGAGAAAGAGAAGAATCGTGTCCTTAAAAAGAGTAAGATTATTTGCTTATTTCGCTTTGGACAAAAGCATCTGCCCAATCCCATAACCATTATTTATAGTTGTGCAAATGTTGCCTGACAATACATATTTTGATTGTGTATACAGTAGATTGTGTTTTTTCTCCTTTAACAGTGATCCATTTTAAGGATGACTTGTTCTATATTGTATGACTATATTTTACAGTGAAGCCCAGAGTAATCCATTATGCGGTGCAGTTTTAATTGTTTTGAGAAATGCACTAACTGTTGTTGAGAAAAACTTGTGATCCATTTTAAGGTTGACTTGTTCTGTACTGTATTTATGGCCATGTTTCACAGTGATGCCCAGAGTCAGGCTCCTCCAGAAGACACTCTCAGACTCTGCAGGGGCTCTGTTGACCTGCCTGGCCACTGGTTTCTACCCCCGTCACATCAACCTGACCCTGCTCAGAGACGGCCAGCCTGTGTCTGACCACCAGATCACTGGGGGGGAGCTGCTACCTAATGGAGATGAGACGTACCAGATGAGGAAGAGCTTGGAGGTCAGCGCTGAGGAACTACAGCATCACCGCTACACCTGCACAGCTGAACACCTCAGCTTGGACAATAATCTGGACGTCAGTTTAGGTATTATTGGTGTACAAATATTGAATGTTGGATGTATGCTTTGTAGTTTCTAGTTTGTTGTTTGTTGTTTTAGTATCAGGTGTGTGTTGTGTTTAGTTTTGATGTCTGTGTCCAGCTTCATACTCCATACAGAACTGATCTGAACAATATGTAACATTTTACAAATGAATACACCACAGACGCTTAAGACTCCTGAAGACAGAACTGGTCTAAACTATTTATTTATTTAAAGCCGCCCCATGGAGTTTTGGCAATTTCATTGCTGTTTTCTCGCTTTTTCTTCACTCCTCAATCGGTCAGTCTGCCGTTTCCTCTTTCCCTGTCCCTACGCCAACAGTTTACTCTCTTTCTGCTTCTTTTCGCTGGCTCTGCCATGACGAATGTCTGAGAAACTCCATCGCTAACTTGTTCTAGCGGTTCTACCTGGAGTGTATGTGTGTAGTGCAGTAAAGCAAATCGTTACATCGCGAGGCTGCGAGACTTTCTGTCTCTGAGGCCATCGGCCCGCCGGCCCAAAGTTGCAAGTGTGGTTTTTCACTCACAGCTCTAGGGGTAAGCGAGACGGCCACCATTCGTCCCGAAAAAAGTCATATAACCATTCCAATGACTCCAAAGCTGTTCAGTTAAGGTAAATTAGGCTTAAAAACCCTGCATAGTTCCCCTTTAACGTGATTTTATTGTTTTCTTTTCTCACTTTTTTG
The DNA here is from genome assembly GCF_046254945.1 of Alosa pseudoharengus. NCBI lineage: Eukaryota > Metazoa > Chordata > Actinopteri > Clupeiformes > Clupeidae > Alosa > Alosa pseudoharengus. Next base: position 3,718,570 of record NW_027468848.1, read on the forward strand.
CTCAAACAACTCTGTGTAACAACATTATATAAAATGTATCTATCTCTCTCTCTGGGCAGATCATGAGTGGGATTTAGTCACCACATCCATAGTGCCCTCCGTGCTTATTGCTGCTGGATTAGTGTGTCTTGCTGGAGTCTTGGCCTTTATCATATGGAAGAGGACCCACACAGGTGAAATAGCCCTTACTGATTTCACTTAAAGACTTAGTTCTTAGCATAGTACAAATCATCTTAATCATTATTAAACATTAAATGCAGCTCAGATTTTAAGTTCGGACCTGGCTACTGAACTGGTAAAAATCAATGACAAATCAATGCAATTGTGTGATTGATAGATAGATAAATAGATAGATAGATAGATACTTAATTGATCCCCAAGGGGAAATTCAAGTTGGAACTACCCAGAGGCTCAGTTTGTGAATTTTGCACAGTTGATATTTGTGTATTAACAGAACAGTTCAGCTGCTCATACAGTGAGGTATGCTGTTCAATGGTACACACAGTACAAACATTATGTGACACTGGGACATACAATAGCCATGTGTAGCACTTGTGTCACTGTGACCTTAAATAATTACGCTACTGGACCAGTTCTAGGTTCGTTGAGCGGTGTATATTATAGAGAAGAGACATGAGACATGAACGTTTATATAAATAAGTCTGCAGTTTACTGAACAAGAATAAAATTAAATAGGTCAGTTAGTAGGATAGATACAGTTCAATAATATCAATATAAATGGTTCAATGAATATATCAATACATATTTACAGTACAAGATGTAGGTTAATAAATAGATCAATAAATAATTACAGTACAAGTTGTAGGTCAATGAATGGATCAATAAATATTTACAGTACGAGATGTGTAATAAATAGGCTACTTTCAAATCCTTTAAGTTTAATCTTTTCTTGTTTAAATAAGTTTAAATGGTTTTAAATATGGGTTTATTCTGGTTAGTTTTTCTTTTTAGACCGGTCTTTTCAATTCTAAATAGCTTTTTAGAACAGTTGCTTTAGCTATTTTTAAGCTATTTGTTTCTAGTTTTCTTTCGAGTTATAACTCTTCTTTCTTTAGGGTAACCGGTAAGTATTTTTAGTGTCCTTAAGTTAGTGTGATTGTTTCACTTTACAGAATCTAACTCTTTCTTTAAGGTATAATGGAAATATTTTAAATGTTTCTTTTGTTTGTGCAATTGCTTCACTTTTCAGTTTCACTTTAACAGGAAAACATAAAAGAAAAAATACAACACATTAACCAATCCACATTCATACATTCACTCATTCACAATCTATTCAGTATCTTTAAATAACTGTGTTGCAACACTTTAAATAATTTCAGTTCAGAGGATCGATCCGTCCAATTTGATTTGTTCAAAAGCTCCAGTGTGAATCAAAGAATAGCTCAGTTGTTCAGGTCAAACCATAGACTGTATATATAGAACTGGACAGTGTGCCGTCTGTTAAGAGTGATGCGAGCGCTAGTCCAGAGCCCCCTGGTGGCTGGTTGCAGTACAATGTGTAACTCCGCCCATCCCCATGTATTTCAATGGCCAAGTAGCCAACTTTCCTTGTCACTTTTCTCACCTAAAACTATTTTTGTATCTACAAGTTTTTATTCGAAAAAATAGTTTTCAAGATGCTTCAATACACACAATTTTTCTTTTCTCGCTGAAATTATTTTTTTTAATGTTATATTAACAAATCTAAAAAGGGCGTGTTTACACCTATGATTGACAGCTGGCTGGCTGCAGACACGACGCTTTGTCCATTATGTTTTAACGTCTAGGCTGCAGACACTACCACGTCATCGCTCACTTATTTTAACGACACCTGATTTCGACACATAATCTAACCTAAATAAGTGTTGCTGTTATTATCATTAGGCTATATCTTATCACAGTCTGACTAAATACAAAATTGATAGTCATACATTGTGTAGTTGTTTGTAAGAGAGAGACATCGTTGTTAGTTGTGACAGATTCTTTTGTGAAAAAAGATATGTGCTGTTCTTTCGTAGATGCTAAGTATATTAGCTCATAGCATGCTACATCATGCTAGCATTAGCCAGTTGATATGTAAAGTAAAAGGGCTCTGCTATATTGAAGTGACGTTAGCCATAGTCACCATCATTTACAGTCCTACTTGTTTCAAATGGTTTAACGTAACCAGTGATTGCCGCCATCATCGTTGCAACTTCATTTGAATACACTTAAGTCACTGGAGAAGGCGATGTTAAGTTTCATTAACGTTAACTCTTGCTTAGCAAAGTTTCATTAACGTTAACTCTTGCTTGCTAGTTTTGCGAATGGCAATAAACGCCACCTAGCCTGCTAGGTCGACAACCTCGGTATGCCCATTTATGAATCAGCCCGACAAATAACGTTACTTGTGTTTTAGTGAACACATTATTGGACCATAGCTTAACGTGAGGAGGGATTCAAAGTTACAAATGCTTAGTATGCTCAGAACAGCGGTATCTGAAAATGCGTTAAGGTATCGTTGTTACCTGCGATTGCACTGCTGGAGAAGCATTTTGCATTGGTATGATTTGATCAGGTCTTGCCAGTGATGTATAATCCTCCCGTAGACGTACATCATTTCAAAATAATACGTCTAAATTGAAAACTGTGAGAACTCATTGATAGGCTCTCTCAATATGTCTGTAATCGTATGCCTCAACCACAGGCTTGCTAGTCAGAGAGGGTGCTCCATTTTAAATCAAAAATGTAATATTGCAGCCTTCATGTCAGCTGTAAAAATATGAGAACATGGACCTACTACATCAGGATACTCCGTAAACATTTTACACATAATCAGGAAGCTACTTTGCTGTTCAGTGTGTGATGTGTTTAAAGTGGTACTACGTTTAAAGAAACATTTTTATTCTTTGTTTCAAGTGCATAAGAAAATACCACATTATGATGATGGTTATGGTTACCCTTAACAAATACAAAACAATATAATACTTAAAACAGGGATCGATCAATCAATAGCCTAATGAAATAAACAATGAAAATGAGTGGGGAAAGCAATAATAAATAATAATGCCCATTCAATCAATAATATAATAACAATAACATGGTAAGACTACATTAAGGAGAATATCAATAATAAACAATGTCAAATTAATCAACAGCCTATAATGAAAATAAAACAGTACTACTGCATACAAACCATAATGTATAAGAAGTGCTTAAAAGACCAAAAACTATCACAAGAACGAAGAGCACTGGGCAACTCATTCTACCAACATGGAACCACTGAGGAAAAGAGTCTTGAATTTGACCTAGCGTTTAAGACTGGTCGACACAAAAGACGCTCATCAGAAGACCGCAGTGGGCAGTTGGGGATGTATAGCTTGATCATTGAATTAAAATAACAAGGAGCAGATCCAGTCAGTGTCCTATAGGCCAAAGTGAGAGATTTAAATGTAATTCTGGCTACTGTAGGGAGCCAATGGAGAGTAACTAGGAGAGGAGTTACGATGTGTCCTCTTTGGCTGATTGAAGACCAGTCATGTTGCAACATTCTGAATGATATATCACACAAAAGAAATTAAAAAAAAACATTCAATATTGATTTAGTATCAACCAATAATTATTCTGATATTAATATTCTTGTAACGTCTACATCTTTGTGTAGGCTACAGTTAAATACTAAGCAATGGCCTCTGACTTAAATATCAAGGCAGTTAAATGACCGTGGTATGGTATAGTCTACGTGATACACAGGACTACACAGTAAACCCATTTAAAAAGCATCATCATCTCAGTATACCCATTTAAAATAGGCAAGGATACGTATTCAATAACATTTGGGGTTGCTCACAGTATACCCACCACTGCAACTAACTAACTAGACTAAACCACTGGTTAAATGGCGCATTGCAATTTACAATTTGTGTGAGTTCAGGGGCATACAGAAAGTTAAAGTTTGGGTGACATCAATAAAGAAAATAGAAACAAAGGGATGTGTACAGCCTCAAGTATGAATGATGTCACATTAACAGAAGGTTCAGAGCAGCGGCAGACCTTTCTTGGTGCCACGCAAGTTATTGAAAGTCATGTGTTTTCAGAACGTAGTGGTGCTGTGCAATGTCCCATGTATAAGGGGCTTCAGGTTGATCCAGTGACCGTGGGTGATGTCAGGGAGATGGATGTCAGGGGACTTGGAGAAAGGAGGAGGACATGCCACCTCAGACCACCCCAGCCAAACCACTTCACGTAGGCATTCCCTTGCTTGCAGACTAATGTAGCAGCTAGACCATGGAGACCACCTTGCCGCCACCTCCAGTACATTCAGCCATCTTACCTGCAAAAAGGAAAGTTACAATAAAGTTAGTCAGACAATTTTACAACATTGCAAAGCATCTAATCAGGCACTCAACACCACTAGTAATACCAATTAATTAAATATATGTGTGCAACAAACTTCACAGCCTACCTAATGTTAACTACACATTTAAATATGCGGTGGTAATGTTATTAACTTGCGTCAGCTTGAAAAATAACGTTATCAGTATGACTGATCATGGACGTTAGATGACAAACTAAGGTCTTTCTCAAATGTTCACCGATATCCCTGGGAAGTGACTGGTTCTTGGCGTAGTGTTTAATGCAGGCGTTTCATTTATCGATCATTCACTTGGTCTACAACTACCGACCTATTTCTTACAGTCTATGCTACCGACCTACCATCACAGAAGTAGCTCTAACAGAGGTGTCTGTCGTTAACGTTAGAAAAAATGCAACGCTGGCAAACTGGCTAGTAGTTACATTAACATGATGGGTTGATGAGGTCCATGCTTCACATTACGTTAACGTTAACTTGCGTTGCTTTATCACATCATACCGTTGCTTTATCACATCATATAGCTGCTACTTTACTGACTGTCTAGTGTTATTAATCCCCATGTACAGTCAATGGTTACTCCATGTTGAGATGGCATACATTAAGATTGAGATATTTGAAAACAGCAACAACTAATAAAACCAAGTAGATTATGCATCGACTGTTACGGGAGCTGTGTGGTAATCTTCACTTCAACGACTAACTTAGCCTCCCGTTGACGGTAACGTTAATGTAGCTGCTAACGTTAGCATGTAATTCGCTGTCCGTATTTTTGTTGTTAGCTCATTAGTATTCACCATACTAAATTGTCACAGTCTATAATCAACAAAATAAGCTCTCTTAGACGTATTTAAGAACAACAATAGACAAAAAAACTTTTCCGTTAATACGCAACACTTACCAGACAAGAACAAACCGATTGTTGTTTGTACTGTTTAGCTAACTCGCAGCCGCAAAATTCATCCAGCCAGCTAGCCTTCGGCGCCGAGTCGACCTGCGTTGTGGAAAGGAGAAGGGGCCGGGTTTCACTTGACAAGGGCGTGTTTAACTCGCTGAGTGACAACTGAGTGGGCGTGCCTGACCGCGACTCCTCTTCACTGCGCATGCTTCAACTTCTGCTGCGCAGCCGCACTTCAAATTGGTTGCAAATTTTCCAAGATGGCGTCGCCTCGGCGGCTTCAATTCCATAGAACACTGCTGAATGCAACCACACTGTCCAGTTCTATATATACAGTCTATGGGTCAAACCGTTTCCGAATGCGGTGTTTCAGTCCTTGCCATTAGATTTCCTTGGGTAGGCTCGCCATCGTGTCCACTTGAAATATCTCAGTCCGTATGCTGTCTCGCAATACGATGAATCATCAAGGGTCCGATCCGTCGTCAAGCTCGTCAAGCAAAAAAACCTGGCCTGCACAACAGGCCATACAGAATGTGTCAAATAAATAAATAAACTCTCACCAGTAAAAACTTTCTAGTGCTTATACTCACAGAGGAGTGCTATTCCTCTCACTACTGACTGTCACCATGGTGACGTGAAATGAACTTGCTTAGCCGTTACTTAAAGCACAAATTAATCGATAAAATGTCAGGGGATAGGGAATAAATATTACATACATTTCCCTTCTTTAACATAAAACATTCATAAACTAGTGAAAAAACTTGAGTAACTGTGTTTTTAGGTACACACATACATTTTACATCCCTAGCTTATTACGCATTCAATTCAATAGACATTAAAAACACAGTGAAACTCACCAAAACCGTCTTCAAAACACTCTCATCAAAACCACCAATAAGATGTTACTGAGTTGATTCTTGATGAACAATATTAGAGATTTATTAGAGATTTATTTGGAGCTTAATTCAAGGTGTCTGGATTTCTGTGTCTAACGTATTGATTTTCCGTTAGCGTCTGCTGTTTGTGTTCAAAACTAGCTCGTGCATAGTCTAGCTGGGACAGGGTCTTAAAGGGGCAGTGATATTAAATTAAAGGGATGGTTCAAACATCATTGAAAGCATTGAAACTATTACAAAAACAATATTTTAACATGTTTTGTGGGTTCTAATAAATGTATACATAAATAACTTCATGTCTTATTTATATATTTATTGCTCTTTATTCATATAAATATTTATATTATATTTATATCAATAATGTTATTTACGGTTCTATTTGAACTGTGGGTTACACATGACACAACAGTGAAAACAATATTGTGTTATGTTTTATCTGCTTATAAAATAGTCTGATACAATATGTAGAATTCATGCACACAAAAAAGCTCTGGCCATATAGTGGTGATGTACACATAGGCCTAACTAACGATTATGTGACACTGAGACATACAATGGCCATGACAGTGCAGGGCCCGGCACTTACGAGGGTTTTCTACAATTCATCTTAAGATCGTTGGTAACGCTTAGAATAACATGTGCTTATTAGGTATTAACAGTGCATAATAAGCAGTAAACAATTCATTACTAACATCCTTTAATAACATTAACTAACTGTTAACATGCAGCTTGTATGTGTTAATAAGCAGCCTTTTAAGTTACTTACAAGCATATTTGTTAACGGTTGTAAGTGTTACCAAGCAGCTTGTTAATGCTTGTTAATGGTGTATAAGACTAAGAGGTGGATAACTAATACGCTTTTAAGACCTTTCTTACCTATTTGTAGTAAATTTTGCAGCCCCCCAATCTAAAGCGAGGACCATG